>NW_027672706.1:600000-1170000 GCF_964165515.1 Mesoplodon bidens | reverse complement strand
AAGCCTTGCCGTTCCCTAACCCTAACCCGGAACAGAAACCCACCAACAGCCCTACACCTTACCCTACTCCGTACCCTAATCCTGGCCCGTACACTGGCACTGAAACGTGCGTCAGCACATAGCCTGACCCTCCCACGTTTCTGTACCCTCAGCTGTGCCCTAAGCCTTGCCGATCCCTAACCCTAACCCTAGTGCGGAATGGAAACCCACAACTAGCCCTACACCATACTTTACTCCAGACCCGTACGCTGGCACTGACACGTTTGTCAGCACGTAGCCTGCCTCTCCCACGTGTCCCTATGCTCACCTGTTCCCTAAACCTTGCCGTTCCCTAACCCTAACCCTAGCCCGGAACGGAAACCCACCACCAGCCCTACACGTTACCCTATGATGTACCCTACTCCTAGCCCTTACGCTGGCACTGATACGTGCGTCAGCACACAGCCTGACCATCCCACGATCCTCCCAATACAGAAATGGGCAGAAGATCTCAAGAGACGTTTCTTCAAAGAAGACACAGAGATGGCCAAGGCGCACATGAGAAGCTGCTCAAGAGCACTAATTATTAGAGAAATGCAAATCAAAACTACAATGAGGTATCACCTCACACCTGTTAGAATCGGCATCATCAGAAAATCTACAAACAACAAATTCTGGGGAGGGTGTGGACAAAAGGAGCCCTCTTCCACTATTGGTGGGAATGTAAATTGATAGGGTCACTATGGAGAACACTATGGAGTTTCCTTAAAAAATCTAGAAATAGAATTACCATCTGATCCAGCAATTCCACTTCTGGGCATATACCCAAAGAAAACCATAAATCAAAAAGGCACATTCACCACAATGTTCATTGCAGCACTATTTACAATAGCCAGGTAATGGAAGCAACCTAAATGCCCAAAGACAGATGAATGGATAAAGATGGGGTACATATATAAAATGGAATATTACTCGGCCATAAAAAGGAATGAATCTGGGTCATTTGTAGAGACATCGATGGATCTAGAGACTGTCATACAGAATGAAGTAAGTCAGAAAGGGGAAAACAAATATTGTATATTAATGCATATATGTGGAACCTAAAAAATTGTACAGATGAACTGGTTTGCATGGAAGAAATAGAGACACAGAGGTAGAGAACAAACGTATGGACACCAAGTGTGGGAAGCCATGGGGTGGTGGTGGGGGGATGAGTTGGGAGATTGAGATTGACCTGTACACATGTATATGCATAAAACACATAACTAATAATAACCAGATGTATAAATAAGTAAATAAAATTAAATTTCAAAATTATAAAAAATAAAATTTAAAAATAAAACAGAAAAAAGTTCTTCCCTTCACACAGATGTATTTATAGGAATGAATTATTTCCATGCTTATATCTATAAATACATAAAAGAGGAATAAAAGCTAACTTGAACCATAAACGAAGAAAAACCTGAACCGACCAGTTATACAGAGAAAAACACTATCAGGGCACTTGCTCCAACGGTAAACAATATTGAAATTGTTCAGAGGTGGGGAATCATCTCCCATACAGCCAGCAACCCACACCCCACACAAGGAGCTTCCTCATTGCAAAGCGGGGGGACCGAGCCGAGGCATCTCTGAACAAAGGTGAGCTGAGCCCCAGGCCAGCTGTTGCTGAACTGTTCCCACCCTTCCCAGGTAAAACACCTGAATATGTACAAGGGATTGAAAGACTAGAGGAAGGGCCGTGGAGCCACACCAGCGACAGCACGCAGGCCAACTTGGTGCCTGCAGGCCAGCCAGGGTGGTCCTGGCCCCGGGCGCTCTTCCGGAAGCTTTCCATTGTCCTGCATGAGAAACCACACTTGTCCCGGCCCCCACTGCTTTTTTCCTTCCTCACCTCTGTCCGGAGAGAAATTCCAGCGGAAGGTATGGGTGACACATCCTCCTCCTTACAGGAGGCAGCCTGGAAACTCCTTCAGAAAGGCCAGCAGAACCCCACTCACACCGGGCCACCAGCAATGCTGTGGCCCCTCACTCCCTCCCACGAGCACAGCCCCGAGACTGCTCACGGGGCAGAGAATATGGAGGCAGGCACAGCTTCAGGGGCTATTGCTGCATGGAGCGCTGTTTATATTGACCTCAACCAGGCAGACCTGGGGAGGGCCAGCCGGCAGGATAAGGCTGCCCACGTCAGCTAATCCACAACCCGCAGGGAAGCACATTGTTGAAAAGGGACCTCGCTAAGTCAAAATAGAAGGCAAGGAAAAAAAGGACACAATGCCTTTTGCAGCACCGTAGATGAGTCTAGAGGTAATCACGTGACATGTAGTAAGTCAGAAAGTGAAAGACACATATCATATCATATCACTTATAGGTGTTACCTAAAGATGGATACCAGGGCAGATATTTCCACCGAGAAGGGCAATCAGAGATTCATTAAACAAACTTATGGTTCACCAATGGAAAGTTTTGAGGATTGGTTTAATTACGATATCGGGGTTAACAGACTTATACAAACACAGGTGACATATATAATCACCAAAGACCTACGGAATACCAAAAGACTACTCAACATTCTGTCATAAGGTACATGGGAAAAGGATCCCAGGAAAAACCGACATCTGTATATGTGTAAAAGAACCACATCTTCCACACCTCCAACAAGCCAAACTTTGTAATCAAACTTGCTGTAATAAAAAATAAAAATTAAATTAAAAACACGAACAAGAAGTAGGGAGACAAACTTGAGGGGCTTTCTCCTAGCACATTCCAATCTAAATTCCAATCTAGAACACGACTTCCATTGAGGCTCTGTTGCCCTAGTAACCAGAATAGGTAAGGGAGAACTGCTGCCACCTTGTGGCCGTTTCACACAACAGCAGCTTTAATCCCAGCGCTAATGGTCAGTTGATATTCAAAATCATTGCAGGCCTGTAAATGACACCTGCCTTGAAAACAAATTCTGGGGTCACATATCGACCAAAAAATTCAAAGGACGTCCATATTTCAAAACGACCGTTTCAAAAGGCATATTTTACGCACATTAGTTTTCTACTTCTTTTTCGTTTTTTCTTTTTTGGTTAAAAAACGGGAAAGGAAAAAGACATCCCTCAAAAGGGGCGAAAATATTTGCAAACGAATCAATGGACAAAGGTTTAATCTCCAATATATATAAACAGCTCATGCAGCTTAATATTAAAAAAACAAACAACCCAATACAAAAATGGGCAGATCTAAAGAGACGTTTCTTCAAAGAAGACACAGAGATGGCCAAGACGCACATGAAAAGCCGTTCAACAGCACTAATTATTAGAGAAATGCAAATCAAAACAACAATGAGGTATCACCTCACACCTGTTAGAATCGGCATCATCAGAAAATCTACAAACAACAAATTCTGGGGAGGGTGTGGACAAAAGGAGACCTCTTCCACTATTTGTGGGAATGTAAATTGATACACTCACTATGGAGAACACTATGGAGTTTCCTTAAAAAAACTAGAAATAGAATTACCACCTGATCCAGCAATCCCACTTCTGCTCATATACCCAAAGAAAACCATAAATCAGAAAGGCACATTCACCACAATGTTCATTGCAGCACTATTTACAAAGGCCAGGTAATGGAAGCAACCTAAATGCCCACACACAGATGAATGGATAAAGATGTGCTACATGTATAAAATGGAATATTACTCAGCCATAAAAAGGAATGAAACCGGGTCATTTGTAGAGACAGCGATGGATCTAGAGACTGTCATACAGAATGAAGTAAGTCAGAAAGAGGAAAACAAATATTGTATATTAATGCATATATGTGGAACCTACGAAATTTTACAGAGGAACTGGTTTGCAGGGAAGAAATAGAGACACAGATGTAGAGAACAAACGTATGGACACCAAGTGTGGAAAGCCATGGAGTGGTGGTGGTGGGATGACTTGGGAGATTGGGATTGACCTGCATACATGTATATGCATAAAATACATAACTAATAATAACCTGCTGTATAAAAAAATAAATAAAATTAAATTTAAAAATTTTAAAAAATAAAATTTAAAAATAATACAGAAAAAAGTTCTTCCCTTCACACAGATGTATTTATAGGAAAGTATTATTTCCATGCTTATATCTATAAATACATAAAAGAGGAATAAAAGCTAACGTGAACCATAAAAGAAGAAAAACCTGAACCGACCAGTTATACAGAGGAAAACCCTATCAGGGCACTTGTTCCAACGGTAAACAATATAGAAATTGGTCAGAGGTCGGGAATCATCTCCCATACAGCCATCAACACACACCCCACACAAGGAGCGTCCTCATTGCAAAGCTGGGTGACCGAGCCGTGGCATCTCTGAATAAAGGTGAGCTGAGCCCCAGGTCAGCTGCTGCTGAACTGTTCCCACCCTTCCCAGGTTAAACACCTGAATATGTACATGGGCTTGAAAGACTAGAGGAAGGGCCATGGAGCCACACCAGCGACAGCACGGAGGCCAACTTGGTGCCTGCAGGCCAGCCAGGGTGGTCCTGGCCACGGGCGCTCTTCCAGAAGCTTTCCATTGTCCTGCCAGATATACCCACCCTGTCCCGGCCCCCACTGCTTTTTTCCTTCGTCACCTCAGTCCGGAGAGAAATTCCAGCGGAAGGTATGGGTGACACATACTCCTCTTTACAGGAGGCAGCCTGGCATCTCCTGCAGAAAGGCCAGCAGAACCCCACTCACACCGGGCCACCAACAAAGCTGTGGCCCATCATTCCCTCCCACCAGCACAGCCCCGAGACTGCTGACGGGGCAGAGAATATGGAGTCAGGCACAGCTTCAGGGGCTATTGCTGCCTGGAGCGCTGTTTATATTGACCTCAACCAGGCACACCTGGGGAAGGCCGGGCGGCAGGGTAAGGCTGCCTAGGTCAGCTAATCCACAACACTCAGGGAATCACATTGTTGAAAATGGACCTCGCTAAGGCAGAAGAGAAGCCAAGGAAAAAAGAAGACAATGCCATTTACACCACCGTAGATGAGTCTAGAGGTAATCACGTGACTTGTAGTAAGTCAGAAAGTGAAAGACACATACCATATCATATCACATATAGGTGTTACCTAAAAATGGATACCAGGGCAGATATTTCCACCGAGAAGGGCAATCAGAGCTTCATTAAACAAACTTATGGTTCACCAATGGAAAGGTGTGAGGATGGGTTTCATTACGATATCGGGGTTAACAGACTTATACAAACACAGGTGACATATATAATCACCAAAGACCTACGGAATACCAAAAGACTACTCATCATTCTGTCATAACGTACATGGGGAAAGGATCCCAGGAAAAACAGACATGTGTATATGTGTAAAAGAACCACATCTTCCACACCTCCAACAAGCCAAACATTGTAATCAAACTTGCTGTAATAAAAAATAAAAATTAAATTAAAAACACGAACAAGAAGTAGGGAGACAAACTTGAGGGGCTTTCTCCTGGCACATTCCATTCTAAATTCCAATCTAGAACACGACTTCCATTGAGGCTCTGTTGCCCTAGTAACCAGAATTGGTAAGGGAGAACTGCTGCCACCTTGTGGCCGTTTCACACAACAGCAGCTTTAATCCCAGTGCTAATGGTCAGTTGATATTCAAAATCATTGCAGGCCTGTAAATGACACCTGCCCTGAAAACAAATCCTGGGGTCACATATCGACCAAAAAATTCAAAGGACGTCCATATTTCAAAACGACCGTTTCAAAAGGCATATTTTATGCACATTTGTTTTCTGCTTCTTTTTCTTTCTTTCTTTTTTGGTTCAAAACACGGGAATGGAAAAAGGCATCCCTCAGAAGGGGCGAAAATAGTTGCAAACCAATCAATGGACAAAGGTTTAATCTCCAATATATATAAACAGCTCATGCAGCTTAATATTAAAAAAACAAACAACCCAATACAAAAATGGGCAGAAGATCTAAAGAGACGTTTCTTCAAAGAAGACAGAGAGATGGCCAAGACGCACATGAAAAGCTGCTCTAGAGCACTAATTATTAGAGAAATGCAAATCAAAACTACAATGAGGTATCACCTCACACCTGTTAGAATCGGCATCATCAGAAAATCTACAAACAACAAATTCTGGGGAGGGTGTGGACAAAAGGAGCCCTCTTCCACTATTGGTGGGAATGTAAATTGATACAGTCACTATGGAGAACAGTATGGAGTTTCCTTAAAAAAAAACTCGGAATAGAATTACCATCTGATCAAGCAATCCCACTTCTGGGCATATACCCAAAGAAAACCATAAATCAAAAAGGCACATTCACCAAAATGTTCATTGCAGCACTATTTACAATAGCCAGGTAATGGAAGCAACATAAATGCCCACAGACAGATGAATGGATAAAGATGGGGTACATATATAAAATGGAATATTACTCGGCCATAAAAAGGAATGAAACTGGGTCATTTGTAGAGACATCGATGGATCTAGAGACTGTCATACAGAATGAAGTAAGTCAGAAAGAGGAAAACAAATATTGTATATTAATGCATATATGTGGAACCTTAAAAATGGTACAGATGAACTGGTTTGCAAGGAAGCAATAGAGACACACAGGTAGAGAACAAACGTATGGACACCAAGTGTGGGAAGCCATGGGGTGGTGGTGGTGGGACGAGTTGGGAGATTGAGATTGACCTGTATCCATGTATATACATAAAATACATAACTAATAATAACCTGCTGTAATATAAAAGTAAATAAAATTAAATTTCAAAATTTTAAAAAATAAAATTTAAATATAAAAGAGAAAAAAGTTCTTCCCTTCACACAGATGTATTTATAGGAATGAATTATTTCCATGCTTATATCTATAAATATATAAAAGAGGAATAAAATCTAACTTGAACCATAAAAGAAAAAAAACCTGAACCCACCAGTTATACAGAGGAAAACCCTATCAGGGCACCTGCTCCAGCGGCAAAAAATTCTGAAATTGGTCAGAGGTGGGGAATCATCTCCCATACAGCCAGCAACCCACCCCCCACGCAAGGAGAGTCCTCATTGCAAAGCTGGGGGACCGAGCCGAGGCATCTCTGAATAAAGGTGAGCTGAGCCCCAGGCCAGCTGCTGCTGAACTCTTCCCACCCTTCCCAGGTAAAACACCTGGATATGTACAAGGGCGTGAAAGACTAGAGGAAGGGCCGTGGAGCCACACCAGCGACAGCACGCAGGCCAACTTGATGCCTGCAGCCCAGCCAGTGTGGTCCTGTCCCCGGGCGCTCTTCTGGAAGCTTTCCATTGTCCTGCCTGAGATACCCCGCCTGTCCCGGCCCCCACTGCTTTTTTCCTTCCTCACCTCTGTCCAGAGAGAAATTCCAGCGGAAGGTATGGGTGACACATCCTCTTCATTACAGGTGGCAGCCTGGCAACTCCTGCAGAAAGGCCAGCAGAACTCCACTCACACCGGGCCACCAACAAAGCTGTGGCCCCTCACTCCCTCCCACCAGCACAGCCCCGAGACTGCTCACGGGGCAGAGAATATGGAGGCAGGCACAGCTTCAGGGGCTATTGCTGCCTGGAGCACTGTTTATATTGACCTCAACCAGGCACACCTGGGGAGGGCCGGCCGGCAGGATAAGGCTGCCCACGTCAGCTAATCCACAACCCGCAGGGAATCACATTGTTGAAAAGGGACTTCGCTAAGTCAGAATAGAAGGCAAGGAAAAAAAGGACACAATGCCTTTTGCAGCACCGTGGATGAGTCTAGAGGTAATCACGTGACATGTAGTAAGTCAGAAAGTGAAAGACACATATCATATCATATCACTTATAGGTGTTACCTAAAAATGGATACCAGGGCAGATATTTCCACCGAGAAGGGCAATCACAGATTCATTAAACAAACTTATGGTTCACCAATGGAAAGGTGTGAGGATTGGTTTCATTACGATATTGGGGTTAACAGACATATACAAACACAGGTGACATATATAATCAGCTAAGACCTACGGAATACAAAGAGAGGACTACTCAACATTCTGTCATAACGTACATGGGAAAAGGATCCCAGGAAGAACAGACATCTGTATATTTGTCAAAGAACCACATCTTCCACACCTACAACAAGCCAAACATTGTAATCAAAATTGCTGTAATAAAAACTACAAACTTAAATTAAAAACACGAACAAGAAGTAGGGAGACAAACTTGAGGGGCTTTCTCCTGGCACATTCCATTCTAAATTCCAATCTAGAACACGACTTCCATTGAGGCTCTGTTTCCCTACTAACCAGAAATGGTAAGGGAGAACTGCTGCCACTTTGTGGCCGTTTCACACAACAGCAGCTTTAATCCCAGCGCTAAAGGTCAGTTGATATTCAAAATCATTGCAGGCCTGTAAATGACACCTGCCCTGAAAACAAATCCTGGGGTCACATATCGACCAAAAAATTCAAAGGACGTCCTTATTTCAAAACGACCGTTTCAAAAGGCATATTTTATGCACATTAGTTTTCTGCTTCTTTTTCTTTCTTTCTTTTTTGGTTAAAAAAACGGGAATGGAAAAAGGCATCCCTCATAAGGGGCGAAAATAGTTGCAAACGAATCAATGGTCAAAGGTTTAATCTCCAATATATATAAACAGCTCATGCAGCTTAATATTTAAAAAACAAACAACCCAATACAAAAATGGGCAGAAGATCTAAAGATACGTTTCTTCAAAGAAGACACAGAGATGGCCAAGACACACATGAAAAGCTGCTCAACAGCACTAATTATTAGAGAAATGCAAATCAAAACTACAATGAGGTATCACCTCACACCTGTTAGAATCGGCATCATCAGAAAATCTACAAACAACAAATTCTGGGGAGGGTGTGGACAAAAGGAGCCCTCTTCCACTATTGGTGGGAATGTAAATTGATACAGTCACTATGGAGAACAGTATGGAGTTTCCTTAAAAAAAACTCGATATAGAATTACCATCTGATCAAGCAATCCCACTTCTGGGCATATACCCAAAGAAAACCATAAATCAAAAAGGCACATTCACCACAATGTTCATTGCAGCACTATTTACAATAGCCAGGTAATGGAAGCAAACTAAATGCCCACAGACAGATGAATGGATAAAGATGGTGTACATATATAAAATGGAATATTACTCGGCCATAAAAAGGAATGAAACTGGGTCATTTGTAGAGACATCGATGGATCTAGAGACTGTCATACAGAATGAAGTAAGTCAGAAAGAGGAAAACAAATATTGTATATTAATGCATATATGTGGAACCTAAAAAATGGTACAGATGAACTGGTTTGCAGGGAAGAAATAGAGACACAGAGGTAGAGAACAAACATATGGACACCAAGTGTGGGAAGCCATGGGGTGGTGGTGGTGGGATGGGTTGGGAGTTTGAGATTGACCTGTATACATATATATGCATAAAATACATAACTAATAATAACCCGCTGTATAAAAAAGTAAATAAAATTAAATTTCAAAATTTTATAATATAAAATTTAAAAATACAACAGAAAATAGTTCTTCCCTTCACACAGATGTATTTATAGGAATGAATTATTTCCATGCTTATATCTATAAATACATAAAAGAGGAATAAAATCTAACTTGAACCATAAACGAAAAAAAAAACCTGAACCCACCAGTTATACAGAGGAAAACCCTATCAGGGCACTTGCTCCAGTGGTAAACAATTCTGAAATTGGTCAGAGGAGGGGAATCATCTCCCGTACAGCCAGCAACCCACCCCCCATGAAAGGAGCGTACTCATTGAAAGCTGGGGGACCGTGCCGAGGCATCTCTGAATAAAGGTGAGCTGAGCCCCAGGCCAGCTGCTGCTGAACTGTTCCCACCCTTCCCAGGTAAAACAACTGAATATGTACAAAGTCTTGAAAGCCTAGAGGAAGGGCCGTGGAGCCACACCAGCAACAGCACGCAGGCCAACTTGGTAACTGCAGGCCAGCCAGGGTGATCCTGGCCCCGTGCGCTCTTCCGGAAGATTTCCATTATCCTGCCTGAGATACCCCTCTTGTCCCGGGCCCCACTGCATTTTTCCTTCCTCACCTCTGTCCGGAGAGAAATTCCAGCGGAATGTATGGGTGACACATCCTCTTCATTACAGGTGGCAGCCTGGCAACTCTTGCAGAAAGGCCAGCAGAACCCCACTCACACCGGGCCACCAACAAAGCTGTGGCCCCTCACTCCCTCCCACCAGCACAGCCCCGAGACTGCTGACGGGGCAGAGAATATGGAGTCAGGCACAGCTTCAGGGGCTATTGCTGCCTGGAGCGCTGTTTATATTGACCTCAACCAGGCACACCTGGGGAGGGCCGGCCGGCAGGGTAAGGCTGCCCAGGTCAGCTAATCCACAACCCTTAGGGAATCACATTGTTGAAAATGGACCTCGCTAAGGCAGAATAGAAGCCAAGGAAAATAAGGACACAATGCCATTTGCAGCGCCGTATATGAGTCTAGATGTAATCACGTGACTTGTAGTAAGTCAGAATGTGAAAGACACATAACATTTCACATCACTTATAAGTGTTACCTAAAATAGAAACCAGGGCAGTCATTTCCACTGAGAAGTGCAATCATAGATTCATTAAACAAACTTATGGTTCACCAATGGAAAGGTGTGAGGATTGGTTTCATTATAATATCGGGGTTAACAGACATATACAAACACAGGTGACATATATAATCACCTAAGACCTACGGAATACAAAGAGAGGACTACTCAACATTCTGTCATAACGTACATGGGCAAAGGATCCCAGGAAAAACAGACATCTGTATATGTGTAAAAGAACCACATCTTCCACACCTACAACAAGCCAAACATTGTAATCTAACTTGCTGTAATAAAAAATAAAAAATTAAATTAAAAACACGAACAAGAAGTAGGAGACAAACTTGAGGGGCTTTCTCCTGGCACATTCCATTCTAAATTCCAATCTAGAACACGACTTCCATTGAGGCTCTGTTGCACTAATAACCAGATTTGAAAGAGAGAACTGCTGCCACCTTGTGGCCGTTTCACACAACAGCAGCTTTAATCCCAGCGCTAATGGTCAGTTGATATTCAAAATCATTGCAGGCCTGTAAATGACACCTGCCCTGAAAACAAATCCTGGGGTCACATATCCACCAAAAAATTCAAAGGACGTCCATATTTCAAAACGACCGTTTCAAAAGCCATATTTTACGCACATTAGTGTTCTGCTTCTTTGTCTTTCTTTCTTTTTTGGTTAAAAAAACGGGAATGGAAAAAGGCATCCCTCAGAAAGGTCGAAAATCGCTGCAAACGAATCAATGGACAAAGGTTTACTCTCCAATATATATAAACAGCTCATGCGGCTTAATATTTAAAAAAACAAACAACCCAATACAAAAATGGGCAGAAGATCTAAAGAGACGTTTCTTCAAAGAAGACACAGAGATGGCCAAGACGCACATGAAAAGCTGCTCAACAGCACTAATTATTAGAGAAATGCAAATCAAAACTACAATGAGGTATCACCTCACACCTGTTAGAAACGGCATCATCAGAAAATCTACAAACAACAAATTCTGGGGAGGGTGGGGACAAAAGGATCCCTCTTCCACTATTGGTGGGAATGTAAATTGATACAGTCACTATGGAGAACACTAAGGAGTTTCCTTAAAAAAACTAGAAATAGAATTACCATCTGATCCAGCAATCCCACTTCTGGGCATATACCCAGAGAAAACCATAAATCAAAAAGGCACATTCACCACAATGTTCATTGCAGCACTATTTACAATAGCCAGGTAATGGAAGCAACCTAAATGCCCACAGACAGATGAATGGATAAAGATGTGGTACATGTATAAAATGGAATATTACTCAGCCATTAAAAGGAATGAAACTGGGTCATTTGTAGAGACATCGATGGATCTAGAGACTGTCATACAGAATGAAGTAAGTCAGAAAGAGGACAAATATTGTATATTAATGCATATATGTGGAACCTAAAAACTGGTACAGATGAACTGGTTTGCAGGGAAGAAATAGAGACAGAGGTAGAGAACAAACGTATGGACACCAATTGTGGGAAGCCATGGGGTGGTGGTGTTGGGATGAGTTGGGAGATTGGGATTGACCTGCATACATGTATATGCATAAAATACATAACTGATAATAACCTGCTGTATAAAAAAGTAAATAAAATTAAATTTCAAAATTTTAAAATATAAAATTTAAAAATAAAACAGAAAATAGTTCTTCCCTTCACACAGATGTATTTATAGGAATGAATTATTTCCATGCTTATATCTATAAATACATAAAAGAGGAATAAAATCTAACTTGAACCATAAAAGAAAAAAAAAAAACCTGAACGCACCAGTTATACAGAGGAAAACCCTATCAGGGCACTTGCTCCAGCGGTAAACAATTCTGAAATTGGTCAGAGGTGGGGAATCATCTCCCATACAGCCAGCAACACACACCCCATGCAAGGAGCGTCCCCATTGCAAAGCTGGGGGATCGTGCCGAGGCATCTCTGAATAAAGGTGAGCTGAGCCCCAGCAAAGCTGCTGCTGAACTGTTCCCACCCTTCCCAGGTAAAACACCTGAATATGTACAAGGGCTTGAAAGACTAGAGGAAGGGCCGTGGAGCCACACCAGCAACAGCACGCAGGCCAACTTGGTGCCTGCAGGCCAGCCAGGGTGGTCCTGCCCCCGGGCGCTCTTCCGGAAGCTTTCCATTGTCCTGCCTGAGATACCGCACCTGTCCTGGCCCCCACTGCTTTTTTCCTTCCTCACATCTGTCCGGAGAGAAATTCCAGCGGAAGGTATGTGTGACACATCCTCTTCTTTACAGGTGGCAGCCTGGCAACTCCTGCAGAAAGGCCAGCAGAACCCCACACACACCGGGCCACCAACAAAGATGTGGCCCCTCATTCCCTCCCACCAGCACAGCCCCGAGACTGCTGACGGGGCAGAGAATATGGAGTCAGGCACTGCTTCAGGGACTATTACTGCCTGGAGCGCTGTTTATATTGACCTCAACCAGGCACACCTGGGGAGGGCCGGGCGGCAGGGTAAGGCTGCCCAGGTCAGCTAATCCACAACACTCAGGGTATCACATTGTTGAAAATGGACCTCGCTAAGGCAGAAGAGAAGCCAAGGAAAAAAAGAACACAATGCCATTTGCACCACCATAGATGAGTCTAGAGGTAATCACGTGACTTGTAGTAAGTCAGAAAGTGAAAGACACATATCATATCATATCACTTATAGGTGTTACCTAAAAATGGATACCAGGGCAGATATTTCCACCGAGAAGGGCAATCAGAGATTCATTAAACAAACTTATGGTTCACCAATGGAAAGGTGTGAGGATGGGTTTCATTACGATATCGGGGTAAACAGACTTATACAAACACAGGTGACATATATAATCACCAAAGACCTACGGAATACCAAGAGAAGACTACTCAACATTCTGTCATAACGTACATGGGAAAAGGATCCCAGGAAAAACAGACATGTGTATACGTGTAAAAGAAACACATCTTCCACACCTCCAACAAGCCAGACATTGTAATCAAACTTGCTGTAATAAAAAATAAAAATTAAATTAAAAACACGAACAAGAAGTAGGGAGACAAACTTGAGGGGCTTTCTCCTGGCACATTCCATTCTAAATTCCAATCTAGAACACGACTTCCATTGAGGCTCTGTTTCCCTAGTAACCAGAATTGGTAAGGGAGAACTGCTGCCACCTTGTGGCCGTTTCACACAACAGCAGCTTTAATCCCAGCGCTAATGGTCAGTTGATATTCAAAATCATTGCAGGCCTGTAAATGACACCTGTCCTGAAAACAAATCCTGGGGTCACATATCGACCAAAAAATTCAAAGGACGTCCATATTTCAAAACGGCCGTTTCAAAAGGCATATTTTATGCACATTAGTTTTCTGCTTCTTTTTCTTTCTTTCTTTTTTGGTTAAAAAAACGGGAATGGAAAAAGGCATCCCTCAGAAGGGGCGAAAATAGTTGCAAACGAATCAATGGAAAAAGGTTTAATCTCCAATATATATAAACAGCTCATGCAGCTTAATATTTAAAAAACAAACAACCGAATACAAAAATGGGCAGAAGATCTAAAGATACGTTTCTACAAAGAAGACACAGAGATGGCCAAGACGCACATGAAAAGCTGCTCAACAGCACTAATTATTAGAGAAATGCAAATCAAAACTACAATGAGGTATCACCTCACACCTGTTAGAATCGGCATCATCAGAAAATCTACAAACAACAAATTCTGGGGAGGGTGTGGACAAAAGGAGCCCTCTTCCACTATTGGTGGGAATGTAAATTGATACAGTCACTATGGGGAACAGTATGGAGTTTCTTTAAAAAAAAACTCGAAATAGAATTACCATCTGATCAAGCAATCCCACTTCTGGGCATATACCCAAAGAAAACCGTAAATCAAAAAGGCACATTCACCACAATGTTCATTGCAGCACTATTTACAATAGCCAGGTAATGGAAGCAACCTAAATGCCCACAGACAGATGAATGGATAAAGATGTGGTACATGTATAAAATGGAATATTTCTCAGCCATTAAAAGGAATGAAACTGGGTCATTTGTAGAGACATCGATGGATCTAGAGACTGTCATACAGAATGAAGTAAGTCAGAAAGAGGACAAATATTGTATATTAATGCATATATGTGGAACCTAAAAACTGGTACAGATGAACTGGTTTGCAGGGAAGAAATAGAGACAGAGGTAGAGAACAAATGTATGGACACCAAGTGTGGGAAGCCATGGGGTGGTGGTGGTGGGATGAGTTGGGAGATTGGGATTGACCTGCATACATGTATATGCATAAAATACATAACTGATAATAACCTGCTGTATAAAAAAGTAAATAAAATTAAATTTCAAAATTTTAAAATATAAAATTTAAAAATAAAACAGAAAATAGTTCTTCCCTTCACACAGATGTATTTATAGGAATGAATTATTTCCATGCTTATATCTATAAATACATAAAAGAGGAATAAAATCTAACTTGAACCATAAAAGAAAAAAAAAAACCTGAACGCACCAGTTATACAGAGGAAAACCCTATCAGGGCACTTGCTCCAGTGGTAAACAATTCTGAAATTGGTCAGAGGTGGGGAATCATCTCCCATACAGCCAGCAACCCACACCCCATGCAAGGAGCGTCCTCATTGCAAAGCTGGGGGATCGTGCCAAGGCATCTCTGAATAAAGGTGAGCTGAGCCCCAGCAAAGCTGCTGCTGAACTGTTCCCACCCTTCCCAGGTAAAACACCTGAATATGTACAAGGGCTTGAAAGACTAGAGGAAGGGCCGTGGAGCCACACCAGCAACAGCACGCAGGCCAACTTGGTGCCTGCAGGCCAGCCAGGGTGGTCCTGCCCCCGGTCGCTCTTCCGGAAGCTTTCCATTGTCCTGCCTGAGATACCGCACCTGTCCTGGTCCCCACTGCTTTTTTCCTTCCTCACCTCTGTCCGGAGAGAAATTCCAGCAGAAGGTATGTGTGACACATCCTCTTCTTTACAGGTGGCAGCCTGGCAACTCCTGCAGAAAGGCCAGCAGAACCCCACACACACCGGGCCACCAACAAAGCTGTGGCCCCTCATTCCCTCCCACCAGCACAGCCCCGAGACTGCTGACGGGGCAGAGAATATGGAGTCAGGCACTGCTTCAGGGGCTATTGCTGCCTGGAGCGCTGTTTATATTGACCTCAACCAGGCACACCTGGGGAGGGCCGGGCGGCAGGGTAAGGCTGCCCAGGTCAGCTAATCCACAACACTCAGGGAATCACATTGTTGAAAATGGACCTCGCTAAGGCAGAAGAGAAGCCAAGGAAAAAAAGGACACAATGCCATTTGCACCACCGTAGATGAGTCTAGAGGTAATCACGTGACTTGTAGTAAGTCAGAAAGTGAAAGACACATATCATATCATATCACTTATAGGTGTTACCTAAAAATGGATACCAGGGCAGATATTTCAACCGAGAAGGGCAATCAGAGATTCATTAAACAAACTTATGGTTCACCAATGGAAAGGTGTGAGGATGGGTTAACAGACTTATACAAACACAGGTGACATATATAATCACCAAAGACCTACGGAATACCAAGAGAAGACTACTCAACATTCTGTCATAACGTACATGGGAAAAGGATCCCAGGAAAAACAGACATGTGTATACGTGTAAAAGAAACACATCTTCCACACCTCCAACAAGCCAAACATTGTAATCAAACTTGCTGTAATAAAAAATAAAAATTAAATTAAAAACACGATCAAGAAGTAGGGAGACAAACTTGAGGGGCTTTCTCCTGGCACATTCCATTCTAAATTCCAATCTAGAACACGACTTCCATGGAGGCTCTGTTTCCCTAGTAACCAGAATTGGTAAGGGAGAACTGCTGCCACCTTGTGGCCGTTTCACACAACAGCAGCTTTAATCCCAGCGCTAATGGTCAGTTGATATTCAAAATCATTGCAGGCCTGTAAATGACACCTGTCCTGAAAACAAATCCTGGGGTCACATATCGACCAAAAAATTCAAAGGACGTCCATATTTCAAAACGACCATTTCAAAAGGCATATTTTATGCACATTAGTTTTCTGCTTCTTTTTCTTTCTTTCTTTTTTGGTTAAAAAAACGGGAATGGAAAAAGGCATCCCTCAGAAGGGGCGAAAATAGTTGCAAACGAATCAATGGACAAAGGTTTAATCTCCAATATATACAAACAGCTCATGCAGCTTAATATTTAAAAAACAAACAACCGAATACAAAAATGGGCAGAAGATCTAAAGATACGTTTCTTCAAAGAAGACACAGAGATGGCCAAGACGCACATGAAAAGCTGCTCAACAGCACTAATTATTAGAGAAATGCATATCAAAACTACAATGAGGTATCACCTCTCACCTGTTAGAATCGGCATCATCAGAAAATCTACAAACAACAAATTCTGGGGAGGGTGTGGACAAAAGGAGCCCTCTTCCACTATTGGTGGGAATGTAAATTGATACAGTCACTATGGAGAACAGTATGGAGTTTCCTTAAAAAAAAACTCGAAATAGAATTACCATCTGATCAAGCAATCCCACTTCTGGGCATATACCCAAAGAAAACCATAAATCAAAAAGGCACATTCACCACAATGTTCATTGCAGCACTATTTACAATAGCCAGGTAATGGAAGCAAACTAAACGCCCAAAGACAGATGAATGGATAAAGATGGGGTACATATATAAAATGGAATATTACTCGGCCATAAAAAGGAATGAAACTGGGTCATTTGTAGAGACATCGATGGATCTAGAGACTGTCATACAGAATGAAGTAAGTCAGAAAGTGGAAAACAAATATTGTATGTTAATGCATATATGTGGAACCTAAAAAATGGTACAGATGAACTGGTTTGCAGGGAAGCAATAGAGACACACAGGTAGAGAACAAACGTATGGACACCAAGTGTGGGACGCCATGGGGTGGTGGTGGTGGGACGAGGTGGGAGATTGAGATTGACCTGTATCCATGTATATGCCTAAAATACATAACTAATAATAACCTGCTGTAATATAAAAGTAAATAAAATTAAATTTCAAAATTTTAAAAAATAAAATTTAAATATAAAACAGAAAAAAGTTCTTCCCTTCACACAGATGTATTTATAGGAATGAATTATTTCCATGCTTATATCTATAAATATATAAAAGAGGAATAAAATCTAACTTGAACCATAAAAGAAAAAAAACCTGAGCCCACCAGTTATACAGAGGAAAACCCTATCAGGGCACCTGCTCCAGCGGCAAAAAATTCTGAAATTGGTCAGAGGTGGGGAATCATCTCCCATACAGCCAGCAACCCACCCCCCACGCAAGGAGCGTCCTCATTGCAAAGCTGGGGGACCGAGCCGAGGCATCTCTGAATAAAGGTGAGCTGAGCCCCAGGCCAGCTGCTGCTGAACTCTTCCCACCCTTCCAAGGTAAAACACCTGAATATGTACAAGGGCGTGAAAGACTAGAGGAAGGGCCGTGGAGCCACACCAGCGACAGCACGCAGGCCAACTTGATGCCTGCAGCTCAGCCAGGGTGGTCCTGGACCCGGGCGCTCTTCCGGAAGCTTTCCATTGTCCTGCCTGAGATACCCCGCCTGTCCTGGTCCCCACTGCTTTTTTCCTTCTTCACCTCTGTCCGGAGAGAAATTCCAGCGGAAGGTATGGAGGACACATCCTCTTCTTTACAGGTGGCAGCCTGGCAACTCCTGCAGAAAGGCCAGCAGAACTCCACTCACACCGTGCCACCAACAAAGCTGTGGCCCCTCACTCCCTCCCACCAGCACAGCCCCGAGACTGCTCACGGGGCAGAGAATATGGAGGCAGGCACAGCTTCAGGGGCTATTGCTGCCTGGAGCACTGTTTATATTGACCTCAACCAGGCACACCTGGGGAGGGCCGGCCGGCAGGATAAGGCTGCCCACGTCAGCTAATCCACAACCCTCAGGAAATCACAGTGTTGAAAATGGACCTCGCTAAATCAGAAAAGAAGTCAAGGAAAAAAAGGACACAATGCCATTTGCAGCACCGTAGATGAGTCTAGAGGTTATCACGTGACTTGTAGTAAGTCAGAAAGTGAAAGACACATATCGTATCATATCACTTATAGGTGTTACCTAAAAATGGATACCAGGGCAGATATTTCCACGGAGAAGGGCAATCACAGATTCATTAAACAAACTTATGGTTCACCAATGGAAAGGTGTGAGGATTGGTTTCATTACGATATTGGGGTTAAGAGACATATACAAACACAGGTGACATATATAATCACCTAAGACCTACGGAATACAAAGAGAAGACTACTCAACATTCTGTCATAACGTACATGGGAAAAGGATCCCAGGAAGAACAGACATCTGTATATGTGTCAAAGAACCACATCTTCCACACCTACAACAAGCCAAACATTTTAATCAAACTTGCTGTAATAAAAAATAAAAAATTAAATTAAAAACACGAACAAGAAGTAGGAAGACAAACATGAGGGGCTTTCTCCTGGCACATTCCATTCTAAATTCCAATCTAGAACACGACTTCCATTGAGGCTCTGTTGCACTAATAAGCAGGTTTGAAAGAGAGAACTGCAGCCACCTTGAGGCCGTTTCACACAACAGCAGCTTTAATCCCAGAGCTAAAGGTCAGTTGATATTCAAAATCATTGCAGGCCTGTAAATGACACCTGCCGTGAAAACAAATCCTGGGGTCACATATCGACCAAAAAATTCAAAGGACGTCCATATTTCAAAACGACCGATTCAAAAGCCATATTTTACGCACATTTGTGTTTTGCTTCTTTGTCTTTCTTTCTTTTTTGGTTAAAAAAACGGGAATGGAAAAAGGCATCCCTCAGAAAGGGCGAAAATCGTCGCAAACGAATCAATGGACAAAGGTTTACTCTCCAATATATATAAACAGCTCATGCGGCTTAATATTAAAAAAAACAAACAACCCAATACAAAAATGGGCAGAAGATCTAAAGAGACGTTTCTTCAAAGAAGACACAGAGATGGCCAAGACGCACATGAAAAGCTGCTCAAGAGCACTAATTATTTGAGAAATGCAAATCAAAACTACAATGAGGTATCACCTCACACCTGTTAGAATCGGCATCATCAGAAAATCTACAAACAAGAAATTCTGGGGAGGGTGCGGACAAAAGGATCCCTCTTCCACTATTGGTGGGAATGTAAATTGATACAGTCACAATGGAGAACACTATGGAGTATCCTTAAAAAAAACTAGAAATAGAATTACCATCTGATCCAGCAATCCCACTTCTGGGCATATACCCAGAGAAAACCATAAATCAAAAAGGCACATTCACCACAATGTTCATTGCAGCACTATTTACAATAGCCAGGTAATGGAAGCAACCTAAATGCCCACAGACAGATGAATGGATAAAGATGTGGTACATGTATAAAATGGAATATTACTCAGCCATTAAAAGGAATGAAACTGGGTCATTTGTAGAGACATCGATGGATCTAGAGACTGTCATACAGAATGAAGTAAGTCAGAAAGAGGACAAATATTGTATATTAATGCATATATGTGGAACCTAAAAACTGGTACAGATGAACTGGTTTGCAGGGAAGAAATAGAGACAGAGGTAGAGAACAAACGTATGGACACCAAGTGTGGGAAGCCATGGTGTGGTGTTGGTGGGATGAGTTGGGAGATTGGGATTGACCTGCATACATGTATATGCATAAAATACATAACTGATAATAACCTGCTGTATAAAAAAGTAAATAAAATTAAATTTCAAAATTTTCAAAAATAAAATTTAAAAATAATACAGAAAAACCTTCTTCCCTTCACACAGATGTATTTATAGGAATGAATTATTTCCATGCTTATATCTATAAATACATAACAGAGGAATAAATTCTAACTTGAACCATAAAAGAAAAAATAAACCTGAACCCACCAGTTATACAGAGGAAAACCCTATCAGGGCACTTGCTCCAGCGGTAAACAATTCTGAAATTGTTCAGAGGTGGGGAATCATCTCCCATACAGCCAGCCACCCACACCCCACGCAAGGAGCGTCCTCATTGCAAAGCTGGGGGACCATGCCGAGGCATTTCTGAATAAAGGTGAGCTGAGCCCCAGGCCAGCTACTGCTGAACTGTTCCCACCCTTCCCAGGTAAAACACCTGAATATGTACAAGGGCTTGAAAGACTAGAGGAAGGGCCGTGGAGCCACACCAGCAACAACACGCAGTCCAACTTGGTGCCTGCAGGCCAGCCAGGGTGGTCCTACCCCCGGGCGCTCTTCCGGAAGCTTTCCATTGTCCTGCCTGAGATACCCCACCTGTCCCGGCCCTCACTGCTTTTTTACTTCCTCACCTCTGTCCGGAGAGAAATTCCAGTGGAAGGTATGGGTGACACATCCTCTTCTTTACAGGTGGCAGCCTGGCAACACCTGCAGAAAGGCCAGCAGAACCCCACTCACACCGGGCCACCAACAAAGCTGTGGCCCCTCATTCCCTCCCACCAGCACAGCCCCGACACTGCTGACGGGGCAGAGAATATGGAGTCAGGCACAGCTTCAGGGGCTATTGCTGCCTGGAGCGCTGTTTATATTGACCTCAACCAGGCACACATGGGAAGGGCCGGGCGGCAGGGTAAGGCTGCCCAGGTCAGCTAATCCACAAGACTCAGGGAATCACATTGTTGAAAATGGACCTCGCTAAGGCAGAAGAGAAGCCAAAGAAAAAAAGAACACAATGCCATTTGCACCACCGTAGATGAGTCTAGAGGTAATCACGTGACTTGTAGTAAGTCAGAAAGTGAAAGACACATATCATATCATATCACTTATAGGTGTTACCTAAAAATGGATACCAGGGCAGATATTTCCACCGAGAAGGGCAATCAGAGCTTCATTAAACAAACTTATGGTTCACCAATGGAAAGGTGTGAGGATGGGTTTCATTACGATATCGGGGTTAACAGACTTATACAAACACAGGTGACATATATAATCACCAAAGACCTACGGAATACCAAAAGACTACTCATCATTCTCTCATAACGTACATGGGGAAAGGATCCCAGGAAAAACAGACATGTGAATATGTGTAAAAGAACCACATCTTCCACACCTCCAACAAGCCAAACATTGTAATCAAACTTGCTGTAATAAAAAATAAAAATTAAATTAAAAACACGAACAAGAAGTAGGGAGACAAACTTGAGGGGCTATCTCCTGGCACATTCCATTCTAAATTCCAATCTAGAACACGACTTCCATTGAGGCTCTGTTGCCCTAGTAACCAGAATTGGTAAGGGAGAATTGCTGCCACCTTGTGGCCGTTTCACACAACAGCAGCTTTAATCCCAGCGCTAATGGTCAGTTGATATTCAAATCATTGCAGGCCTGTAAATGACACCTGCCCTGAAAACAAATCCTGGGGTCACATATCGAAAAAAAAATTCAAAGGACGTCCATATTTCAAAACGACCATTTCAAAAGGCATATTTTATGCACATTAGTTTTCTGCTTCTTTTTCTTTCTTTCTCTTTTGGTTAAAAAAACGGGAATGGAAAAAGGCATCCCTCAGAAGGGGCGAAAATAGTTGCAAATGAATCAATGGACAAAGGTTTAATCTCCAATATATATAAACAGCTCATGCAGCTTTATATTAAAAAAACAAACAACCCAATACAAAAATGGGCAGAAGATCTAAAGAGACGTTTCTTCAAAGAAGACAGAGAGATGGCCAAGACGCACATGAAAAGCTGCTCTAGAGCACTAATTATTAGAGAAATGCAAATCAAAACTACAATGAGGTATCACCTCACACCTGTTAGAATCGGCATCATCAGAAAATCTACAAACAACAAATTCTGGGGAGGGTGTGGACAAAAGGAGCCCTCTTCCACTATTGGTGGGAATGTAAATTGATACAGTCACTATGGAGAACAGTATGGAGTTTCCTTAAAAATATCTCGAAATAGAATTACCATCTGATCAAGCAATCCCACTTCTGGGCATATACCCAAAGAAAACCATAAATCAAAAAGGCACATTCAACACAATGTTCATTGCAGCACTATTTACAATAGCCAGGTAATGGAAGCAAACTAAATGCCCACAGGCAGATGAATGGATAAAATTGGGGTACATATATAAAATGGAATATTACTCGGCCATAAAAAGGAATGAAACTGGGTCATTTGTAGAGACATCGATGGATCTAGAGAGTGTCATACAGAATGAAGTAAGTCAGAAAGAGGAAAACAAATATTGTATATTAATGCATATATGTGGAACCTAAAAAATGGTACAGATGAACTGGTTTGCAGGGAAGAAATAGAGACACAGAGGTAGAGAACAAACGTATGGACACCAAGTGTGGGAAGCCATGGGGTGGTGCTGGTGGGTCGAGTTGGGAGATTGAGATTGACCTGTATACATGTATATGCATAAAATACATAACTAATAATAACCTGCTGTAATATAAAAGTAAATAAAATTAAATTTCAAAATTTTAAAAAATAAAATTTAAATATAAAACAGAAAAACGTTCTTCCCTTCACACAGATGTATTTATAGGAATGAATTATACCCATGCTTATATCTATATATACATAACAGAGGAATAAAATCTATCTTGAACCATAAAAGAAAAAAAAAACCTGAACCCTCCAGTTATACAGAGGAAAACCCTATCAGGGCACTTGCACCATCGGTAAACAATTCTGAAATTGGTCAGAGGTGGGGAATCATCTCCCATACAGCCAGCAACCCACACCCCACGCAAGGAGCGTCCTCATTGAAAAGCTGGGGGACCGAGCCGAGGCATCTCTGAATAAAAGTGAGCTGAGCCCCAGGCCAGCTACTGCTGAAATCTTCCCACCCTTCCCAGGTAAATCACCTGAATATGTACAAGGGCTTGAAAGACTAGAGGAAGGGCCGTGGAGCCACACCAACAACAACACGCAGGTCAACTTGGTGCCTGCAGGCCAGCCAGGGTGGTCCTGCCCCCGGGCGCTCTTCCGGAAGCTTTCCATTGTCCTGCCTGGGATACCCGACCTGTCCCGGGCCCCACTGCTTTTTTACTTCCTCACCTCTGTCCAGAGAGAAATTCCAGCGGGAGGTATGGGTGACACATCCTCTTCTTTACAGGTGGCAGCCAGGCAACTCCTGCAGAAAGGCCAGCAGAACCCCACTCACACCGGGCCACAAACAAAGCTGTGGCCCCTCATTCCCTCCCACCAGCACAGCCCCGAGACTGCTGACGGGGCAGAGTATATGGAGTCAGGCACAGCTTCAGGGGCTATTGCTGCCTGGAGCGCTGTTTATATTGACCTCAACCAGGCACACCTGGGGAGGGCCGGGCGGCATGGTAAGGCTGCCCAGGTCAGCTAATCCACAACACTCAGGGAATCACATTGCTGAAAATGGACCTCGCTAAGGCAGAAGAGAAGCCAAGGAAAAAAAGCACACAATGCCATTTGCACCACCGTAGATGAGTCTAGAGGTAATCACGTGACTTATAGTAAGTGAGAAAGTGAAAGACACATACCATATCATATCACTTATAGGTGTTAACTAAAAATGGATACCAGGGCAGATATTTGCACCGAGAAGGGCAATCAGAGATTCAATAAACAAACTTATGGTTCACCAATGGAAAGGTGTGAGGATGGGTTTCATTTCGATATCGGGGTTAACAGACTTATAAAAACACAGGTGACATATATAATCACCAAAGACCTACGGAATAACAAAAGACTACTCATCATTCTGTCATAACGTACATGGGGAAAGGATCCCAGGAAAAACAGACATGTGTATATGTGTAAAAGAACCACATCTTCCACACCTCCAACAAGCCAAACATTGTAATCAAACTTGCTGTAATAAAAAATAAAAATTAAATTAAAAACACGAACAAGAAGTAGGGAGACAAACTTGAGGGTCTTTCTCCTGGCACATTCCATTCTAAATTCCAATCTAGAACACGACTTCCATTGAGGCTCTGTTGCCCTAGTAACCAGAATTGGTAAGGGAGAACTGCTGCCACCTTGTGGCCGTTTCACACAACAGCAGCTTTAATCCCAGCGCTAATGGTCAGTTGATATTCAAAATCATTGCAGGCCTGTAAATGACACCTGCCCTGAAAACAAATCCGGGGGTCACATATCGACCAAAAAATTTAAAGGACGTCCATATTTCAAAACGACCGTTTCAAAAGGCATATTTTATGCACATTAGGGTTCTGCTTCTTTTTCTTTCTTTCTTTTTTGGTTAAAAAAACGGGAATGGAAAAAGGCATCCCTCAGAAGGGGCGAAAATAGTTGCAAACGAATCAATGAACAAAGGTTTAATCTCCAATATATATAAACAGCTCATGCAGCTTTATATTAAAAAAACAACCCAATGCAAAAATGGGCAGAAGATCTAAAGATACGTTTCTTCAAAGAAGACACAGAGATGGCCAAGACGCACATGAAAAGCTGCTCTAGGGCACTAATTATTAGAGAAATGCAAATCAAAACTACAATGAGGTATCACCTCACACTGTTAGAATCGGCATCATCAGAAAATCTACAAACAAGAAATTCTGGGGAGGGTGTGGACAAAAGGAGCCCTCTTCCACTATTGGTGGGAATGTAAATTGATACAGTCACTATGGAGAAGAGTATGGAGTTTCGTTAAAAAAAAAACTAGAAATAGAATTACCATCTGATCCAGCAATCCCACTTCTGGGCATATACCCAAAGAAAACCATAAATCAAAAAGGCACATTCACCACAATGTTCATTGCAGCGCTATTTACAATAGCCAGGTAATGGAAGCAACCTCAATGCCCACAGACAGATGAATGGATAAAGATGTGGTACATATATAAAATGGAATATTACTCAGCCATAAAAAGGAATGAAACTGGGTCATTTATAGAGACATCGATGGATCTAGAGACTGTCATACAGAATGAAGTAAGTCAGAAATAGGAAAACAAATATTGTATATTAATGCATATATGTGGAACCTAAAAACTGGTACAGATGAACTGGTTTGCAGGGAAGAAATAGAGACAGAGGTAGAGAACAAACGTATGGACACCAAGTGTGGGAAGCCATGGTGTGGTGGTGGTGGGATGAGTTGGGAGATTGGGATTGACCTGCATACATGTATATTCATAATATACATTACTAATAATAACCTGCTGTATAAAAAATAAACAAAATTAAATTTCAAAATTTAAAAAAAGAAAATATAAAAATAATACAGAAAAAAGTTCTTCCCTTCACACAGATGTATTTATAGGAATGAATTATTTCCATGCTTATATCTATAAATACATAAAAGAGGAATAAAATCTAACTTGAACCATAAAAGAAAAAAAAACCTGAACCCACCAATTATACATAGGAAAACCCTATCAGGGCACTTGCTCCAGCGGTAAACAATTCTGAAATTGGTCAGAGGTGGGGAATCATCTCCCATACAGCCAGCAACCCACACCCCACGCAAGGAGCGTCCTCATTGCAAAGCTGGGGGATCGTGCAGAGGCATCTCTGAATAAAGGTGAGCTGAGCCCCAAACCAGCTGCTGCGGAACTGTTCCCACCCTTCCCAGGTAAAACACCTGAATATATACAAGGGCTTGAAAGACTAGAGGAAGGACTGTGGAGCCACACCTGCAACAGCATGCAGGCCAACTTGGTGCCTACAGGCCAGCCAGGGTGGTCCTGCCCCCGGGCGCTCTTCCGGAAGCTTTCCATTGTCCTGCCTGTGATACCCCACCTGTCCCGGCCCCCACTGCTTTTTTCCTTCCTCACCTCTGTCCGGATAGAAATTCCAGCGGAAGGTATGGGTGACACATCCTCTTCTTTACAGGTGGCAGCCTGGCAACTCCTGCAGAAAGGCCAGCAGAACCCCACTCACACCGGGCCACCAACAAAGCTGTGGCCCCTCATTCCCTCCCACCAGCACAGCCCCGAGACTGCTGACGGGGCAGAGAATATGGAGTCAGGAACAGCTTCAGGGGCTATTGCTGCCTGAAGCGCTGTTTATATTGACCTCAACCAGGCACACCTGGGGAGGGCTGGGCGGCAGGGTAAGGCTGGCCAGGTCAGCTAATCCACAACACTCAGGGAATCACATTGTTGAAAATGGACCTCGCTAAGGCAGAAGAGAAGCCAAGGAAAAAAAGAACACAATGCCATTTGCACCACCGTAGATGAGTCTAGAGGTAATCACGTGACTTGTAGTAAGTCAGAAAGTGAAAGACACATATCACATCATATCACTTATAGGTGTTACCTAAAAATGGATACCAGGGCAGATATTTCAACCGAGAAGGGCAATCAGAGATTCATTAAACAAACTTATGGTTCACCAATGGAAAGGTGTGAGGATTGGTTTCATTACGATATCGGGGTTAACAGACTTATACAAACACAGGTGACATATATAATCACCAAAGACCTACGGAATACCAAAAGACTACTCAACATTCTGTCATAACGTACATGGGAAAAGGATCCCAGGAAAAAGAGACATGTGTATATGTGTAAAAGATCCACATCTTCCACACCTCCAACAAGCCAAACATTGTAATCAAACTTGCTGTAATAAAAAATAAAAATTAAATTAAAAACACGAACAAGAAGTAGGGAGACAAACTTGAGGGGCTTTCTCCTGGCACATTCCATTCTAAATTCCAATCTAGAACACGACTTCCATTGAGGCTCTGTTGCCCTAGTAACCAGAATTGGTAAGGGAGCACTGCTGCCACCTTGTGGCCGTTTCACACAACAGCAGCTTTTATCCCAGCGCTAAAGGTCAGTTGATATTCAAAATCATTGCAGGCCTGTAAATGACACCTGTCCTGAAAACAAATACTGGGGTCACATATCGACCAAAAAATTCAAAGGACGTCCATATTTCAAAACGACCATTTCAAAAGGCATATTTTATGCACATTAGTTTTCTGCTTCTTTTTCTTTCTTTCTTTTTTGGTTAAAAAAACGGGAATGGAAAAAGGCATCCCTCAGAAGGGGCGAAAATAGTTGCAAACGAATCAATGGACAAAGGTTTAATCTCCAATATATATAAACAGCTCATGCAGCTTAATATTAAAAAAACAAACAACCCAATACAAAAATGGGCAGAAGATCTAAAGGTACGTTTCTTCAAAGAAGACACAGAGATGGCCAAGACGCACATGAAAAGCTGCTCAACAGCACTAATTATTAGAGAAATGCAAATCAAAACTACAATGAGTTATCACTTCACACTGTTAGAATCGGCATCATCAGAAAATCTACAAACAACAAATTCTGGGGAGGGTGTGGACAAAAGGAGCCCTCTTCCACTATTGGTGGGAATGTAAATTGATACAGTCACTATGGAGAACAGTGTGGAGTTTCCTTAAAAAAACTAGAAATAGAATTACCATCTGATCCAGCAATCGCACATCTGGGCATATACCCAGAGAAAACCATAAATCAAAAAGGCACATTCACCACAATGTTCATTGCAGCACTATTTACAATAGCCAGGTAAGGGAGCAAACTAAATACCCACAAACAGATGAATGGGTAAAGATGTGGTACATATATAAAATGGAATATTACTCGGCCATAAAAAGGAATGAAACTGGGTCATTTGTAGAGACATCGATGGATCTAGAGACTGTCATACAGAATGAAGTAAGTCAGAAAGAGGAAAACAAATATTGTATATTAATGCCTATATGTGGAACCTAAAAAGTGGTACAGATGAACTGGTTTGCAGGGAAGAAATAGAGACACAGGTAGAGAACAAACTTATGGACACCAAGTGTGGGAAGCCATGGGGTGGTAGAGGTGGGATGAGTTGGGAGATTGGGATTGGCCTGCATACATGCATATGCATAAAGTACATAACTAATAATAACCTGCTGTATAAAAAAATAAAAC
Source organism: Mesoplodon bidens (assembly GCF_964165515.1). NCBI lineage: Eukaryota > Metazoa > Chordata > Mammalia > Artiodactyla > Ziphiidae > Mesoplodon > Mesoplodon bidens. The sequence goes on along the minus strand of NW_027672706.1, from coordinate 1,141,491 downwards.
TAAATTTCAAAATTTTAAAAAATAAAATTAAAAATAAAAGAGAAAAAAGTTCTTCCCTTCACACAGATGTATTTATAGGAATGTATTATTTCCATGCTTATATCTATAAATACATAAAAGAGGTATAAAATCTAACTTGAACCATAAAAGAAAAAAAACCTGAACCCACCAGTTATACAGAGGAAAGCCCTATCAGGGAACTTGCTCCAGCGGTAAACAATTCTGAAATTGGTCAGAGGTGGGGAATCATCTCCCATACAGCCAGCAACCCACCCCGCATGCAAGGAGCGTCCTCATTGCAAAGCTGGGGGACCGTGCCGAGGCATCTCTGAATAAAGGTGAGCTGAGCCCCAGGCCAGCTGCAGCTGAACTGTTCCCACCCTTCCCAGGTAAAACACTTGAATATGTACAAGGGCATGAAATCCTAGAGGAAGGGCCGTGGAGCCACACAGGCGACAGCACACAGGCCAACTTGGTGCCTGCAGGCGAGGCAGGATGGTCCTGACCCCGGGCGCTCTTCTGGAAGTTTTCCATTTCCCTGCCTGTGATACCCCTCCTGTCCCGGACCCCACACCTTTTTTTCCTTCCTTACCTCAGCTCGGAGAGAAATTCCAGTGGAACTTATGGGTGACACATCCTCTTCTTTACAGGTGGCAGCCTGGCAACTCCTGCACAAAGTCCAGCAGAGCCCCACACACACCGGGCCACCCACAAAGCCGTGGCCACTCACACGCTCCCACCAGCAGAGCCCCGAGACTGCTGACGGGGCAGAGAATATGGAGTCAGGCACAGCTTCAGGGGCTATTGCTGCCTGGAGCCCTGTTTATATTGACCTCAACCAGGCACACCTGGGGAGGGTCGGGCGGCATGGTAAGGCTGCCCAGGTCAGCTAATCCACAACCCTCAGGGAATCACATTGTTGAAAATGGACCTCGCTAAGGCAGAATAGAAGCCAAGGAAAATAAGGACACAATGCCATTTGCAGCACCGTAGATGAGTCTAGATGTAATCATGTGACATGTAGTAAGTCAGAAAGTGAAAGGCACATATCGTATCATATCACTTATAGGTGTTACCTAAAAATGGATACGAGGGCAGATATTTCCAAGGAGAAGGGCAATCACATATTCATTAAACAACCTTATGGTTCACCAATGGAAAGGTGTGAGGATTGGTTTCATTACGATATTGGGGTTAACAGACATACAAACACAGGTGATATATATAATAACCAAAGAGCTACGGAATACAAAGAGAGGAGTACACAACATTCTGTCATAACGTACATGGGAAAAGGATCCCAGGAAGAACAGACATCTGTATATGTGTAAAAGAACCACATCTACCATACCTACAACAAGCCAAACATTGTAATCAAACTTGCTGTAATAAAAAATAAAAAATTAAATTAAAAACACGAACAAGAAGTAGTGAGACAAACTTGAGGGGCTTTTTCCTCTCACATTCTGTTCTAAATTCCAATCTAGAAGGCGACTTCCATTGAGGCTCTGTTGCCCTAGTAACCAGATATGAAAGAGAGAACTGCTGCCACCCTGTGGCCGTTTCACACAACAGCAGCTTTAATCCCAGCGCTCATGGTCAGTTGATATTCAAAATCATTGCAGGCCTGTAAATGACACCTGCGATGAAAACAAATCCTGGGGTCACATATCGACCAAAAAATTTAAAGGACGTCCATATTTCAAAACGACCATTTCAAAAGGCATATTTTATGCACATTAATGTTCTGCTTCTTTTTCTTTCTTTCTTTTTTGGTTAAAAACACGGGAATGGAAAAAGGCAACCCTCAGAAGGGGCGAAAATAGTTGCAAACGAATCAATGGACAAAGGTTTAATCTCCAATATATATAAACAGCTCATGCAGCTTATTAAAAAAACAAACAACCCAATACAAAAATGGGCAGAAAATCTAAAGAGACGTTTCTTCAAAGAAGACACAGAGATGGCCAAGACGCACATGAAAAGCTGCTCAAGAGCACTAATTATTAGAGAAATGCAAATCAAAACTACAATGAGGTATCACCTCACACCTGTTAGAATCGGCATCATCAGAAAATCTACAAACAACAAATTCCGGGGAGGGTGTGGACAAACGGAGCCCTCTTCCGCTATTGGTGGGAATGTAATTTGATACAGTCACTATGGAGAAGAGTATGGAGTTTCCTTTAAAAAACTAGAAATAGAATTACCATCTGACACAGCAATCCCACTGTTGGGCATATACCCAGAGACAACCATTAATCAAAAAGGCACATTCACCACAAGGTTCATTGCAGCACTATTTACAATAGCCAGGTAACGGAAGCAACCTAAATGCCCACAGACAGATGAATGGATAAAGATTGGGTACATATATAAAATGGAATATTACTCGGCCATAAAAAGGAATGAAACTGGGTCATTTGTAGAGACATCGATGGATCTAGAGACTGTCATACAGAATGAAGTAAGTCAGAAAGAGGAAAACAAATATTGTATATTAATGCATATATGTGGAACCTAAAAAATGGTACAGATGAACTGGTTTGCAGGGAAGAAATAGAGACACAGAGGTAGAGAACAAACGTATGGACACCAAGTGTGGGAAGCCATGGGGTGGTGGTGGTGGGATGAGTTGGGAGTTTGAGATTGACCTGTATACATGTATATGCATAAAATACATAACTAATAATAACCCGCTGTATAAAAAAGTAAATAAAATTAAATTTCAAAATTTTAAAATATAAAATTTAAAAATACAACAGAAAATAGTTCTTCCCTTCACACAGATGTATTTATAGGAATGAATTATTTCCATGCTTATATCTATAAATACATAAAAGAGGAATAAAATCTAACTTGAACCATAAACGAAAAAAAAACCTGAACCCACCAGTTATACAGAGGAAAACCCTATCAGGGCACTTGCTCCAGTGGTAAACAATTCTGAAATTGGTCAGAGGTGGGGAATCATCTCCCGTACAGCCAGCAACCCACCCCCCATGAAAGGAGCGTCCTCATTGCAAAGCTGGGGGACCGTGCCGAGGCATCTCTGAATAAAGGTGAGCTGAGCCCCAGGCCAGCTGCTGCTGAACTCTTCCCACCATTCCCAGGTAAAACACCTGAATATGTACAAAGTTTTGAAAGCCTAGAGGAGGGGCCCTGGAGCCACACCAGCGACAGCACGCAGGCCAACTTGGTGACTGCAGGCCAGCCAGGGTGACCCTGGCCCCGTGCGCTCTCCCGGAAGATTTCCATTGTCCTGCCTGAGATACCCCTGTTGTCCAGGCCCCCACTGCATTTTTCCTTCCTCACCTCTGTCCGGAGAGAAATTCCAGCGGAAGGTATGGGTGACATATCCTCTTCTTTACAGGTGGCAGCCTGTCAACTCCTGCAGAAAGGCCAGCAGAACCCCACTCACACCGGGCCACCAACAAACCTGTGGCCCCTCACTCCCTCCCACCAGCACAGCCCCGAGACTGCTGACGGGGCAGAGAATATGGAGTCAGGCACAGCTTCAGGGGCTATTGCTGCCTGGAGCGCTGTTTATATTGACCTCAACCAGGCAGACCTGGGGAGGGCCGGCCGGCAGGGTAAGGCTGCCCAGGTCAGCTAATCCACAACCCTCAGGGAATCACATTGTTGAAAATGGACCTCGCTAAGGCAGAATAGAAGCCAAGGAAAATAAGGACACAATGCCATTTGCAGTGCCGTAGATGAGTCTAAATGTAATCACGTGACTTGTAGTAAGTCAGAAAGTGAAAGACACATATTGTATCATATCACTTATAGGTGTTACCTAAAAATGGATACCAGGGCAGATATTTCCACGGAGAAGGGCAATCACAGATTCATTAAACAAACTTATGGTTCACCAATGGAAAGGTGTGAGGATTGGTTTCATTACGATATTGGGGTTAAGAGACATATACAAACACAGGTGACATATATAATCACCTAAGACCTACGGAATACAAAGAGAAGACTACTCAACATTCTCTCATAACGTACATGGGAAAAGGATCCCAGGAAGAACAGACATCGGTATATGTGTCAAAGAACCACGTCTTCCACACCTCCAACAAGCCAAACATTGTAATCAAACTTGCTGTAATAAAAAATATAAAATTAAATTAAAAACACGAACAAGAAGTAGTGAGACAAACATGAGGAGCTTTCTCCTGGCACATTCCATTCTAAATTCCAATCTAGAACACGACTTCCATTGAGGCTCTGTTGCACTAATAACCAGGTTTGAAAGAGAGATCTGCTGCCACCTTGTGGCCGTTTCACACAACAGCAGCTTTAATCCCAGAGCTAAAGGTCAGTTGATATTCAAAATCATTGCAGGCCTGTAAATGACACCTGCCGTGAAAACAAATCCTGGGGTCACATATCGACCAAAAAATTCAAAGGACGTCCATATTTCAAAACGACCGATTCAAAAGCCATATTTTACGCACATTAGTGTTTTGCTTCTTTGTCTTTCTTTCTTTTTTGGTTAAAAAAACGGGAATAGAAAAAGGCATCACTCAGAAAGGGCGAAAATTGTTGCAAACGAATCAATGGACAAAGGTTTACTCTCCAATATATATAAACAGCTCATGTGGCTTAATATTAAAAAAACAAACAACCCAATACAAAAATGGGCAGAAGATCTAAAGAGACGTTTCTTCAAAGAAGACACAGAGATGGCCAAGACGCACATGAAAAGCTGCTCAAGAGCACTAATTATTAGAGAAATGTAAATCAAAACTACAATGAGGTATCACCTCTCACCTGTTAGAATCGGCATCATCAGAAAACCTACAAACAATAAATTCTGGGGAAGGTGTGGACAAAAGGATCCCTCTTCCACTATTGGTGGGAATGTAAATTGATAAAGTCACTATGGAGAACACTATGGAGTTTCCTTAAAAAAACTAGAAATAGAATTATCATCTGATCCAGCAATCCCACTTCTGGGCATATACCCAGAGAAAACCATAAATCAAAAAGGCACATTCACCACAATGTTCATTGCAGCACTATTTACAATAGCCAGGTAACGGAAGCAACCTAAATGCCCACATCAGATGAATGGATAAAGATGTGGTACATGTATAAAATGGAATATTACTCAGCCATAAAAAGGAATGAAACTGGGTCATTTGTAGAGACATCGATGGATCTAGAGACTGTCATACAGAATGAAGTAAGTCAGAAAGAGGACAAATATTGTATATTAATGCATATATGTGGAACCTAAAAACTGGTACAGATGAACTGGTTTGCAGGGAAGAAATAGAGACAGAGGTAGAGAACAAACGTATGGACACCAAGTGTGGGAAGCCATGGTGTGGTGGTGGTGGGATGAGTTGGGAGATTGGGATTGACCTGCATACATGTATATGCATAAAATACATAACTGATAAAAACCTGCTGTATAAAAAAGTAAATAAAATTAAATTTCAAAATTTTCAAAAATAAAATTTAAAAATAATACAGAAAAACGTTCTTCCGTTCACACAGATGTATTTATAGGAATGAATTATTTCCATGCTTATATCTATAAATACATAACAGAGGAATAAAATCTAACTTGAACCATAAAAGAAAAAAAAACCTGAACCCACCAGTTATACAGAGGAAAACCCTATCACGGCACTTGCTCCAGCGGTAAACAATTCTGAAATTGGTCAGAGGTGGGGAATCATCTCCCATACAGCCAGCAACCCACACCCCAAGCAAGGAGCGTCCTCATTGCAAAGCTTGGGGACCGTGCCGAGGCATCTCTGAATAAAGGTGAGCTGAGCCCCAGGCCAGCTACTGCTGAACTGTTCCCACCCTTCCCAGGTAAAACACCTGAATATGTACAAGGGCATGAAAGACTAGAGGAAGGGCCGTGGAGCCACACCAGCAACAGCACGCAGGCCAACTTGGTGCCTGCAGGCCAGCCAGGGTGGTCCTGCCCCCGGGCGCTCTTCCGGAAGCTTTCCATTGCCCTGCCTGAGATACCCCACATGTCCCGGCCCCCACTGCTTTTTTCCTTCCTCATCTCTGTCCGGAGAGATATACCAGCGGAAAGTATGGGTGACACATCCTCTTCTTTACAGGTGGCAGCCTGGCAACTCCTGCAGAAAGGCCAGCAGAACCCCACTCACACCGGGCCACCAACAAAGCTGTGGCCCCTCATTCCCTCCCACCAGCACAGCCCCGAGACTGCTGACGGGTCGGAGAATATGGAGTCAGGCCCAGCTTCAGGGGCTATTGCTGCCTGTAGCGCTGTTTATATTGACCTCAACCAGGCACACCTGGGGAGGGCCGGGCGGCAGTGTAAGGCTGCGTAGGTCAGCTTATGCACTGCACTCAGGGAATCACATTGTTGAAAATGGACCTCGCTAAGGCAGAAGAGAAGCCAAGGAAAAAAAGAACACAATGCCATTTGCACCACCGTAGATGAGTCTAGAGGTAATCACGTGACTTGTAGTAAGTCAGAAAGTGAAAGACACATATCATATCATATCACTTTTAGGTGTTACCTAAAAATGGATAACAGGGCAGATATTTCCACCGAGAAGGCCAATCAGAGCTTCATTAAACAAACTTATGGTTCACCAATGGAAAGGTGTGAGGATGGGTTTCATTACGATATCGGGGTTAACAGACTTATACAAACACAGGTGACATATATAATCACCAAAGACCTACGGAATACCAAAAGACTACTCATCATTCTGTCATAACGTACATGGGGAAAGGATCCCAGGAAAAACAGACATGTGTATATGTGTAAAAGAACCACATCTTCCACACCTCCAACAAGCCAAACTTTGTAATCAAACTTGCTGTAATAAAAAATAAAAATTAAATTAAAAACAAAACAAGAAGTAGGGAGACAAACTTGAGGGGCTTTCTCCTGGCATATTCCATTCTAAATTCCAATCTAGAACACGACTTCCATTGAGGCTCTGTTGCCCTAGTAACCAGAATTGGTAAGGGAGAACTGCTGCCACCTTGTGGCCATTTCACACAACAGCAGCTTTAATCCCAGCGCTAATGGTCAGTTGATATTCAAAATCATTGCAGGCCTGTAAATGACACCTGTCCTGAAAACAAATCCTGGGGTCACATATCGACCAAAAAATTCAAAGGACGTTCATATTTCAAAACGACCATTTCAAAAGGCATATTTTATGCACATTAGTTTTCTGCTTCTTTTTCTTTCTTTCTTTTTTGGTTAAAAAAACGGGAATGGAAAAAGGCATCCCTCAGAAGGGGCGAAAATAGTTGCAAACGAATCAATGGACAAAGGTTTAATCTCCAATATATATAAACAGCTCATGCAGCTTAATATTAAAAAAACAAACAACCCAATACAAAAATGGGCAGAAGATCTAAAGATACGTTTCTTCAAAGAAGACACAGAGATGGCCAAGACGCACATGAAAAGCTGCTCAACAGCACTAATTATTAGAGAAATGCAAATCAAAACTACAATGAGGTATCACCTCACACCTGTTAGAATCGGCATCATCAGAAAATCTACAAACAACAAATTCTGGGGAGGGTGTGGACAAAAGGAGCCCTCTTCCACTATTGGTGGGAAAGTAAATTGATACAGTCACTATGGAGAACAGTATGGAGTTTCCTTAAAAAAAAACTAGAAATAGAATTACCATCTGATCAAGCAATCCCACTTCTGGCCATATACCCAAAGAAAACCATAAATCAAAAAGGCACATTCACCACAATGTTCATTGCAGCACTATTTACAATAGCCACGTAACGGAAGCAACCTAAATGCCCACAGACAGATGAATGGATAAAATTGGGGTACATATATAAAATGGAATATTACTCGGCCATAAAAAGGAATGAAACTGGGTCATTTGTAGAGACATCGATGGATCTAGAGACTGTCATACAGAATGAAGTAAGTCAGAAAGAGGAAAACAAATATTGTATATTAATGCATATATGTGGAACCTAAAAAATGGTACAGATGAACTGGTTTGCAGGGAAGAAATAGAGACACACAGGTAGAGAACAAACGTATGGACACCAAGTGTGGGAAGCCATGGGGTGGTGGTGGTGGGATGAGTTGGGAGATTGAGATTGACCTGTATACATGTATATGCATAAAATACATAACTAATAATAACCTGCTGTAATATAAAAGTAAATAAAATTAAATTTCAAAATTTTAAAAAATAAAATTTAAATATAAATGAGAAAAAAGTTCTTCCCTTCACACAGATGTATTTATAGGAATAAATTATTTCCATGCTTATATATATAAATATATAAAAGAGGAATAAAATCTAACTTGAACCATAAAAGAAAAAAAACCTGAACCCACCAGTTATACAGAGGAAAACCCTATCAGGGCACTTGCTCCAGCGGCAAACAATTCTGAAATTGGTCAGAGGTGGGGAATCATCTCCCATACAGCCAGCAACCCACCACCCACGCAAGGAGCGTCCTCATTGCAAAGCTGGGGGACCGAGCCGAGGCATCTCTGAATAAAGGTGAGCTGAGCCCCAGGCCAGCTGCTGCTGAACTCTTCCCACCCTTCCCAGGTAAAACACCTGAATATGTACAAGGGCGTGAAAGACTAGAGGAAGGGCCGTGGAGCCACACCAGCGACAGCACGCAGGCCAACATGATGCCTGCAGCACAGCCAGGGTGGTCCAGGACCCGGGCGCTCTTCTGGAAGCTTTCCATTGTCCTGCCTGAGATACCCCACCTGTCCCGGCCCCCACTGCTTTTTTCCTTCCTCACCTCTGTCCGGAGAGAAATTCCAGCGGAAGGTATGGGTGACACATCCTCTTCTTTACAGGTGGCAGCCTGGCAACTCCTGCAGAAAAGCCAGCAGAACTCCACTCACACAGGGCCACCAACAAAGCTGTGGCCCCTCACTCCCTCCCACCAGCACAGCCCAGAGACTGCTCACGAGGCAAAGAATATGGAGGCAGGCACAGCTTCAGGGGCTAATGCTGCCTGGAGCGCTGTTTATATTGACCTCAACCAGGCACACCTGGGGAGGGCCGGACGGCAGGGTAAGGCTGCCTAGGTCAGCTAAAACACAACACTCAGGGAATCACAGTGTTGAAAATGGACCTCGCTAAAGCAGAATAGAAGCCAAGGAAAAAAAGGACACAATGCCATTGGCACCACCGTAGATGAGCCTAGAGGTTATCACATGACTTGCAGTAAGTCAGAAAGTGAAACACACATATCGTATCATATCACTTATAGGTGTTACCTAAAAATGGATACCGGGGCAGATATTTCCACGGAGAAGGGCAATCACAGATTCATTAAACAAACTTATGGTTCACCAATGGAAAGGTGTGAGGATTGGTTTCATTACGATATTGGGGTTAAGAGACATATACAAACACAGGTGACATATATAATCACCTAAGACCTACGGAATACAAAGAGAAGACTACTCAACATTCTGTCATAACGTACATGGGAAAAGGATCCCAGGAAGAACAGACATCTGTATATGTGTCAAAGAACCACATCTTCCACACCTACAACAAGCCAAACATTGTAATCAAACTTGCTGTAATAAAAAATAAAAAATTAAATTAAAAACACGAACAAGAAGTAGTGAGACAAACATGAGGGGCTTTCTCCTGGCACATTCCATTCTAAATTCCAATCTAGAACACGACTTCCATTGAGGCTCTGTTGCACTAATAACCAGGTTTGAAAGAGAGAACTGCTGCCACCTTGTGGCCGTTTCACACAACAGCAGCTTTAATCCCAGAGCTAAAGGTCAGTTGATATTCAAAATCATTGCAGGCCTGTAAATGACACCTGCCGTGTAAACAAATCCTGGGGTCACATATCGACCAAAAAATTCAAAGGACGTCCATATTTCAAAACGACCGATTCAAAAGCCATATTTTACGCACATTAGTGTTTTGCTTCTTTGTCTTTCTTTCTTTTTTGGTTAAAAAAACGGGAATGGAAAAAGGCATCACACAGAAAGGGCGAAAATCGTTGCAAACGAATCAATGGACAAAGGTTTACTCTCCAATATATATAAACAGCTCATGTGGCTTAATATTAAAAAAACAAACAACCCAATACAAAAATGGGCAGAAGATCTAAAGAGACGTTTCTTCAAAGAAGACACAGAGATGGCCAAGACGCACATGAAAAGCTGCTCAAGAGCACTAATTATTAGAGAAATGCAAATCAAAACTACAATGAGGTATCACCTCACACCTGTTAGAATCGGCATCATCAGAAAACCTACAAACAACAAATTCTGTGGAGGGTGTGGACAAAAGGATCCCTCTTCCACTATTGGTGGGAATGTAAATTGATACAGTCACTATGGAGAACACTATGGAGTTTCCTTAAAAAAACTAGAAATAGAATTACCATCTGATCCAGCAATCCCACTTCTGGGCATATACCCAGAGAAAAGCATAAATCAAAAAGGCACATTCACCACAATGTTCATTGCAGCACTATTTACAATAGCCAGGTAACGGAAGCAACCTAAATGCCCACATCAGACGAATGGATAAAGAGGTGGTACATGTATAAAATGGAATATTACTCAGCCATAAAAAGGAATGAAACTGGGTCATTTGTAGAGACATCGATGGATCTAGAGACTGTCATACAGAATGAAGTAAGTCAGAAAGAGGACAAATATTGTATATTAATGCATATATGTGGAACCTAAAAACTGGTACAGATGAACTGGTTTGCAGGGAAGAAATAGAGACAGAGGTAGAGAACAAACGTATGGACACCAAGTGTGGGAAGCCATGGTGTGGTGGTGGTTGGATGAGTTGGGAGATTGGGATTGACCTGCATATATGTATATGCATAAAATACATAACTGATAATAACCTGCTGTATAAAAAGTAAATAAAATTAAATTTCAAAATTTAAAAAAAATAATATTTAAAAATAATACAGAAAAAAGTTCTTCCCTTCACACAGATGTATTTACAGGAATGAATTATTTCCATACTTATATCTATAAATACATAAAAGAGGAATAAAATCTAACTTGAACCATAAAAGAAAAAAAAAAACCTGAACCCACCAGTTATACAGAGGAAAACCCTACCAGGGCACTTGCTCCAGCGGTAAACAATTCTGAAATGAATCTGAGGTGGGGAATCATCTCCCATACAGCCAGCAACCCACACCCCACGCAAGGAGCGTCCTCATTGCAAAGCTGGGGGATCGTGCCGAGGCATCTCTGAATAAAGGTGAGCTGAGCCCCAGGCCAGCTGCTGCTGAACTGTTCCCACCCTTCCCAGGTAAAACACCTGAATATGTACAAAGGCTTGAAAGCCTAGAGGAAGGGCCGTGGAGCCACACCAGCGACAGCACGCAGGCCAACTTGGTGACTGCAGGCCAGCCAGGGTGATCCTTTCCCCGGGCGCTCTTCTGGAAGCTTTCCATTGTCCTGCCTGAGATACACCTCTTGTCCCGGCCCCCACTGCTTTTTTCCTTCCTCACCTCTGTCCGGAGAGAAATTCCAGCGGAAGGTATGGGTGACACATCCTCTTCTTTACAGGAGGCAGCCTGGCAACTCCTGCAGAAAGGCCAGCAGAACCCCACTCACACTGCGCCACCAACAAAGCTGTGGCCCCTCACTCCCTCCCACCAGCACAGCCCAGAGACTGCTGACGGGGCAGAGAATATGGAGTCAGGCACAGCTTCAGGGGCTATTGCTGCCTGGAGCGCTGTTTATATTGACCTCAAACAGGCAGACCTGGGGAGGGCCGGCCGGCAGGGTAAGGCTGCCCAGGTCAGCTATTCCACAACCCTCAGGGAATCAAATTGTTGAAAATGGACCTCGCTAAGGCAGAATAGAAGCCAAGGAAAATAAGGACACAATGCCATTTGCAGCACAGTAGATGAGTCTAGAGGTAATCACGTGACTTATAATAAGTCAGAAAGTGAAAGACACATATCATTTCATATCACTTATAGGTGTTACCTAAAATAGAAACCAGGGCAGTCATTTCCACTAAGAAGTGCAATCATAGATTCGTTAAACAAACTTATGGTTCACCAATGGAAAGGTGTGAGGATTGGTTTCATTACGATATCGGGGTTAACAGACATATACAAACAGAGGTGACATATATAATCACCAAAGACCTACGGAATACCAAGAGAAGACTACTCAACATTCTGTCATAACGTACATGGGAAAAGGATCCCAGGAAGAACAGACATCTGTATATGTGTAAAAGAACCACATCTTCCACCCCTACAACAAGCCAAACATTTTAATCAAACTTGCTGTAATAAAAAATAAAAAATTAAATTAAAAACACGAACAGGAAGTAGGGAGACAAACTTGAGGGGCTTTCTCCTGGCACATTCCATTCTAAATTCCAATCTAGAACACGACTTCCATTGAGGCTCTGTTGCCCTAGTAACCAGAATTGGTAAGGGAGAACTGCTGCCACCTTGTGGCCGTTTCACACAACAGCAGCTTTAATCCCAGCGCTCATGGTCAGTTGATATTCAAAATCATTGCAGGCCTGTAAATGACACCTGCCCTGAAAACAAATCCTGGGGTCACATATCGACCAAAAAATTTAAAGGACGTCCATATTTCAAAACGACCGTTTCAAAAGGCATATTTTATGCACATTAGTGTTCTGCTTCTTTTTCTTTCTTTCTTTTTTCGTTAAAAACACGGGAATGGAAAAAGGCATCCCTCAGAAGGGGCGAAAATAGTTGCAAACGAATCAATGGACAAAGGCTTAATCTCCAATATATATAAACAGCTCATGCAGCTTCATATTAAAAAAACAAACAACCCAATACAAAAATGGGCAGAAGATCTAAAGATACGTTTCTTCAAAGAAGACACAGAGATGGCCAAGACGCACATGAAAAGCTGCTCAACAGCACTAATTATTAGAGAAATGCAAATCAAAACTACAATGAGGTATCACCTCACACCTGTTAGAATCGGCATCATCAGAAAATCTACAAACAACAAATTCTGGGGAGGGTGTGGACAAAAGGAGCCCTCTTCCACTATTGGTGGGAATGTAAATTGATACAGTCACTATGGAGAACAGTATGGAGTTTCCTTAAAAAAAAACTAGAAATAGAATTACCATCTGATCAAGCAATCCCACTTCTGGCCATATACCCAAAGAAAACCATAAATCAAAAAGGCACATTCACCACAATGTTCATTGCAGCACTATTTACAATAGCCAGGTAATGGAAGCAACCTAAATGCCCACACACAGATGAATGGATAAAATTGGGGTACATATATAAATGGAATATTACTCGGCCATAAAAAGGAATGAAACTGGGTCATTTGTAGAGACATCGATGGATCTAGAGACTGTCATACAGAATGAAGTAAGTCAGAAAGAGGAAAACAAATATTGTATATTAATGCATATATGTGGAACCTAAAAAATGGTACAGATGAACTGGTTTGCAGGGAAGAAATAGAGACACACAGGTAGAGAACAAACGTATGGACACCAAGTGTGGGAAGCCATGGGGTGGTGGTGGTGGGATGAGTTGGGAGATTGAGATTGACCTGTATACATGTATATGCATAAAATACATAACTAATAATAACCTGCTGTAATATAAAAGTAAATAAAATTAAATTTCAAAATTTTAAAAAATAAAATTTAAATATAAATGAGAAAAAAGTTCTTCCCTTCACACAGATGTATTTATAGGAATAAATTATTTCCATGCTTATATCTATAAATATATAAAAGAGGAATAAAATCTAACTTGAACCATAAAAGAAAAAAAACCTGAACCCACCAGTTATACAGAGGAAAACCCTATCAGGTCACTTGCTCCAGCGGCAAACAATTCTGAAATTGGTCAGAGGTGGGGAATCATCTCCCATACAGCCAGCAACCCACCCCCCACGCAAGGAGCGTCCTCATTGCAAAGCTGGGGGAGCGACCCGAGGCATCTCTGAATAAAGGTGAGCTGAGCCGCAGGCCAGCTGCTGCTGAACTCTTCCCACCCTTCCCAGGTAAAACACCTGAATATGTACAAGGGCGTGAAAGACTAGAGGAAGGGCCGTGGAGCCACACCAGCGACAGCACGCAGGCCAACATGATGCCTGCAGCCCAGCCAGGGTGGTCCAGGACCCGGGCGCTCTTCTGGAAGCTTTCCATTGTCCTGCCTGAGATACCCCACCTGTCCCGGCCCCCACTGCTTTTTTCCTTCCTCACCTCTGTCCGGAGAGAAATTCCAGCGGAAGGTATGGGTGACACATCCTCTTCTTTACAGGTGGCAGCCTGGCAACTCCTGCAGAAAGGCCAGCAGAACTCCACTCACACAGGGCCACCAACAAAGCTGTGGCCCCTCACTCCCTCCCACCAGCACAGCCCAGAGACTGCTCACGAGGCAAAGAATATGGAGGCAGGCACAGCTTCAGGGGCTATTGCTGCCTGGAGCGCTGTTTATATTGACCTCAACCAGGCACACCTGGGGAGGGCCGGACGGCAGGGTAAGGCTGCCTAGGTCAGCTAAAACACAACACTCAGGGAATCACAGTGTTGAAAATGGACCTCGCTAAAGCAGAATAGAAGCCAAGGAAAAAAAGGACACAATGCCATTGGCACCACCGTAGATGAGCCTAGAGGTTATCACATGACTTGTAGTAAGTCAGAAAGTGAAACACACATATCGTATCATATCACTTATAGGTGTTACCTAAAAATGGATACCGGGGCAGATATTTCCACGGAGAAGGGCAATCACAGATTCATTAAACAAACTTATGGTTCACCAATGGAAAGGTGTGAGGATTGGTTTCATTACGATATTGGGGTTAAGAGACATATACAAACACAGGTGACATATATAATCACCTAAGACCTACGGAATACAAAGAGAAGACTACTCAACATTCTGTCATAACGTACATGGGAAAAGGATCCCAGGAAGAACAGACATCTGTATATGTGTCAAAGAACCACATCTTCCACACCTACAACAAGCCAAACATTGTAATCAAACTTGCTGTAATAAAAAATAAAAAATTAAATTAAAAACACGAACAAGAAGTAGTGAGACAAACATGAGGGGCTTTCTCCTGGCACATTCCATTCTAAATTCCAATCTAGAACACGACTTCCATTGAGGCTCTGTTGCACTAATAACCAGGTTTGAAAGAGAGAACTGCTGCCACCTTGTGGCCGTTTCACACAACAGCAGCTTTAATCCCAGAGCTAAAGGTCAGTTGATATTCAAAATCATTGCAGGCCTGTAAATGACACCTGCCGTGAAAACAAATCCTGGGGTCACATATCGACCAAAAAATTCAAAGGACGTCCATATTTCAAAACGACCGATTCAAAAGCCATATTTTACGCACATTAGTGTTTTGCTTCTTTGTCTTTCTTTCTTTTTTGGTTAAAAAAACGGGAATGGAAAAAGGCATCACACAGAAAGGGCGAAAATCGTTGCAAACGAATCAATGGACAAAGGTTTACTCTCCAATATATATAAACAGCTCATGTGGCTTAATATTAAAAAAACAAACAACCCAATACAAAAATGGGCAGAAGATCTAAAGAGACGTTTCTTCAAAGAAGACACAGAGATGGCCAAGACGCACATGAAAAGCTGCTCAAGAGCACTAATTATTAGAGAAATGCAAATCAAAACTACAATGAGGTATCACCTCACACCTGTTAGAATCGGCATCATCAGAAAACCTACAAACAACAAATTCTGTGGAGGGTGTGGACAAAAGGATCCCTCTTCCACTATTGGTGGGAATGTAAATTGATACAGTCACTATGGAGAACACTATGGAGTTTCCTTAAAAAAACTAGAAATAGAATTACCATCTGATCCAGCAATCCCACTTCTGGGCATATACCCAGAGAAAAGCATAAATCAAAAAGGCACATTCACCACAATGTTCATTGCAGCACTATTTACAATAGCCAGGTAACGGAAGCAACCTAAATGCCCACATCAGACGAATGGATAAAGAGGTGGTACATGTATAAAATGGAATATTACTCAGCCATAAAAAGGAATGAAACTGGGTCATTTGTAGAGACATCGATGGATCTAGAGACTGTCATACAGAATGAAGTAAGTCAGAAAGAGGACAAATATTGTATATTAATGCATATATGTGGAACCTAAAAACTGGTACAGATGAACTGGTTTGCAGGGAAGAAATAGAGACAGAGGTAGAGAACAAACGTATGGACACCAAGTGTGGGAAGCCATGGTGTGGTGGTGGTTGGATGAGTTGGGAGATTGGGATTGACCTGCATATATGTATATGCATAAAATACATAACTGATAATAACCTGCTGTATAAAAAGTAAATAAAATTAAATTTCAAAATTTAAAAAAAATAATATTTAAAAATAATACAGAAAAAAGTTCTTCCCTTCACACAGATGTATTTACAGGAATGAATTATTTCCATACTTATATCTATAAATACATAAAAGAGGAATAAAATCTAACTTGAACCATAAAAGAAAAAAAAAAACCTGAACCCACCAGTTATACAGAGGAAAACCCTACCAGGGCACTTGCTCCAGCGGTAAACAATTCTGAAATGAATCTGAGGTGGGGAATCATCTCCCATACAGCCAGCAACCCACACCCCACGCAAGGAGCGTCCTCATTGCAAAGCTGGGGGATCGTGCCGAGGCATCTCTGAATAAAGGTGAGCTGAGCCCCAGGCCAGCTGCTGCTGAACTGTTCCCACCCTTCCCAGGTAAAACACCTGAATATGTACAAAGGCTTGAAAGCCTAGAGGAAGGGCCGTGGAGCCACACCAGCGACAGCACGCAGGCCAACTTGGTGACTGCAGGCCAGCCAGGGTGATCCTTTCCCCGGGCGCTCTTCTGGAAGCTTTCCATTGTCCTGCCTGAGATACACCTCTTGTCCCGGCCCCCACTGCTTTTTTCCTTCCTCACCTCTGTCCGGAGAGAAATTCCAGCGGAAGGTATGGGTGACACATCCTCTTCTTTACAGGAGGCAGCCTGGCAACTCCTGCAGAAAGGCCAGCAGAACCCCACTCACACTGCGCCACCAACAAAGCTGTGGCCCCTCACTCCCTCCCACCAGCACAGCCCAGAGACTGCTGACGGGGCAGAGAATATGGAGTCAGGCACAGCTTCAGGGGCTATTGCTGCCTGGAGCGCTGTTTATATTGACCTCAAACAGGCAGACCTGGGGAGGGCCGGCCGGCAGGGTAAGGCTGCCCAGGTCAGCTATTCCACAACCCTCAGGGAATCAAATTGTTGAAAATGGACCTCGCTAAGGCAGAATAGAAGCCAAGGAAAATAAGGACACAATGCCATTTGCAGCACAGTAGATGAGTCTAGAGGTAATCACGTGACTTATAATAAGTCAGAAAGTGAAAGACACATATCATTTCATATCACTTATAGGTGTTACCTAAAATAGAAACCAGGGCAGTCATTTCCACTAAGAAGTGCAATCATAGATTCATTAAACAAACTTATGGTTCACCAATGGAAAGGTGTGAGGATTGGTTTCATTACGATATCGGGGTTAACAGACATATACAAACAGAGGTGACATATATAATCACCAAAGACCTACGGAATACCAAGAGAAGACTACTCAACATTCTGTCATAACGTACATGGGAAAAGGATCCCAGGAAGAACAGACATCTGTATATGTGTAAAAGAACCACATCTTCCACCCCTACAACAAGCCAAACATTTTAATCAAACTTGCTGTAATAAAAAATAAAAAATTAAATTAAAAACACGAACAGGAAGTAGGGAGACAAACTTGAGGGGCTTTCTCCTGGCACATTCCATTCTAAATTCCAATCTAGAACACGACTTCCATTGAGGCTCTGTTGCCCTAGTAACCAGAATTGGTAAGGGAGAACTGCTGCCACCTTGTGGCCGTTTCACACAACAGCAGCTTTAATCCCAGCGCTCATGGTCAGTTGATATTCAAAATCATTGCAGGCCTGTAAATGACACCTGCCCTGAAAACAAATCCTGGGGTCACATATCGACCAAAAAATTTAAAGGACGTCCATATTTCAAAACGACCGTTTCAAAAGGCATATTTTATGCACATTAGTGTTCTGCTTCTTTTTCTTTCTTTCTTTTTTCGTTAAAAACACGGGAATGGAAAAAGGCATCCCTCAGAAGGGGCGAAAATAGTTGCAAACGAATCAATGGACAAAGGCTTAATCTCCAATATATATAAACAGCTCATGCAGCTTCATATTAAAAAAACAAACAACCCAATACAAAAATGGGCAGAAGATCTAAAGATACGTTTCTTCAAAGAAGACACAGAGATGGCCAAGACGCACATGAAAAGCTGCTCAAGAGCACTAATTATTAGAGAAATGCAAATCAAAACTACAATGAGGTATCACCTCACACCTGTTAGAATCGGCATCATCAGAAAATCTACAAACAAATACTGGGGAAGGTGTGGACAAAAGGAGCCCTCTTCCACTATGGTGGGAATGTAAATTGATACAGTCACTATGGAGAACAGTATGGAGTTTCCTTAAAAGAACTAGAAATAGAAACCTTGACTTTCCCTAACCCTAACCATAGCCCGGAACGGAATCCTACCACCAACCCTACACCTTATCTATGCCGTACACTAATCCTAATCCGTACGCTGGCACTAACCAGTGAGTCAACACGTACCCTAACCCTAACACGTTTCCATACCCTCAGCTGTGCCCTAAAACTTGTCGTTGCCTATCCTTAAGCTTAGCCCGGAACGGAAACCTACCATCAGCCCTACACCTTACCCTAAGCTGTACCCTAATCCTAATTCATACATCAACATGTACCCTGACCCTAACACGTTTCCGTACCCTCACCTCTGCCATAAAGCTTGCCGTTCCCTAACCCTAACCCTAGCCCGGAACGGAAACCTACCACCAAACCTACACCTTACCTTACGCCGTACCCTAATCCTAATTCGTATGCTGACACTAACCTGTGCATCAACACACACCCTGACCCTAACACGTTTCGTACCCTCACCTGTGCCCTAAACTTTGCCGGTCCCTTAACATAACCCTAGACTGGAACGGAAACGTACCACGAACCCTACACCTTACTCTATGCGTTACCCTAATCCTCATGCGTATGCTGACACTAAACCGTGAGTCAACACGTACCCTGAACCTAACACATTTCTGTACCATCACCTGTGCCCAAAACCTTGCAATTCGCTAACCCTAACCCTACAACGGAATGGAAACCTACCGCCCTCCGTACACCTTACCCTACGCCGTACCCTAATCCTAATGCGTATGATGACACTATTCCATGTATCAACATGTATCATGACCCTAACACGTTTATGTACCGTCACCTGTACCCTAAACCTTGCCGTACCCTAACACTAACCCTAGCCCAGAATGGAAAACTACCACAAACCGTACAGCATACCCTACACGGTACCCTAATCCTAATCCGTACACTGACACTAACCCGTGCGTCAACACGTACACTGACCCTAACACTTTTCCGTTCCCTCACCTGTGCCCTAAACCGTGCCGTTGCCTAACCCTAACCCTAGCCCAAAACGGAAACCTACCACCAACCCTACACGTTACTCTACGCCATACCCTAATCATAATCCGAGCGTCAACACGTACCCTGACCCTAACACATTTCCGTACCCTCACCTATGCCATAAACCTTGCCGTTCCATAACACTAACCCTAGCCTGGAACGGAAACCTACCACCAACCCTAGACCTTAACCTACGAAGGACCATAAACCTACTCCGTACGCTGACACTAACACATGCGTCAACACTTACCCTGACCCTAACACGTTTCCGTACCTTCACCTGTGACCTAAACCTTGCCATTCCCTAACCCTAACCCTAGACCACAATGGAAACCTACCACCAAGCCTACACCTTACCCTAAGCCGTACCCTCATGCTAATCCATATGTCAACACGTACCCTGACACTAACACGTTTCCATACCCTCATCTGTGCCCAAAACCTTGCCGTTCCCTAACACTAACCCTAGCCTGAAACGGAAACCTACCACCAACCATACACTTTACCCTATGCCGCACCATAATCCTCATCTGTACGTTCACACTAACCCGTGCGTCAACACGTACCCTGAGCCTAACACGTTTCGATACCCTCACGTGTGCCCTAAACCTTGCCGTTCCCTAACCCTAACCCTAGCCCAGAACGGAAACCCACCACCAGCCCTACACCTTACCCTACGACGTACACTACTCCTGGCCCGTACGCTGGCACTGACCCGTGAGTCAGCACATAGCCTGACTCTCCCACGTTTCCGTACCCGCACCTGTGCCCTAAGACTTGCCGCTCCCTAACCCTAACCCTAGCCCGGAAAGGAAGCCCACCACCAGCCCTACACCTTTCCCTACGCCGTAGCCTACGACTGGCCCATACGCTGGCACTGACACGTGTGTCAGCACGTAGCATGACCCTCCCACGTTTCCATACCCTCACCTGTGCCCTAAGCCTTGACATTCCCTAACCCTAACCCTAGCCCGGAAAGGAAACCAACCACCAGCCCTACACCTTACCCTACGTTGTTGCCTACTCCTGGCCTGTACGCTGGCACTGACCCGTGCGTCAGCACATAGCCTGACCCTCCACCATTTCCGTACCCTCAACTGTGCCCTAAGTCTATCCTTCCCTAACCCTAACCCTAGCCCAGAAAAGAAACCCACCACCAGCCCTACAGCTTACCCTACGCCGTAGCCTTATCCTGGCCCGTACGCTGGCACTGATGCGTGCGTCAGCACGTAGCCTGACCTTCCCACGTTCCCGTACCCTCACCTGTGTCCTAAGCCTTGCCGTTCCATAACCCTAACCATAACCCCAAACGGAAACCCACCACCAGCCCTAAACCTTACCCTACGCCGTACCCTACACCTGGCCCGTACGCTGGCACTGATCCGTGCGTCAGCATGTAGCCTAACCCTCCCACTTTTCCTTACCCTCACCTGTTCCCTAAGCCTTGCCGATCCCTAACTCTAACCCTAGCCCGGAACGGAAACCCACCACCAGCCCTACACCCTACCCTACGTCGTAGCCTACTGCTGGCCCGTAAGCTGGCACTCTCCCATGTGTCAGCCCGTAGCCTGCCTCTCCCACGTTTCCGTACCCTCACCTGTGCCCTAAACCTTGCAGTTCCCTACCTCTAACCCTAGCCCGGAACGGAAACCACCACCAGCCCTACACATTACGCTATGCCGTACCCTACTCCTGGCCCGTACGCTGGCACTGACCCATTCTTCAGCACGTATCCTGACCCTCCCACGTTTCCGTACCCTCACCTGTGTCCTAAACCTTAACGTTCCCTAACCCTAACCCTAGACCGGAATGGACACCCACCACCGCCCTTACACCATACCCAACGCCGTACCCTACTCCTGGTCCACACCCTGGCACTGACCCGTTCTTCAGCATGTAGCCTGACCCTCCCACGTTTCCGTACCCTCACCTGTGCCCTAAGCCTTGCCGCTCCCTAACCCTAACACTAGCCAGGAATGGACACCCACCACCAGCCTTACACTTTACCCTACGCCGTACCCTACTCCTGGTCCATACCCTGGCATTGAACCGTGCTTCAGCATGTAGCCTAACCCTCCCACGTTCTGTACCCTCACCTGTGCCCTATGCCTTGCCTTTCCCTATCCCTAACCCTAGCCCGGAATGGAAACCCACCACAAAACCTAAACCTTAACGTACGCCGTAGACTACTCCTGACCCGTACGCTGGCAGTGACCCTTGCGTCAGCACATAGCCTGCCTCTGCCACGTTTCCATACCCTCAACTGTGCACTAAGCCTTGCCGTTCCCTAACTCTAACCTGGAACGGAAATCCACAACCAGCCCTACACCTTACCCAATGCCGTACCAGAATCCTGGCGCGTACGGTGGCAAAGACCCGTGCGTCATCACGTAGCCTGACCCGCCCACGTTTCCGTACCCTCACCTGTGCCCTAAGCCTTGCCGTTCCCTAACCCTAACCCTACACCTAACCCTATGCCATACCCTACACTTGGCCCATACGCTGGCACTGACGCGTGCGTCAGCACGTAGCCTGACCCTCCCACTTTTCCGTACCATCTTCTGTGCCCTAAGCTTTGCCGTTCCCTAACCCTAAACCTAGCCTGGAACGGAAACCCACCACCAGCCCTAAACCTTACCCTACGCCGTACCCTAATCCTGCCCCGTACGCTGGCACTGACCCGTGCGTCAGCACGTAGCCTGCCACTCCTACGTTTCCGTACCCTCACCTGTGCCCTAAGCCTTGCTGTTCCCTAACCCTAACCCGGAACATAAACCCACCACCAGCCCTAAACCTTACCCTACGCTGTACCCTACTCCTGGCCCCTACGCTGGCAATGACCTGTGCGTCAGCACGTAGCCTGCCTCTCCCACGTTTCCATACCCTCACCTGTGTCCTAAGCCTTGCCGTTCCCTAACCCTAACCCTAGCCTGGAACGGAAACCCACCACCAGCCCTAAACCTTACGCTATGACATACCCTAATCCTGGCCCGTACGCTGGCACAGACCCGTGCGTCAACACGTAGGCTGCCACTCCCACGTTTCCGTACGTTCACCTGTGCCCTAAGCCTTGCTGTTCCCTCACCCTAACCCTAGCCCGGAACGGAAACCCACCACCAGCCCTAAACCTTACCCTACGCCATAACCTACTCCTGGCCCGTACGCTGGCACTGACCCGTGCGTCAGCACGTAGCCTGACCCTCCCACGTTTCCTTACGTTCACCTGTGCCCTAAGCCTTGTCATTCCCTAACCCTAACCCTAGCACGGAACGGAAACCCACCACCAGCCCTACACATTAGCCTACGCCGTAGCCTATTCCTGGCCCGTACATTGGCACTGACCCATGCGTAAGAACGTAGCCTGACCATCCCACGATTCCGTACCCTCACCTGGGCCCTAAGCCTTGCCGTTACCAAACCCTAAACCTAGCCCGGAACGGAAACCACCACCAGACCTACACCTTACCCTACGCAGTACCCTACTCCTGGGCCTTACGCTGGCACTGACACGTGCGTGAGCACATAGCCTTACCCTCCAACCACCCTCCCAATACAGAAATGGTCAGAAGATCTCATGAGACGATCCTTCAAAGAAGACACAGACATGGCCAAGACGCAGATGAAAAGCTGCTCAACATCACTAATTATTAGAGAAATGCAAATCAAAACTACAATGAGGGGGCTTCCCTGGTGGCGCAGTGGTTGAGAGTCCGCCTGCCGATGCAGGGGACACGGGTTCGTGCCCCAGTCCGGGAAGATCCCACATGTCGCGGAGCAGCTGGGCCCGTGAGCCATGGCCACTGAGCCTGCGCGTCCGGAGCCTGTGCTCCGCAACGGGAGAGGCCACAACAGGGAGAGGCCCGCGTACCACAAAAAAAATAAAAAAAAAAAAAAAAAAAAAAAAAACTACAATGAGGTATCACCTCACACATGTTAGAATCGGCATCATCAGAAAACCTACAAACAACAAATTCTGGGGAGGGTGTGGACAAAAGGAGCCCTCTTCCACTATTGGTGGGAATGTAAATTGATACAGTCACTATGGAGAACAGTGTGGAGTTTCCTTAAAAAAACTAGAAATAGAATTACCATCTGATCCAGCAATCGCACTTCTGGGCATATACCCAGAGAAAACCATAAATCAAAAAGGCACATTCACCACAATGTTCATTGCAGCACTATTTACAATAGCCAGGTAAGGGAGCAAACTAAATACCCACAAACAGATGAATGGGTAAAGATGTGGTACATGTATAAAATGGAATATTACTCGGCCATAAAAAGGAATGAATCTGGGTCATTTGTAGAGACATCGATGGATCTAGAGACTGTCATACAGAATGAAGTAAGTCAGAAAGAGGAAAACAAATATTGTATATTAATGCATATATGTGGAACCTAAAAAGTGGTACAGATGAACTGGTTTTCAGGGAAGAAATAGAGACACAGGTAGAGAACAAACTTATGGACACCAAGTGTGGGAAGCCATGGGGTGGTAGAGGTGGGATGAGTTGGGAGATTGGGATTGGCCTGCATACATGCATATACATAAAATACATAACTAATAATAACCTGCTGTATAAAAAAATAAGACAAAATTTCAAAATTTTAAAAAATAAAATTTAAAAATAAAAGAGAAAAAAGTTCTTCCCTTCACACAGATGTATTTATAGGAATGTATTATTTCCATGCTTATATCTATAAATACATAAAAGAGGTATAAAATCTAACTTGAACCATAAACGAAAAAAAACCTGAACCCACCAGTTATACAGAGGAAAGCACTATCAGGGAACTTGCTCCAGCGGTAAACATTTCTGAAATTGGTCAGAGGTGGGGAATCATCTCCCATACAGCCAGCAACCCACCCCGCATGCAAGGAGCGTCCTCATTGCAAAGCTGGGGGACCGTGCCGAGGCATCTCTGAATAAAGGTGAGCTGAGCCCCAGGCCAGCTGCAGCTGAACTGTTCCCACCCTTCCCAGGTAAAACACCTGAATATGTACAAGGGCATGAAATCCTAGAGGAAGGGCCGTGGAGCCACACCAGCGACAGCACACAGGACAACTTGGTGCCTGCAGGCGAGGCAGGATGGTCCTGACCCCGGGCGCTCTTCTGGAAGCTTTCCATTTCCCTGCCTGAGATACCCCTCCTGTCCCGGACGCCACCCCTTTTTTTCCTTCCTTACCTCAGCCCGGAGAGAAATTCCAGTGGAACTTATGGGTGACACATCCTCTTCTTTACAGGTGGCAGCCTGGCAACTCCTGCACAAAGTCCAGCAGAGCCCCACACACACCGGGCCACCCACAAAGCCGTGGCCCCTCACACGCTCCCACCAGCAGAGCCCCGAGACTGCTGACGGGACAGAGAATATGGAGTCAGGCACAGCTTCAGGGGCTATTGCTGCCTGGAGCGCTGTTTATATTGACCTCAACCAGGCACACCTGGGGAGGGCCGGCCGGCACGGTAAGGCTGCCCAGGTCAGCTAATCCACAACCCTCAGGGAATCACATTGTTGAAAATGGACCTCGCTAAGGCAGAATAGAAGCCAAGGAAAATAAGGACACAATGCCATTTGCAGCACCGTAGATGAGTCTAGAGGTAATCATGTGACATGTAGTAAGTCAGAAAGTGAAAGGCACATATCGTATCATATCACTTATAGGTGTTACCTAAAAATGGATACCAGGGCAGATATTTCCACGGAGAAGGGCAATCACATATTCATTAAACAAACTTATGGTTCACCAATGGAAAGGTGTGAGGATTGGTTTCATTACGATATTGGGGTTAACAGACATACAAACACAGGTGATATATATAATAACCAAAGAGCTACGGAATACAAAGAGAGGAGTACACAACATTCTGTCATAACGTACATGGGAAAAGGATCCCAGGAAGAACAGACATCTGTATATGTGTAAAAGAACCACATCTACCATACCTACAACAAGCCAAACATTGTAATCAAACTTGCTGTAATAAAAAATAAAAAATTAAATTAAAAACACGAACAAGAAGTAGTGAGACAAACTTGAGGGGCTTTTTCCTGTCACATTCTGTTCTAAATTCCAATCTAGAAGGCGACTTCTTTTGAGGCTCTGTTGCCCTAGTAACCAGATATGAAAGAGAGAACTGCTGCCACCTTGTGGCCGTTTCACACAACAGCAGCTTTAATCCCAGCGCTAATGGTCAGTTGATATTCAAAATCATTGCAGGCCTGTAAATGACACCTGCCCTGAAAACAAATCCTGGGGTCACATATCGACCAAAAAATTTAAAGGACGTCCATATTTCCAAACGACCGTTTCAAAAGGCATATTTTATGCACATTAATGTTCTGCTTCTTTTTCTTTCTTTCTTTTTTGGTTAAAAACACGGGAATGGAAAAAGGCAACCCTCAGAAGGGGCGAAAATAGTTGCAAACGAATCAATGGACAAAGGTTTAATCTCCAATATATATAAACAGCTCATGCAGCTTATTAAAAAAACAAACAACCCAATACAAAAATGGGCAGAAGATCTAAAGAGACGTTTCTTCAAAGAAGACACAGAGATGGCCAAGACGCACATGAAAAGATGCTCAAGAGCACTAATTATTAGAGAAATGCAAATCAAAACTACAATGAGGTATCACCTCACACCTGTTAGAATCGGCATCATCAGAAAATCTACAAACAAAAAATTCTGGGGAGGGTGTGGACAAAAGGAGCCCTCTTCCACTATTGGTGGGAATGTAATTTGATAGAGTCACTATGGAGAACAGTATGGAGTTTCCTTTAAAAAACTAGAAATAGAATTACCATCTGACCCAGCAATCCCACTGTTGGGCATATACCCAGAGACAACCATAAATCAAAAAGGCACATTCACCACAAGTTTCATTGCAGCACTATTTACAATAGCCAGGTAATGGAAGCAACCTAAATGCCCACAGACAGATGAATGGATAAAGATGGGGTACATATATAAAATGGAATATTACTCGGCCATAAAAAGGAATGAAACTGGGTCATTTGTAGAGACATCGATGGATCTAGAGACTGTCATACAGAATGAAGTAAGTCAGAAAGAGGAAAACAAATATTTTATATTAATGCATATATGTGGAACCTAAAAAATGGTACAGATGAACTGGTTTGCAGGGAAGAAATAGAGACACAGAGGTAGAGAACAAACGTATGGACACCAAGTGTGGGAAGCCATGGCGTGGTGGTGGTGGGATGAGTTGGGAGTTTGAGATTGACCTGTATACATGTATATGCATAAAATACATAACTAATAATATCCCGCTGTATAAAAAAGTAAATAAAATTAAATTTCAAAATTGTAAAATATAAAATTTAAAAATAAAACAGAAAAAAGTTCTTCCCTTCACACAGATATATTTATAGAAATGAATTATTTCCATGCTTATATCTATAAATACATAAAAGAGCAGTAAAATCTAACTTGAACCATAAACGAAAAAAAAACCTGAACCCACCAGTTATACAGAGGAAAACCCTATCAGGGCACTTGCTCCAGCGGTAAACAATTCTGAAATTGGTCAGTGGTGGGGAATCATCTCCCATACAGCCAGCAACCCACACCCCATGCAAGGAGCATCCTCATTGCAAAGCTGGGGGACCAAGCCGGGGCATCTCTGAATAAAGGTGAGCTGAGCCCCAGGCCAGCTGCTGCTGAACTGTTCCCACCCTTCCAAGGTCAAACACCTGAATATGTACAAAGGCTTGAAAGCCAAGAGGAAGGGCCGTGGAGCCACACCAGCGACAGCACGCAGGCCATCTTGGTGACTGCAGGCCAGCCAGGGTGATCCTGGCCCCGGGCGCTCTTCCGGAAGCTTTCCATTGTCCTGCCTGAGATACCCCATTTGTCCCGGCCCCCACTGCTTTTTTCCTTCCTCACCTCTGTCCGGAGAGAAATTCCAGCGGAAGGTATGGGTGACACATCCTCTTCTTTACAGGTGGCAGCCTGGCAACTCCTGCAGAAAGGCCAGCAGAACCCCACTCACACAGGCCCACCAACAAAGCTGTGGCCCCTCACTCCCTCCCACCAGCACAGCCCCGAGACTGCTGACGGGGCAGAGAATATGGAGTCAGGAACAGCTTCAGGGGCTATTGCGGCCTGGAGCGCTGTTTATATTGACCTCAACCAGGCAGACCTGGGGAGGGCCGGCCGGCACGGTAAGGCTGCCCAGGTCAGCTAATCCACAACCCTCAGGGAATCACATTGTTGAAAATGGACCTCGCTAAGGCAGAATAGAAGCCAAGGAAAATAAGGACACAATGCCATTTGCAGCACCGTAGATGAGTCTAGAGGTAATCATGTGACATGTAGTAAGTCAGAAAGTGAAAGGCACATATCGTATCATATCACTTATAGGTGTTACCTAAAAATGGATACCAGGGCATATATTTCCAACGAGAAGGGCAATCACATATTCATTAAACAAACTTATGGTTCACCAATGGAAAGGTGTGAGGATTGGTTTCATTACGATATTGGGGTTAACAGACATACAAACACAGGTGATATATATAATAACCAAAGAGCTACGGAATACAAAGAGAGGAGTACACAACATTCTGTCATAACGTACATGGGAAAAGGATCCCAGGAAGAACAGACATCTGTATAAGTGTAAAAGAACCACATCTACCATACCTACAACAAGCCAAACATTGTAATCAAACTTGCTGTAATAAAAAATAAAAAATTAAATTAAAAACACGAACAAGAAGTAGTGAGACAAACTTGAGGGGCTTTTTCCTGTCACATTCTGATCTAAATTCCAATCTAGAAGGCGACTTCCATTGAGGCTCTGTTGCCCTGGTAACCAGATATGAAAGAGAGAACTGCTGCCACCTTGTGGCCGTTTCACACAACAGCAGCTTTAATCCCAGCGCTAATGGTCAGTTGATATTCAAAATCATTGCAGGCCTGTAAATGACACCTGCCCTGAAAACAAATCCTGGGGTCACATATCGACCAAAAAATTGAAAGGACGTCCATATTTCAAAACGACCGTTTCAAAAGGCATATTTTATGCACATTAATGTTCTGCTTCTTTTTCTTTCTTTCTTTTTTGGTTAAAAACACGGGAATGGAAAAAGGCAACCCTCAGAAGGGGCGAAAATAGTTGCAAACGAATCAATGGACAAAGGTTTAATCTCCAATATATATAAACAGCTCATGCAGCTTATTAAAAAAACAAACAACCCAATACAAAAATGGGCAGAAGATCAAAAGAGACGTTTCTTCAAAGAAGACACAGAGATGGCCAAGACGCACATGAAAAGATGCTCAAGAGCACTAATTATTAGAGAAATGCAAATCAAAACTACAATGAGGTATCACCTCACACCTGTTAGAATCGGCATCATCAGAAAATCTACAAACAAAAAATTCTGGGGAGGGTGTGGACAAAAGGAGCCCTCTTCCACTATTGGTGGGAATGTAATTTGATACAGTCACTATGGAGAACAGTATGGAGTTTCCTTTAAAAAACTAGAAATAGAATTACCATCTGACCCAGCAATCCCACTGTTGGGCATATACCCAGAGACAACCATAAATCAAAAAGGCACATTCACCACAAATTTCATTGCAGCACTATTTACAATAGCCAGGTAATGGAAGCAACCTAAATGCCCACAGACAGATGAATGGATAAAGATGGGGTACATATATAAAATGGAATATTACTCGGCCATAAAAAGGAATTAAACTGGGTCATTTGTAGAGACATCGATGGATCTAGAGACTGTCATACAGAATGAAGTAAGTCAGAAAGAGGAAAACAAATATTGTATATTAATGCATATATGTGGAACCTAAAAAATGGTACAGATGAACTGGTTTGCAGGGAAGAAATAGAGACACAGAGGTAGAGAACAAACGTATGGACACCAAGTGTGGGAAGCCATGGCGTGGTGGTGGTGGGATGAGTTGGGAGTTTGAGATTGACCTGTATACATGTATATGCATAAAATACATAACTAATAATATCCCGCTGTATAAAAAAGTAAATAAAATTAAATTTCAAAATTTTAAAATATAAAATTTAAAAATAAAACAGAAAAAAGTTCTTCCCTTCACACAGATGTATTTATAGGAATGAATTATTTCCATGCTTATATCTATAAATACATAAAAGAGGAGTAAAATCTAACTTGAACCATAAACGAAAAAAAAACCTGAACCCACCAGTTATACAGAGGAAAACCCTATCAGGGCACTTGCTCCAGCGGTAAACAATTCTGAAATTGGTCAGAGGTGGGGAATCATCTCCCATACAGCCAGCAACCCACACCCCATGCAAGGAGCATCCTCATTGCAAAGCTGGGGGACCGTGCCGGGGCATCTCTGAATAAAGGTGAGCTGAGCCCCAGGCCAGCTGCTGCTGAACTGTTCCCACCCTTCCCAGGTCAAACACCTGAATATGTACAAAGGCTTGAAAGCCAAGAGGAAGGGCCGTGGAGCCACACCAGCGACAGCACGCAGGCCATCTTGGTGACTGCAGGCCAGCCAGGGTGATCCTGGCCCCGGGCGCTCTTCCGGAAACTTTCCATTGTCCTGCCTGAGATACCCCATTTGTCCCGGCCCCCACTGCTTTTTTCCTTCCTCACCTCTGTCCGGAGAGAAATTCCAGCGGAAGTTATGGGTGACACATCCTCTTCTTTACAGGTGGCAGCCTGGCAACTCCTGCAGAAATGCCAGCAGAACCCCTTCACACAGGGCCACCAACAAAGCTGTGGCCCCTCACTCCCTCCCACCAGCACAGCCACGAGACTGCTGACGGGGCAGAGAATATGGAGTCAGGAACAGCTTCAGGGGCTATTGCGGCCTGGAGCGCTGTTTATATTGACCTCAACCAGGCAGACCTGGGGAGGGCCGGCCGGCACGGTAAGGCTGCCCAGGTCAGCTAATCCACAACCCTCAGGGAATCACATTGTTGAAAATGGACCTCGCTAAGGCAGAATAGAAGCCAAGGAAAATAAGGACACAATGCCATTTGCAGCACTGTAGATGAGTCTAGAGGTAATCACGTGACTTGTAGTAAGTCAGAAAGTGAAAGACACATATCATTTCATATCACTTATAGGTGTTACCTAAAATAGAAACCAGGGCAGTCATTTCCACTGAGAAGTGCAATCATAGATACATTAAACAAACTTATGGTTCACCAATGGAAAGGTGTGAGGATTGGTTTCATTACGATATCGGGGTTAACAGACATATACAAACAGAGGTGACATATATAATCACCAAAGACCTACGGAATACCAAGAGAAGACTACTCAACATTCTGTCATAACGTACATGGGAAAAGGATCCCAGGAAGTACAGACATCTGTATATGTGTAAAAGAACCACATCTTCCACACCTACAACAAGCCAAACATTGTAATCAAACTTGCTATAATAAAAAAAAAATTAAATTATAAATACGAACAAGAAGTAGGGATTCAAACATGAGGGGCTTTCTCCTGGCACATTCCATTCTAAATACCAATGTAGAACACGAAGACGTCCATTGAGGCTCTGTTGCCCTAGTATCCAGAGGTGTTAAGGGAGAACTGCTGCCACCTAGTGGCCGTTTCACACAACAGCAGCTTTAATCCCAGTGCTAATTGTCAGTTGATATTCAAAATCCTTGCAGGCCTGTAAATGACACCTGCCCTGAAAACAAATCCTGGGGTCACATATCGACCAAAAAATTTAAAGGACGTCCATATTTCAAAACGACCGTTTCAAAAGGCATATTTTATGCACATTAGTGTTCTGCTTCTTTTTCTTTCTTTCTTTTTTGGTTAAAAACACGGGAATGGAAAAAGGCATCCCTCAGAAGGGGCGAAAATAGTTGCAAACGAATCAATGGACAAAGGTTTAATCTCCAATATATATAAACAGCTTATGCAGCTTAATATTAAAAAAACAAACAACCCAATAGAAACATGGGCAGAATATCTAAAGAGACGTTTCTTCAAAGAAGACACAGAGATGGCTAAGACGCACATGAAAAGCTGCTCAAGAGCACTAATTATTAGAGAAATGCAAATCAAAACTACAATGAGGTATCACCTCACAATTGTTAGAATCGGCATCATCAGAAAATCTACAGACAACAAATTCTGGGGAGGGTGTGGACAAAAGGAGCCCTCTTCCACTATTGTTGGGAATGTAAATTGATACAGTCACTATGGAGAACAGTATGGAGTTTCCTTAAAAAACCTACAAATAGAAACCTTGACTTTCCCTAACCCTAACCATAGCCTGGAACGGAAACCTACCACCAACCGTGCACCTTATCTACGCGGTACACTAATCCTAATCCGTTCGCTGGCACTAACCGGTGAGTCAACATGTACCCTGACACTAACACGTTTCCGTACCCTCAGCTGTGCCCCAAACCTTGCCGTTGCCTATCCTTAACCTTAGCCCAGAACAGAAACCTACCATCAGCCCTACACCTTACCCTAAGCCGTACCCTAATCCTAATCCATACGTCAACACGTACCCTGACCCTAACACGTTTCCGTACCCTCACCTCTGCCATAAACCTTGCCGTTCCCTTACCTTAACCCTAGCCCGGAACGGAAAACTACCACCAACCCTACACCTTACCTTACTCCATACCCTAATCCTAATTCGTATGCTGACACTAACCTGTGCATCAACACGTACCCTGACCCTAACACGTTTCGTACCCTCACCTGTGCCCTAAACTTTGCCAGTCCCTAAACATAACCCTAGACTGGAACGGAAACCTACCACCAACCCTACACCTTACTCTATGCGGTACCCTATTCCTCATGCCTACGCTCACACTAACCCGTGAGTCAACACGTACCCTGAACCTAACACATTTCCGTACCATCACCTGTGCCCTATACCTTGCAATTCGCTATCCCTAACCCTACACCGGAATGTAAACCTACCGCCATCTGTACACCTTACTCTACGCCGTACCCTAATCCTAATGTGTACGATGACACTATTCCATGCATCAACATGCACCATGAACCTAACACGTTTCTGTACCCTCACCTGTGCCCTAAGCCTTGCCGTTCACTAACCCTAACCCTAGCCCTGAACTGAAACCCACCACCAGCCCTACACCATACCCTATGCCGTACCCTACTCCTTGCCTGTATGCTGGCACTGACCCGTGCGTCAGCACGTAGCCTGCCTCTCCCAAGTTTCCGTACCCTCACCTGTGCCCTTAGCCTTGCCGTTCCCTAACCCTAACCCTAGCCCAGAACGGAAACCCACCACCAGCCCTACACATTACCCTACGCCGTACCCTACTCCTGGCCCATACGCTGGCACTGACCCATGCGTCAGCAGGTAGCCTGACCCTCCCACGTATCCGTACCCTCACCTGTGCCCTAAAACTTGACGTTCCCTAACCCTAATCAAACCCCGGAATGGACACCCACCACCAGTCTTACACCTTACCCTACGCCGTACCCTACTCCTGGTCCACACCCTGGCACTGACCCGTGCTTCAGCATGTAGCCTGACCCTCCCACGTTTCCGTACCCTCACCTGTGCCCTAAGCCTTGCCGTTCCCTAACCCTAACCCTACACTTTACCCTACGCCATACCCTATTCCTGGGCCGTACGCTGGCACTGACACTTGCGTCAGCACATAGCCTGACCCTCCCACGTTTCTGTACCCTCACCTGTGCCCTAAGCCTTGCCATTCCCTAACCCTAACCCTAGCCGGGAACGGAAACCCACCACCAGCCCTACACCTTACCCTACGCCGTACCCTACTCCTGGGCCGTACACTGGAACTGACCCTTGTGTAAGCACGTAGCCTGCCACTCCCATGTTTCCATACTCTCACCTGTGCCCTAAGCCTTGCCGATCCCTAACCCTAACCCTACCCTGGAACAGAAACCCACCACCAGCCCTAAACCTTACCCTACGCCGTACCCTAATTCTGGCGCGTACGCTGGCACTGACCCGTGTGTCTGCACGTAGCGTGCCTCTCCCTCGTTTCCGTACCCTTACCTGTGCCCTAAGCCTTGCCGTTCCCTAACCCTAACCCGGAACAGAAACCCACCAACAGCCCTACACCTTACCCTACTCCGTACCCTAATCCTGGCCCGTACACGGGCACTGAACCGTGCGCCAGCACATAGCCTGACCCTCCCACGTTTCTGTACCCGCAGCTGTGCCCTAAGCCTTGCCGTTCCCTAACCCTAACCCTAGCGCGGAATGGAAACCCACAACCAGCCCTACACCATACGTTACTCCTGACCCGTACGCTGGCACTGACACGTTTGTCAGCACGGAGCCTCCCTCTCCCACGTGTCCCTATGCTCACCTGTTCCCTAAACCTTGCCGTTCCCTAACCCTAACTCTAGCCCGGAACAGAAACCCACCACCAGCCCTACACGTTACCCTATGCTGTACCCTACTCCTGGCCCTTACGCTGGCACTGACACGTGCGTCAGCACACAGCCTGACCATCCCACGACCCTCCCAATACAGAAATGGGCAGAAGATCTCAAGAGACGTTTCTTCAAAGAAGACACAGAGATGGCCAGGACGCACATGAGAAGCTGCTCAAGAGCACTAATTATTAGAGAAATGCAAATCAAAACTACAATGAGGTATCACCTCACACCTGTTAGAATCGGCATCATCAGAATATCTACAAACAACAATTCAGGGGAGGGTGTGGACAAAAAGAGCCCTCTTCCACTATTGGTGGGAATGTAAATTGATAGAGTCATTATGGAGAACACTATGGAGTTTCCTTAAAAAATGTAGAAATAGAATTACCATCTGATCCAGCAATTCCACTTCTGGGCATATACCCAAAGAAAACCATAAATCAAAAAGGCACATTCACCACAATGTTCATTGCAGCACTATTTACAATAGCCAGGTAATGGAAGCAACCTAAACGCCGAAAGACAGATGAATGGATAAAGATGGGGTACATATATAAAATGGAATATTACTCGGCCATAAAAAGGAATGAATCTGGGTCATTTGTAGAGATATCGATGTATCTAGAGACTGTCATACAGAATGAAGTAAGTCAGAAAGGGGAAAACAAATATTGTATATTAATGCATATATGTGGAACCTAAAATATGGTACAGATGAACTGGTTTGCAGGGAAGAAATAGAGACACAGAGGTAGAGAACAAACGTATGGACACCAAGTGTGGGAAGCCATGGGGTGGTGGTGGTGGGATGAGTTGGGAGATTGAGATTGACCTGTATACATGTATATGCATAAAACACATAACTAATAATAACCAGCTGTATAAAAAAGTAAATAAAATTAAATTTCAAAATTATAAAAAATAAAATTTAAAAATAAAACAGAAAAAAGTTCTTCCCTTCACACAGATGTATTTATAGGAATGAATTATTTCCATGCTTATATCTATAAATACATAAAAGAGGAACAAAATCTAACTTGAGCCATAAACGAAAAAAAAACCTGAACCCACCAGTTATACAGAGGAAAATCCTATCAGGGCACTTGTTCCAATGGTAAACAATATTGAAATTGGTCAGAGGTGGGGAATCATCTCCCATACAGCCATCAACACACACCCCACACAAGGAGCGTCCTCATTGCAAAGCTGGGTGACCGAGACGAGGCATCTCTGAATAAAGGTGAGCTGAGCCCCAGATCAGCTGCTGCTGAACTGTTCCCACCCTTTCCAGGTAAAACACCTGAATATGTACATGGGCTTGAAAGACTAGAGGAAGGGCCATGGAGCCACACCAGCGACAGCACGCAGGCCAACTTGGTGCCTGCAGGCCAGCCAGGGTGGTCCTGGCCACGGGCGCTCTTCCAGAAGCTTTCCATTGTCCTGCCTGAGATACCCACCCTGTCCCGGCCCCCACTGCTTTTTTCCTTCGTCACCTCAGTCCGGAGAGAAATTCCAGCAGAAGGAATGGGTGACACATCCTCCTCTTTACAGGAGGCAGCCTGGCATCTCCTGCAGAAAGGCCAGCAGAACCCCACTCACACCGGGCCACCAACAAAGCTGTGGCCCCTCACTCCCTCCCACCAGCACAGCCCCAAGACTGCTCACGGGGCAGAGAATATGGAGGCAGGCACAGCTTCAGGGGCTATTGCTGCATGGAGCGCTGTTTATATTGACCTCAACCAGGCACACCTTGGGAGGGCCGGCCGGCAGGATAAGGCTGCCCACGTCAGCTAATCCACAACCCGCAGGGAATCACATTGTTGAAAAGGGACCTCGCTAAGTCAGAATAGAAGGCAAGGAAAAAAAGGACACAATGCCTTTTGCAGCACCGTAGATGAGTCTAGAGGTAATCATGTGACATGTAGTAAGTCAGAAAGTGAAAAACACATATCATATCATATCACTTATAGGTGTTACCTAAAAATGGATACCAGGGCAGATATTTCCACCGAGAAGGGCAATCAGAGATTCATTAAACAAACTTATGGTTCACCAACGGAAAGGTGTGAGCATTGGTTTCATTACGATATCGGGGTTAACAGACTTATACAAACACAGGTGATATATATAATCACCAAAGACCTAGGGAATACCAAAAGACTACTCAACATTCTGTCATAACGTACATGGGAAAAGGATCCCAGGAAAAACCGACATCTGTATATGTGTAAAAGAACCACATCTTCCACACCTCCAACAAGCCAAACATTTTAATCAAACTTGCTGTAATAAAAAATAAAAATTAAATTAAAAACACGAACAAGAAGTAGGGAGACAAACTTGAGGGGCTTTCTCCTGGCACATTCCATTCTAAATTCCAATCTAGAACACGACTTCCATTGAGGCTCTGTTGCCCTAGTAACCAGAATAGGTAAGGGAGAACTGCTGCCACCTTGTGGCCGTTTCACACAACAGCAGCTTTAATCCCAGCGCTAATGGTCAGTTGATATTCAAAATCATTGCAGGCCTGTAAATGACACCTGCCCTGAAAACAAATCCTGGGGTCACATATCGACCAAAAAATTCAAAGGACGTCCATATTTCAAAACGACCGTTTCAAAAGCCATATTTTACGCACATTAGTGTTCTTCTTCTTTTTGTTTCTTTACTTTTTTGTAAAAAAACGGGAATGGAAAAAGGCATCCCTCAGAATGGGCGAAAATCGTTGAAAACGAATCAATGGACAAAGGTTTAATCTCCAATATATAAACAGCTCATGCAGCTTAATATTAAAAAAAACAAAAAAACCAATACAAAAATGGGCAGAAGATCTAAAGAGACGTTTCTTCAAAGACGACACAGAGATGGCCAAGACGCACATGAAAAGCTGCTGAAGAGCACTAATTATTAGAGAAATGCAAATCTAAACTACAATGAGGAATCACCACACACCTGTTAGAATCGGCATCATCAGAAAATCTACAAACAACAATTCTGGGCAGGGTGTGGACAAAAGGAGCCCTCTTCCACTATTGGTGGGAATGTAAATTGATACAGTCACTATGGAGAACACTATGGAGTTTCCTTAAAAAAACTAGAAATAGAATTACCATCTGATCCTGCAATCCCACTTCTGGGAATAGACCCAGAGAAAACCATAAATCAAAAAGGCACATTCACCACAATGTTCATTGCAGCACTATTTACAAAGGCCAGGTAATGGAAGCAACCTAAATGCCCTCACACAGATGAATGGATAAAGATGTGGTACATGTATAAAATGGAATATTACTCAACCATAAAAAGGAATGAAACTGGGTCATTTGTAGAGACATCGATGGATCTAGAGACTGTCATACAGAATGAAGTAGGTCAGAAAGAGGAAAACAAATATTGTATATTAATGCATATATGTGGAACCTAAAAACTGGTACAGATGAACTGGTTTGCAGGGAAGAAATAGAGACACAGAGGTAGAGAACAAACGTATGGACACCAAGTGTGGGAAGCCATGGGGTGGTGGTGGTGGGATGAGTTGGGACTTTGAGATTGACCTGTATACATGTATATGCATAAAATACATAACTAATAATAACCTGCTGTATATAAAAGTAAATAAAATTAAATTTCAAAATCTTAAAAAATAAAATTTAAATATAAAACAGAAAAAAGTTCTTCCCTTCACACAGATGTATTTATAGCAATGAATTATTTCCATGCTTATATCTATAAATATATAAAAGAGGAATAAAATCTAACTTGAACCATAAAAGAATAAAAACCTGAACCCACCAGTTATACAGAGGAATACCCTATCAGGGCACTTGCTCCAGCGGCAAACAATTCTGAAATTGGTCAGAGGAGGGGAATCATCCCCATACAGCCAGCAACCCACACCCCACACAAGGAGCGTCCTCATTGCAAAGCTGGGGACCGAGCCGAGGCATCTCTAAAAAAAGTTGAGCTGAGCCGCAGGCCAGCTGTTGCTGAACAGTTCCCACCCTTCCCAGGTAAAACAACTGAATATGTACAAGGGATTGAAAGACTAGAGGAAGGGCCGTGGTGCCACAACAGCGACAGCACGCAGGCCAACTTGGTGCCTCCAGGCCAGCCAGGGTGGTCCTGGCCCCGGGCGCTCTTCCGGAAACTTTCCATTGTCCTGCCTGAGATACCCCACATGTCGCGGCCCCCACTGCTTTTTTCCTTCCTCACCTCTGTCCGGAGAGAAATTCCAGCAGAAGGTATGGGTGACACATCCTCTTCTTTACAGGAGGCAGCCTGGCAACTACTGCAGAAAGGCCAGGAGAACCCCACTCACACCGGGCCACCAACAAATCTGTGGCACCTCATTCCCTCCCACCAGCACAGCCCCGAGACTGCTGACGGGGCAGAGAATATGGAGTCAGGAACAGCTTCAGGGGCTATTGCTGCCTGGAGCGCTGTTTATATTGACCTCAACCAGGCACACCTGGGGAGGGCCGGGCGGCAGGGTAAGGCTGCCCAGGTCAGCTAATCCACAACACTCAGGGAATCACATTGTTGAAAATGGACCTCGCTAAGGCAGAAGAGAAGCCAAGGAAAAAAAGAACACAATGCCATTTGCACCACCGTAGATGAGACTAGAGGTAATCACGTGACTTGTAGTAAGTGAGAAAGTGAAAGACACATATCATATCATATCACTTATAGGTGTTACCTAAAAATGGATAACAGGGCATATATTTCCACCGAGAAGGGCAATCAGAGATTCATTAAACAAACTTATGGTTCACCAATGGAAAGGTGTGAGGATTGGTTTCATTACGATATCGGGGTTAACAGACTTATACCAACACAGGTGACATATATAATCACCAAAGACCTACGGAATACCAAAAGACTACTCAACATTCTGTCATAACGTACATGGGAAAAGGATCCCAGGAAAAACAGACATCTGTATATGTGTAAAAGAACCACATCTTCCACACCTACAACAAGCCAAACATTGTAATCAAACTTGCTGTAATAAAAAATAAAAAATTAAATTAAAAACACGAACAAGAAGTAGGGAGACAAACTTGAGGGGCTTTCTCCTGGCACATTCCATTCTAAATTCCAATCTAGAACACGACTTCCATTGAGGCGCTGTTTCCCTAGTAACCAGAATTGGTAAGGGAGAACAGCTGCCACCTTGTGGCCGTTTCACACAACAGCAGCTTTAATCCCAGCGCTCATGGTCAGTTGATATTCAAAATCATTGCAGGCCTGTAAATGACACCTGCCCTGAAAACAAATCCTGGGGTCACATATCGACCAAAAAATTTAAAGGACGTCCATATTTCCAAACGACCGTTTCAAAAGGCATATTTCATGCACATTAATGTTCTGCTTCTTTTTCTTTCTTTCTTTTTTGGTTAAAAACACGGGAATGGAAAAAGGCAACCCTCAGAAGGGGCGAAAATAGTTGCAAACGAATCAATGGACAAAGGTTTAATCTCCAATATATATAAACAGCTCATGCAGCTTATTAAAAAAACAAACAACCCAATACAAAAATGGGCAGAAGATCTAAAGAGACATTTCTTCAAAGAAGACACAGAGATGGCCAAGACGCACATGAAAAGATGCTCAAGAGCACTAATTATTAGAGAAATGCAACTCAAAACTACAATGAGGTATCACCTCACACCTGTTAGAATCGGCATCATCAGAAAATCTACAAACAAAAAATTCTGGGGAGGGTGTGGACAAAAGGAGCCCTCTTCCACTATTGGTGGGAATGTAATTTGATAGAGTCACTATGGAGAACAGTATGGAGTTTCCTTTAAAAAACTAGAAATAGAATTACCATCTGACCCAGCAATCCCACTGTTGGGCATATACCCAGAGACAACCATAAATCAAAAAGGCACATTCACCACAAGTTTCATTGCAGCACTATTTACAATAGCCAGGTAATGGAAGCAACCTAAATGCCCACAGACAGATGAATGGATAAAGATGGGGTACATATATAAAATGGAATATTACTCGGCCATAAAAAGGAATGAAACTGGGTCATTTGTAGAGACATCGATGGATCTAGAGACTGTCATACAGAATGAAGTAAGTCAGAAAGAGGAAAACAAATATTTTATATTAATGCATATATGTGGAACCTAAAAAATGGTACAGATGAACTGGTTTGCAGGGAAGAAATAGAGACACAGAGGTAGAGAACAAACGTATGGACACCAAGTGTGGGAAGCCATGGCGTGGTGGTGGTGGGATGAGTTGGGAGTTTGAGATTGACCTGTATACATGTATATGCATAAAATACATAACTAATAATATCCCGCTGTATAAAAAAGTAAATAAAATTAAATTTCAAAATTTTAAAATATAAAATTTAAAAATAAAACAGAAAAAAGTTCTTCCCTTCACACAGATGTATTTATAGAAATGAATTATTTCCATGCTTATATCTATAAATACATAAAAGAGCAGTAAAATCTAACTTGAACCATAAACGAAAAAAAAACCTGAACCCACCAGTTATACAGAGGAAAACCCTATCAGGGCACTTGCTCCAGCGGTAAACAATTCTGAAATTGGTCAGAGGTGGGGAATCATCTCCCATACAGCCAGCAACCCACACCCCATGCAAGGAGCATCCTCATTGCAAAGCTGGGGGACCAAGCCGGGGCATCTCTGAATAAAGGTGAGCTGAGCCCCAGGCCAGCTGCTGCTGAACTGTTCCCACCCTTCCCAGGTCAAACACCTGAATATGTACAAAGGCTTGAAAGCCAAGAGGAAGGGCCGTGGAGCCACACCAGCGACAGCACGCAGGCCATCTTGGTGACTGCAGGCCAGCCAGGGTGATCCTGGCCCCGGGCGCTCTTCCGGAAGCTTTCCATTGTCCTGCCTGAGATACCCCATTTGTCCCGGCCCCCACTGCTTTTTTCCTTCCTCACCTCTGTCCGGAGAGAAATTCCAGCGGAAGGTATGGGTGACACATCCTCTTCTTTACAGGTGGCAGCCTGGCAACTCCTGCAGAAAGGCCAGCAGAACCCCACTCACACAGGCCCACCAACAAAGCTGTGGCCCCTCACTCCCTCCCACCAGCACAGCCCCGAGACTGCTGACGGGGCAGAGAATATGGAGTCAGGAACAGCTTCAGGGGCTATTGTGGCCTGGAGCGCTGTTTATATTGACCTCAACCAGGCAGACCTGGGGAGGGCCGGCCGGCACGGTAAGGCTGCCCAGGTCAGCTAATCCACAACCCTCAGGGAATCACATTGTTGAAAATGGACCTCGCTAAGGCAGAATAGAAGCCAAGGAAAATAAGGACACAATGCCATTTGCAGCACCGTAGATGAGTCTAGAGGTAATCATGTGACATGTAGTAAGTCAGAAAGTGAAAGGCACATATCGTATCATATCACTTATAGGTGTTACCTAAAAATGGATACCAGGGCAGATATTTCCACGGAGAAGGGCAATCACATATTCATTAAACAAACTTATGGTTCACCAATGGAAAGGTGTGAGGATTGGTTTCATTACGATATTGGGGTTAACAGACATACAAACACAGGTGATATATATAATAACCAAAGAGCTACGGAATACAAAGAGAGGAGTACACAACATTCTGTCATAACGTACATGGGAAAAGGATCCCAGGAAGAACAGACATCTGTATATGTGTAAAAGAACCACATCTACCATACCTACAACAAGC
This sequence comes from Mesoplodon bidens, assembly GCF_964165515.1. NCBI lineage: Eukaryota > Metazoa > Chordata > Mammalia > Artiodactyla > Ziphiidae > Mesoplodon > Mesoplodon bidens. The sequence continues at coordinate 1,099,808 of NW_027672706.1, read as the reverse complement.
CAAACATTGTAATCAAACTTGCTGTAATAAAAAATAAAAAATTAAATTAAAAACACGAACAAGAAGTAGTGAGACAAACTTGAGGGGCTTTTTCCTGTCACATTCTGTTCTAAATTCCAATCTAGAAGGCGACTTCCATTGAGGCTCTGTTGCCCTAGTAACCAGATATGAAAGAGAGAACTGCTGCCACCTTGTGGCCGTTTCACACAACAGCAGCTTTAATCCCAGCGCTAATGGTCAGTTGATATTCAAAATCATTGCAGGCCTGTAAATGACACCTGCCCTGAAAACAAATCCTGGGGTCACATATCGACCAAAAAATTTAAAGGACGTCCATATTTCCAAACGACCGTTTCAAAAGGCATATTTTATGCACATTAATGTTCTGCTTCTTTTTCTTTCTTTCTTTTTTGGTTAAAAACACGGGAATGGAAAAAGGCAACCCTCAGAAGGGGCGAAAATAGTTGCAAACGAATCAATGGACAAAGGTTTAATCTCCAATATATATAAACAGCTCATGCAGCTTATTAAAAAAACAAACAACCCAATACAAAAATGGGCAGAAGATCAAAAGAGACGTTTCTTCAAAGAAGACACAGAGATGGCCAAGACGCACATGAAAAGATGCTCAAGAGCACTAATTATTAGAGAAATGCAAATCAAAACTACAATGAGGTATCACCTCACACCTGTTAGAATCGGCATCATCAGAAAATCTACAAACAACAAATTCTGGGGAGGGTGTGGACAAAAGGAGCCCTCTTCCACTATTGGTGGGAATGTAATTTGATACAGTCACTATGGAGAACAGTATGGAGTTTCCTTTAAAAAACTAGAAATAGAATTACCATCTGACCCAGCAATCCCACTGTTGGGCATATACCCAGAGACAACCATAAATCAAAAAGGCACATTCACCACAAGTTTCATTGCAGCACTATTTACAATAGCCAGGTAATGGAAGCAACCTAAATGCCCACAGACAGATGAATGGATAAAGATGGGGTACATATATAAAATGGAATATTACTCGGCCATAAAAAGGAATGAAACTGGGTCATTTGTAGAGACATCGATGGATCTAGAGACTGTCATACAGAATGAAGTAAGGCAGAAAGAGGAAAACAAATATTGTATATTAATGCATATATGTGGAACCTAAAAAATGGTACAGATGAACTGGTTTGCAGGGAAGAAATAGAGACACAGAGGTAGAGAACAAACGTATGGACACCAAGTGTGGGAAGCCATGGCGTGGTGGTGGTGGGATGAGTTGGGAGTTTGAGATTGACCTGTATACATGTATATGCATAAAATACATAACTAATAATATCCCGCTGTATAAAAAAGTAAATAAAATTAAATTTCAAAATTTTAAAATATAAAATTTAAAAATAAAACAGAAAAAAGTTCTTCCCTTCACACAGATGTATTTATAGGAATGAATTATTTCCATGCTTATATCTATAAATACATAAAAGAGGAGTAAAATCTAACTTGAACCATAAACGAAAAAAAAACCTGAACCCACCAGTTATACAGAGGAAAACCCTATCAGGGCACTTGCTCCAGCGGTAAACAATTCTGAAATTGGTCAGAGGTGGGGAATCATCTCCCATACAGCCAGCAACCCACACCCCATGCAAGGAGCATCCTCATTGCAAAGCTGGGGGACCGTGCCGGGGCATCTCTAAAAAAAGGTGAGCTGAGCCGCAGGCCAGCTGTTGCTGAACAGTTCCCACCCTTCCCAGGTAAAACAACTGAATATGTACAAGGGATTGAAAGACTAGAGGAAGGGCCTTGGAGCCACACCAGCGACAGCACGCAGGCCAACTTGGTGCCTGCAGGCCAGCCAGGGTGGTCCTGGCCCCGGGCGCTCTTCCGGAAGCTTTCCATTGTCCTGCCTGAGATACCCCACCTGTCCCGGCCCCCACTGCTTTTTTCCTTCCTCACCTCTGTCCGGAGAGAAATTCCAGCAGAAGGTATGGGTGACACATCCTCTTCTTTACAGGAGGCAGCCTGGCAACTACTGCAGAAAGGCCAGGAGAACCCCACTCACACCGGGCCACCAACAAATCTGTGGCACCTCATTCCCTCCCACCAGCACAGCCCCGAGACTGCTGACGGGGCAGAGAATATGGAGTCAGGAACAGCTTCAGGGGCTATTGCTGCCTGGAGCGCTGTTTATATTGACCTCAACCAGGCACACCTGGGGAGGGCCGGGCGGCAGGGTAAGGCTGCCCAGGTCAGCTAATCCACAACACTCAGGGAATCACATTGTTGAAAAGGGACCTCGCTAAGTCAGAATAGAAGGCAAGGAATAAAAGGACACAATGCCTTTTGCAGCACCGTAGATGAGTCTAGAGGTAATCACGTGATATGTAGTAAGTCAGAAAGTGAAAGACACATATCATATCATATCACATATAGGTGTTACCTAAAAATGGATACCAGGGCAGATATTTCCACCGAGAAGGGCAATCAGAGATTCATTAAACAAACTTATGGTTCACCAATGGAAAGTTGTGAGGATTGGTTTCATTACGATATCGGGGTTAACAGACTTATACCAACACAGGTGACATATATAATCACCAAAGACCTACGGAATACCAAACGACTACTCAACATTCTGTCATAAGGTACATGGGAAAAGGATCCCAGGAAAAACAGACATCTGTATATGTGTAAAAGAACCACATCTTCCACACCTCCAACAAGCCAAACATTGTAATCAAACTTGCTGTAATAAAAAATAAAAATTAAATTAAAAACACGAAGAAGAAGTAGGGAGACAAACTTGAGGGGTTTTCTCCTGGCACATTCCATTCTAAATTCCAATCTAGAACACGACTTCCATTGAGGCTCTGTTGCCCTAGTAACCAGAATTGGTAAGGGAGAACTGCTGCCACCTTGTGGCCGTTTCACACAACAGCAGCTTTAATCCCAGCGCTCATGGTCAGTTGATATTGAAAATCATTGCAGGCCTGTAAATGACACCTGCCCTGAAAACAAATCCTGGGGTCACATATCGACCAAAAAATTTAAAGGACGTCCATATTTCAAAACGACCGTTTCAAAAGGCATATTTTATGCACATTAGTGTTCTGCTTCTTTTTCTTTCTTTCTTTTTTGGTTAAAAACACGGGAATGGAAAAAGGCATCCCTCAGAAGGGGCGAAAATAGTTGCAAACGAATCAATGGACAAAGGTTTAATCTCCAATATATATAAACAGCTCATGCAGCTTATTAAAAAAACAAACAACCCAATACAAAAATGGGCAGAAGATCTAAAGAGACGTTTCTTCAAAGAAGACACAGAGATGGCCAAGACGCACATGAAAAGCTGCTCAAGAGCACTAATTATTAGAGAAATGCAAATCAAAACTACAATGAGGTATCACCTCACACCTGTTAGAATCGGCATCATCAAAAAATCTACAAACAAATTCTGGGGAGGGTGTGGACAAAAGGAGCCCTCTTCCACTATGGTGGGAATGTAAATTGATACAGTCACTATGGAGAACAGTATGGAGTTTCCTTAAAAGAACTAGAAATAGAATGCTTGACTTTCCCTAACCCTAACCATAGCCCGGACCGGAATCCTACCACCAACCCTACACCTTATCTATGCCGTACACTAATCCTATTCCGTACGCTGGCACTAACCAGTGAGTCAACACGTACCCTGACCCTAACACGTTTCCATACCCTCAGCTGTGCCCTAAAACTTGTCGTTGCCTATCCTTAACCTTAGCCCGGAACGGAAACCTACCATCAGCCCTACACCTTACCCTAAGCTGTACCCTAATCCTAATTCATACATCAACACGTACCCTGACCCTAACACGTTTCCGTACCCTCACCTCTGCCATAAACCTTGCCGTTCCCTAACCCTAACCCTAGCCTGGAACGGAAACCTACCACCAACCCTACACCTTACCTTACGCCGTACCCTAATCCTAATTCGTATGCTGACACTAACCTGTGCATCAACACATACCCTGACCCTAACACGTTTCGTACCCTCACCTGTGCCCTAAACTTTGCCGGTCCCTAAACATAACCCTAGACTGAAACGGAAACGTACCACCAACCCTACACCTTACTCTATGCGGTACCCTAATCCTCATGCGTATGCTGACACTAACCCGTGAGTCAACACGTACCCTGAACCTAACACATTTCTGTACCATCACCTGTGCCCAAAACCTTGCAATACGCTAACCTTAACCCTACAACGGAATGGAAACCTACCGCCCTCCGTACACCTTACCCTACGCCGTACCCTAATCCTAATGCGTATGATGACACTATTCCATGTATCAACATGTATCATGACCCTAACACGTTTCTGTACCGTCACCTGTACCCTAAACCTTGCCGTACCCTAACACTAACCCTAGCCCAGAATGGAAAACTACCACAAACCGTACAGCATACCCTACACGGTACCCTAATCCTAATCCGTACACTGACACTAAACCGTGCGTCAACACGTACACTGACCCTAACTCTTTTCCGTTCCCTCACCTGTGCCCTAAACCGTGCCGTTGCCTAACCCTAACCCTAGCCCAAAATGGAAACCTACCACCAACCCTACACGTTACTCTACGCCATACCCTAATCATAATCCGAGCGTCAACACGTACCCTGACCCTAACACATTTCCGTACCCTCACCTATGCCCTAAACCTTGCCGTTCCATAACACTAACCCTAGCCTGGAACGGAAACCTACCACCAACCCTAGACCTTAACCTACGAAGGACCATAAACCTTCTCCGTACGCTGACACTAACACATGTGTCAACACTTACCCTGACCCTAACACGTTTCCGTACCTTCACCTGTGACCTAAACCTTGCCATTCCCTAACCCTAACCCAAGACCACAATGGAAACCTACCACCAAGCCTACACCTTACCCTAAGCCGTACCCTCATGCTAATCCATATGTCAACACGTACCCTGACACTAACACGTTTCCATACCCTCATCTGTGCCCAAAACCTTGCCGTTCCCTAACACTAACCCTAGCCTGAAACGGAAACCTACCACCAACCATACACTTTACCCTATGCCGCACCATAATCCTCATCTGTACGTTCACACTAACCCGTGCGTCAACACGTACCCTGAGCCTAACACGTTTCGATACCCTCACGTGTGCCCTAAACCTTGCCGTTCCCTAACCCTAACCCTAGCCCAGAACGGAAACCCACCACCAGCCCTACACCTTACCCTACGACGTACACTACTCCTGGCCCGTACGCTGGCACTGACCCGTGCGTCAGCACATAGCCTGACTCTCCCACGTTTCCGTACCCGCACCTGTGCCCTAAGACTTGCCGTTCCCTAACCCTAACCCTAGCCCGGAAAGGAAGCCCACCACCAGCCCTACACCTTTCCCTACGCCGTAGCCTACGACTGGCCCATACGCTGGCACTGACACGTGTGCCAGCACGTAGCATGACCCTCCCACGTTTCCATACCCTCACCTGTGCCCTAAGCCTTGACATTTCCTAACCCTAACCCTAGCCCGGAAAGGAAACCAACCACCAGCCCTACACCTTACCCTACGTTGTTGCCTACTCCTGGCCTGTATGCTGGCACTGACCCGTGCATCAGCACATAGCCTGACCCTCCACCATTTCCGTACCCTCAACTGTGCCCTAAGTCTTGTCCTTCCCTAACCCTAACCCTAGCCCAGAACAGAAACCCACCACCAGCCCTACACCTTACCCTACGACGTACACTACTCCTGGCCCGTACGCTGGCACTGATCCGTGCGTCAGCACGTAGCCTGACCTTCCCACGTTCCCGTACCCTCACCTGTGTCCTAAGCCTTGCCGTTCCATGACCCTAACCATAACCCCAAACGGAAACCCACCACCAGCCCTAAACCTTACCCTACGCCGTACCCTACACCTGGCCCGTACACTGGCACTGATCCGTGCGTCAGCATGTAGCCTAACCCTCCCACTTTTCCTTACCCTCACCTGTTCCCTAAGCCTTGCCGATCCCTAACTCTAACCCTAGCCCGGAACGGAAACCCACCACCAGCCCTACACCCTACCCTACGTCGTAGCCTACTGCTGGCCCGTAAGCTGGCACTCTCCCATGTGTCAGCCCGTAGCCTGCCTCTCCCACGTTTCCGTACCCTCACCTGTGCCCTAAGCCTTGCAGTTCCCTACCTCTAACCCTAGCCCGGAACGGAAACCACCACCAGCCCTACACATTACGCTATGCCGTACCCTACTCCTGGCCCGTACGCTGGCACTGACCCATTCTTCAGCACGTATCCTGACCCTCCCACGTTTCCGTACCCTCACCTGTGTCCTAAGCCTTAACGTTCCCTAACCCTAACCCTAGACCGGAATGGACACCCACCACCGCCCTTACACCATACCCAACGCCGTACCCTACTCCTGGTCCACACCCTGGCACTGACCCGTTCTTCAGCATGTAGCCTGACCCTCCCACGTTTCCGTACCCTCACCTGTGCCCTAAGCCTTGCCGCTCCCTAACCCTAACACTAGCCCGGAATGGACACCCACCACCAGCCTTACACTTTACCCTACGCCGTACCCTACTCCTGGTCCATACCCTGGCATTGAACCGTGCTTCAGCATGTAGCCTAACCCTCCCACGTTTCCGTACCCTCACCTGTGCCCTAAGCCTTGCCTTTCCCTATCCCTAACCCTAGCCCGGAACGGAAACCCACCACAAAACCTAAACCTTAACGTATGCCGTAGACTACTCCTGACCCGTACGCTGGCAGTGACCCTTGCGTCAGCACATAGCCTGCCTCTGCCACGTTTCCATACCCTCACCTGTGCACTAAGCCTTGCCGTTCCCTAACTCTAACCTGGAACGGAAACCCACAACCAGCCCTACACCTTACCCAATTCCGTACCCGAATCCTGGCGCGTACGCTGGCAAAGACCCGTGCGTCATCACGTAGCGTGACCCTCCCACGTTTCCGTACCCTCACCTGTGCCCTAAGCCTTGCCGTTCCCTAACCCTAACCCTACACCTAACCCTACGCCATACCCTACACTTGGCCCATACGCTGGCACTGACCCGTGCGTCAGCACGTAGCCTGACCCTCCCACTTTTCCGTACCATCTTCTGTGCCCTAAGCTTTGCCGTTCCCTAACCCTAAACCTAGCCTGGAACGGAAACCCACCACCAGCCCTAAACCTTACCCTACGCCGTACCCTAATCCTGCCCCGTACACTGGCACTGACCCATGTGTCAGCACGTAGCCTGCCACTCCTACGTTTCCGTACCCTCACCTGTGCCCTAAGCCTTGCCGTTCCCTAACCCTAACCCTAACCCGGAACATATACCCACCACCAGCCCTAAACCTTACCCTACGCTGTACCCTACTCCTGGCCCCTACGCTGGCACTGACCTGTGCGTCAGCACGTAGCCTGCCTCTCCCACGTTTCCATACCCTCACCTGTGTCCTAAGCCTTGCCGTTCCCTAACCCTAACCCTAGCCTGGAACGGAAACCCACCACCAGCCCTAAACCTTACGCTACGACGTACCCTAATCCTGGCCCGTACGCTGGCACAGACCCGTGCATCAACACGTAGCCTGCCACTCCCACGTTTCCGTACGTTCACCAGTGCCCTAAGCCTTGCTGTTCCCTCACCCTAACCCTAGCCCGGAACGGAAACCCACCACCAGCCCTAAACCTTACCCTACGCCATACCCTACTCCTGGCCCGTACGCTGGCACTGACCCGTGCGTCAGCACATAGCCTGAACCTCCCACGTTTCCTTACGTTCACCTGTGCCCTAAGCCTTGCCGTTCCCTAACCCTAACCCTAGCCCGGAACGGTATCTCACAACCAGCCCTACTCCTTACCCTACGCCGTTCCCTATTCCTGGCCCGTACGCTGGCACTGACCCGTGCGTCAGCACATAGCCGGACCCTCCCACGTTTCCGTACCCTCACCTGTGCCCTAAGCCTTGTCATTCCCTAACCCTAACCCTAGCACGGAACGGAAACCCACCACCAGCCCTACACATTAGCCTACGCCGTAGCCTATTCCTGGCCCGTACATTGGCACTGACCCATGCGTAAGAACGTAGCCTGACCATCCCACGATTCCGTACCCTCACCTGGGCCCTAAGCCTTGCCGTTCCCAAACCCTAAACCTAGCCCGGAACGGAAACCACCACCAGACCTACACCTTACCCTACGCAGTACCCTACTCCTGGCCCTTACGCTGGCACTGACACGTGCGTGAGCACATAGCCTTACCCTCCAACCACCCTCCCAATACAGAAATGGTCAGAAGATCTCATGAGACGATCCTTCAAAGAAGACACAGACATGGCCAAGACGCAGATGAAAAGCTGCTCAACATCACTAATTATTAGAGAAATGCAAATCAAAACTACAATGAGGGGGCTTCCCTGGTGGCGCAGTGGTTGAGAGTCCGCCTGCCGATGCAGGGGACACGGGTTCGTGCCCCGGTCCGGGAAGATCCCACATGTCGCGGAGCAGCTGGGCCCGTGAGCCATGGCCACTGAGCCTGCGCGTCCGGAGCCTGTGCTCCGCAACGGGAGAGGCCACAACAGGGAGAGGCCCGCGTACCACAAAAAAAATAAATAAATAAAAAAAATAAAAAATAAAAACTACAATGAGGTATCACCTCACACATGTTAGAATCGGCATCATCAGAAAACCTACAAACAACAAATTCTGGGGAGGGTGTGGACAAAAGGAGCCCTCTTCCACTATTGGTGGGAATGTAAATTGATACAGTCACTATGGAGAACAGTGTGGAGTTTCCTTAAAAAAACTAGAAATAGAATTACCATCTGATCCAGCAATCGCACTTCTGGGCATATACCCAGAGAAAACCATAAATCAAAAAGGCACATTCACCACAATGTTCATTGCAGCACTATTTACAATAGCCAGGTAAGGGAGCAAACTAAATACCCACAAACAGATGAATGGGTAAAGATGTGGTACATATATAAAATGGAATATTACTCGGCCATAAAAAGGAATGAAACTGGGTCATTTGTAGAGACATCGATGGATCTAGAGACTGTCATAGAGAATGAAGTAAGTCAGAAAGAGGAAAACAAATATTGTATATTAATGCATATATGTGGAACCTAAAAAGTGGTACAGATGAACTGGTTTGCAGGGAAGAAATAGAGACACAGGTAGAGAACAAACTTATGGACACCAAGTGTGGGAAGCCATGGGGTGGTAGAGGTGGGATGAGTTGGGAGATTGGGATTGGCCTGCATACATGCATATGCATAAAATACATAACTAATAATAACCTGCTGTATAAAAAAATAAAACTAAATTTCAAAATATTAAAAAATAAAATTTAAAAATAAAAGAGAAAAAAGTTCTTCCCTTCACACAGATGTATTTATAGGAATGTATTATTTCCATGCTTATATCTATAAATACATAAAAGAGTTATAAAATCTAACTTGAACCATAAACGAAAAAAAAACCTGAACCCACCAGTTATACAGAGGAAAGCCCTATCAGGGAACTTGCTCCAGCGGTAAACAATTCTGAAATTGGTCAGAGGTGGGGAATCATCTCCCATACAGCCAGCAACCCACCCCGCATGCAAGGAGGGTCCTCATTGCAAAGCTGGGGGACCGTGCCGAGGCATCTCTGAATAAAGGTGAGCTGAGCCCCAGGCCAGCTGCAGCTGAACTGTTCCCACCCTTCCCAGGTAAAACACCTGAATATGTACAAGGGCATGAAATCCTAGAGGAAGGGCCGTGGAGCCACACCAGCGACAGCACACAGGTCAACTTGTTGCCTGCAGGCGAGGCAGGATGGTCCTGACCCCGGGCGCTCTTCTGGAAGCTTTCCATTTCCCTGCCTGAGATACCCCTCCTGTCCCGGACCCCACGCCTTTTTTTCCTTCCTTACCTCAGCCCGGAGAGAAATTCCAGTGGAACTTATGGGTGACACATCCTCTTCTTTACAGGTGGCAGCCTGGCAACTCCTGCACAAAGTCCAGCAGAGCCCCACACACACCGGGCCACCCACAAAGCCGTGGCCCCTCACACGCTCCCACCAGCAGAGCCCCGAGACTGCTGACGGGGCAGAGAATATGGAGTCAGGCACAGCTTCAGGGGCTATTGCTGCCTGGAGCGCTGTTTATATTGACCTCAACCAGGCACACCTGGGGAGGGCCGGACGGGAGGGTAAGGCTGCCCAGGTCAGCTAATCCACAACCCTCAGGGAATCACATTGTTGAAAACGGACCTCGCTAAGGCAGAATAGAAGCCAAGGAAAATAAGGACACAACGCCATTTGCAGCACTGTAGATGAGTCTAGAGGTAATCACGTGACTTGTTGTAAGTCAGAAAGTGAAAGACACATATCATTTCATATCACTTATAGGTGTTACCTAAAATAGAAACCAGGGCAGTCATTTCCACTGTGAAGTGCAATCATAGATTCATTAAACAAACTTATGGTTCACCAATGGAAAGGTGTGAGGATTGGTTTCATTACGATATCGGGGTTAACAGACATATACAAACAGAGGTGACATATATAATCACCAAAGACCTACGGAATACCAAGAGAAGACTACTCAACATTCTGTCATAACGTACATGGGAAAAGGATCCCAGGAAAAAGACATGTGTATATGTGTAAAAGAACCACATCTTCCACACCTCCAACAAGCCAAACATTGTAATCAAACTTGCTGTAATAAAAAATAAAAATTAAATTAAAAACACGAACAAGAAGTAGGGAGACAAACTTGCGGGGATTTCTCCTGTCACATTCCATTCTAAATTCCAATCTAGAACACAACTTCCATGGAGGCTCTGTTGCCCTAGTAACCAGAATTGGTAAGGGAGCACTGCTGCCACCTTGTGGCCGTTTCACACAACAGCAGGTTTAATCCCAGCGCTAATGGTCAGTTGATATTCAAAATCATTGCAGGCCTGTAAATGACACCTGCCCTGAAAACAAATCCTGTGGTCACATATCGACCAAAAAATTCAAAGGACGTCCATATTTCAAAACGACCGTTTCAAAAGGCATATTTTATGCACATTAGTTTTCTGCTTCTTTTTCTTTCTTTCTTTTTTGGTTAAAAAAACGGGAATGGAAAAAGGCATCCCTCAGAAGGGGCGAAAATAGTTGCAAACGAATCAATGGACAAAGGTTTAATCTCCAATATATATAAACAGCTCATGCAGCTTAATATTAAAAGAACAAACAACCCAATACAAAAATGGGCAGAAGATCTAAAGATACGTTTCTTCAAAGAAGACACAGAGATGGCCAAAACGCACATGAAAAGCTGCTCAACAGCACTAATTATTAGAGAAATGCAAATCAAAACTACAATGAGGTATCACTTCACACTGTTAGAATCGGCATCATCAGAAAATCTACAAACAACAAATTCTGGGGAGGGTGTGGACAAAAGGAGCCCTCTTCCACTATTGGTGGGAATGTAAATTGATACAGTCACTATGGAGAACAGTATGGAGTTTCGTTAAAAAAAACTAGAAATAGAATTACCATCTGATCCAGCAATCCCACTTCTGGGCATATACCCAAGGAAAACCATAAATCAAAAAGGCACATTCACCACAATGTTCACTGCAGCACTATTTACAATAGCCAGGTAATGGAAGCAACCTAAATGCCCAAAGACAGAAGAATGGATAAAGTTGTGGTACATGTATAAAATGGAATATTACTCAGCCATAAAACGGAATGAAACTGGGTCATTTGTAGCGACATCGATGGATCTAGAGACTGTCATACAGAATGAAGTAAGTCAGAAAGAGGAAAACAAATATTGTATATTAATGCATATATGTGGAACCTAAAAACTGGTACAGATGAACTGGTTTGCAGGGAAGAAATAGAGACAGAGGTAGAGAACAAACGTATGGACACCAAGTGTGGAGAGCCATGGTGTGGTGGTGGTGGGATGAGTTGGGAGATTGGGATTGACCTGCATACATGTATATGCATAAAATACATAACTAATAATAACCTGCTGTATAAAAAAATAAACAAAATTAAATTTCAAAATTTAAAAAAAGAAAATTTAAAAATAATACAGAAAAAAGTTCTTCCCTTCACACAGATGTATTTATAGGAATGAATTATTTCCATGCTTATATCTATAAATACATAAAAGAGGAATAAAATCTAACTTGAACCATAAAAGAAAAAAAAAACCTGAACCCACCAGTTATACAGAGGAAAAACCTATCAGGACACTTGCTCCAGTGGTAAACAATTCTGAAATTGGTCAGAGGTGGGGAATCATCTCCCATACAGCCAGCAACCCACACCCCACGCAAGGAGCGTCCTCATTGCAAAGCTGGGGGATCGTGCAGAGGCATCTCTAAATAAAGGTGAGCTGAGCCCCAGGCCAGCTGCTGCTGAACTGTTCCCACCCTTCCCAGGTAAAACACCTGAATATGTACAAGGGCTTGAAAGACTAGAGGAAGGGCTGTGGAGCCACACCAGCAACAGCATGCAGGCCAACTTGGTGCCTGCAGGCCAGCCAGGGTGGTCCTGCCCCCGGGCGCTCTTCCGGAAGCTTTCCATTGTCCTGCCTGAGATACCCCACCTGTCCCGGCCCCCACTGCTTTTTTCCTTCCTCACCTCTGTCCGGAGAGAAATTCCAGCGGAAGGTATGGGTGACACATCCTCTTCTTTACAGGTGGCAGCCTGGCAACTCCTGCAGAAAGGCCAGCAGAACCCCACTCACACCGGGCCACCAACAAAGCTGTGGCCCCTCATTCCCTCCCACCAGCACAGCCCCGAGACTGCTGACGGGGCAGAGAATATGGAGTCAGGAACAGCTTCAGGGGCTATTGCTGCCTGGAGCGCTGTTTATATTGATCTCAACCAGGCACACCTGGGGAGGGCCGGGCGGCAGGGTAAGGCTGCCCAGGTCAGCTAATCCACAACACTCAGGGAATCACATTGTTGAAAATGGACCTCGCTAAGGCAGAAGAGAAGCCAAGAAAAAAAGAACACAATGCCATTTGCACCACCGTAGATGAGTCTAGAGGTAATCACGTGACTTGTAGTAAGTCAGAAAGTGAAAGACACATATCATATCATATCACTTATAGGTGTTACCTAAAAATGGATACCAGGGCAGATATTTCCACCGAGAAGGGCAATCAGAGATTCATTAAACAAACTTATGGTTCACCAATGGAAAGGTGTGAGGATTGGTTTCATTACGATATCGGGGTTAAGAGACTTATACAAACACAGGTGACATATATAATCACCAAAAACCTACGGAATACCAAAAGACTACTCAACATTCTGTCATAACGTACATGGGAAAAGGATCCCAGGAAAAACAGACATGTGTATATGTGTAAAAGAACCACATCTTCCACACCTCCAACAAGCCAAACATTGTAATCAAACTTGCTGTAATAAAAAATAAAAATTAAATTAAAAACACGATAAAGAAGCAGGGAGACAAACTTGCGGGGATTTCTCCTGGCACATTCCATTCTAAATTCCAATCTAGAACACGACTTCCATTGAGGCTCTGTTGCCCTAGTAACCAGAATTGTTAAGGGAGCACTGCTGCCACCTTGTGGCCGTTTCACACAACAGCAGCTTTAATCCCAGCGCTAAAGGTCAGTTGATATTCAAAATCATTGAAGGCCTGTAAATGACACCTGCCCTGAAAACAAATCCTGGGGTCACATATCGACCAAAAAATTCAAAGGACGTCCATATTTCAAAACGACCGTTTCAAAAGGCATATTTTATGCACATTAGTTTTCTGCTTCTTTTTCTTTCTTTCTTTTTTGGTTAAAAAAACGGGAATGGAAAAAGGCATCCCTCAGAAGGGGCGAAAATAGTTGCAAACGAATCAATGGACAAAGGTTTAATCTCCAATATATATAAACAGCTCATGCAGCTTAATATTAAAAAAACAAACAACCCAATACAAAAATGGGCAGAAGATCTAAAGATACGTTTCTTCAAAGAAGACACAGAGATGGCCAAGACGCACATGAAAAGCTGCTCAACAGCACTAATTATTAGAGAAATGCAAATCAAAACTACAATGAGGTATCACTTCACACTGTTAGAATCGGCATCATCAGAAAATCTACAAACAACAAATTCTGGGGAGGGTGTGGACAAAAGGAGCCCTCTTCCACTATTGGTGGGAATGTAAATTGATACAGTCACTATGGAGAACAGTATGGAGTTTCGTTAAAAAAAACCAGAAATAGAATTACCATCTGATCCAGCAATCCCACTTCTGGGCATATACCGAAAGAAAACCATAAATCAAAAAGGCACATTCACCCCAATGTTCATTGCAGCACTATTTACAATAGCCAGGTAATGGAAGCAACCTAAATGCCCAAAGACAGAAGAATGGATAAAGATGTGGTACATGTATAAAATGGAATATTACTCAGCCATAAAACGGCATGAAACTGGGTCATTTGTAGCGACATCGATCGATCTAGAGACTGTCATACAGAATGAAGTAAGTCAGAAAGAGGAAAACAAATATTGTATATTAATGCATATATGTGGAACCTAAAAATTGGTACAGATGAACTGGTTTGCAGGGAAGAAATAGAGACAGAGGTAGAGAACAAACGTATGGACACCAAGTGTGGGAAGCCATGGTGTGGTGGTGGTGGGATGAGTTGGGAGATTGGGATTGACCTGCATACATGTATATGCATAAAATACATAACTAATAATAACCTGCTGTATAAAAAAATAAATAAAATTAAATTTCAAAATTTTAAAAAAGAAAATATAAAATAATACAGAAAAAAGTTCTTCCCTTCACACAGATGTATTTATAGGAATGAATTATTTCCATGCTTATATCTATAAATACATAAAAGAGGAATAAAATCTAACTTGAACCATAAAAGAAAAAAAAACCTGAACCCACCAGTTATACAGCGGAAAACCCTATCAGGGCACTTGCTCCAGCGGTAAACAATTCTGAAATTGGTCAGAGGTGGGGAATCATCTCCCATACAGCCAGCAACCCACACCCCACGCAAGGAGCGTCCTCATTGCAAAGCTGGGGGATCGTGCAGAGGCATCTCTGAATAAAGGTGAGCTGAGCCCCAGGCCAGCTGCTGCTGAACTGTTCCCACCCTTCCCAGGTAAAACACCTGAATATGTACAAGGGCTTGAAAGACTAGAGGAAGGGCTGTGGAGCCACACCAGCAACAGCACGCAGGCCAACTTGGTTCCTGTAGGCCAGCCAGGGTGGTCCTGCCCCCGGGCACTCTTCCGGAAGCTTTCCATTGTCCTGCCTGAGATACCCCACCTGTCCCGGCCCCCACTGCTTTTTTCCTTCCTCACCTCTGTCCGGAGAGAAATTCCAGCGGAAGGTATGGGTGACACATCCTCTTCTTTACAGGTGGCAGCCTGGCAACTCCTGCAGAAAGGCCAGCAGAACCCCACTCACACCGGGCCACCAACAAAGCTGTGGCCCCTCATTCCCTCCCACCAGCACAGCCCCGAGACTGCTTACGGGGCAGAGAATATGGAGTCAGGAACAGCTTCAGTGGCTATTGCTGCCTGGAGCACAGTTTATATTGACCTCAACCAGGCACACCTGGGGATGGCCGGGCGGCATGGTAAGGCTGCCCAGGTCAGCTAATCCACAACACTCAGGGAATCACATTGTTGAAAATGGACCTCGCTAAGGCAGAAGAGAAGCCAAGGAAAAAAAGTACACAATGCCATTTGCACCACCGTAGATGACTCTAGAGGTAATCACGTGACTTGTAGTAAGTCAGAAAGTGAAAGACACATATCATATCATATCACTTATAGGCGTTACCTAAAAATGGATACCAGGGCAGATATTTCCACCGAGAAGGGCAATCAGAGATTCATTAAACAAACTTATGGTTCACCAATGGAAAGGTGTGAGGATTGGTTTCATTACGATATCGGGGTTAAGAGACTTATACAAACACAGGTGACATATATAATCACCAAAGACCTACGGAATACCAAAAGACTACTCAACATTCTGTCATAACGTACATGGGAAAAGAATCCCAGGAAAAACAGACATGTGTATATGTGTAAAAGAACCACATCTTCCACACCTCCAACAAGCCAAACATTTTAATCAAACTTGCCGTAATAAAAAATAAAAATTAAATTAAAAACACGAACAAGAAGTAGGGAGACTAACTTGAGGGGCTTTCTCCTGGCACATTCCATTCTAAATTCCAATCTAGAACACGACTTCCATTGAGGCTCTGTTGCCCTAGTAACCAGAATTGGTAAGGGAGAACTGCTGCCACCTTGTGGCCGTTTCACACAACAGCAGCTTTAATCCCAGTGCTAAAGGTCAGTTGATATTCAAAATCATTGCAGGCCTGTAAATGACACCTGCCCTGAAAACAAATCCTGGGGTCACATATCGACCAAAAAATTCAAAGGACGTCCATATTTCAAAACGACCGTTTCAAAAGGCATATTTTATGCACATTAGTTTTCTGCTTCTTTTTCTTTCTTTCTTTTTTGGTTAAAAAAACGGGAATGGAAAAAGGCATCCCTCAGAAGGGGCGAAAATAGTTGCAAACGAATCAATGGACAAAGGTTTAATCTCCAATATATATAAACAGCTCATGCAGCTTAATATTAAAAAAACAAACAACCCAATACAAAAATGGGCAGAAGATCTAAAGATACGTTTCTTCAAAGAAGACACAGAGATGGCCAAGACGCACATGAAAAGCTGCTCAACAGCACTAATTATTAGAGAAATGCAAATCAAAACTACAATGAGGTATCACTTCACACTGTTAGAATCGGCATCATCAGAAAATCTACAAACAACAAATTCTGGGGAGGGTGTGGACAAAAGGAGCCCTCTTCCACTATTGGTGGGAATGTAAATTGATACAGTCACTATGGAGAACAGTATGGAGTTTCGTTAAAAAAAACCAGAAATAGAATTACCATCTGATCCAGCAATCCCACTTCTGGGCATATACCGAAAGAAAACCATAAATCAAAAAGGCACATTCACCACAATGTTCATTGCAGCACTATTTACAATAGCCAGGTAATGGAAGCAACCTAAATGCCCAAAGACAGAAGAATGGATAAAGATGTGGTACATGTATAAAATGGAATATTACTCAGCCATAAAACGGAATGAAACTGGGTCATTTGTAGCGACATCGATCGATCTAGAGACTGTCATACAGAATGAAGTAAGTCAGAAAGAGGAAAACAAATATTGTATATTAATGCATATATGTGGAACCTAAAAACTGGTACAGATGAACTGGTTTGCAGGGAAGAAATAGAGACAGAGGTAGAGAACAAACGTATGGACACCAAGTGTGGGAAGCCATGGTGTGGTGGTGGTGGGATGAGTTGGGAGATTGGGATTGACCTGCATACATGTATATGCATAAAATACATAACTAATAATAACCTGCTGTATAAAAAAATAAATAAAATTAAATTTCAAAATTTTAAAAAAGAAAATATAAAAATAATACAGAAAAAAGTTCTTCCCTTCACACAGATGTATTTATAGGAATGAATTATTTCCATGCTTATATCTATAAATACATAAAAGAGGAATAAAATCTAACTTGAACCATAAAAGAAAAAAAAACCTGAACCCACCAGTTATACAGCGGAAAACCCTATCAGGGCACTTGCTCCAGCGGTAAACAATTCTGAATTTGGTCAGAGGTGGGGAATCATCTCCCATACAGCCAGCAACCCACACCCCACGCAAGGAGCGTCCTCATTGCAAAGCTGGGGGATCGTGCAGAGGCATCTCTGAATAAAGGTGAGCTGAGCCCCAGGCCAGCTGCTGCTGAACTGTTCCCACCCTTCCCAGGTAAAACACCTGAATATGTACAAGGGCTTGAAAGACTAGAGGAAGGGCTGTGGAGCCACACCAGCAACAGCACGCAGGCCAACTTGGTTCCTGTAGGCCAGCCAGGGAGGTCCTGCCCCCGGGCACTCTTCCGGAAGCTTTCCATTGTCCTGCCTGAGATACCCCACCTGTCCCGGCCCCCACTGCTTTTTTCCTTCCTCACCTGTGTCCGGAGAGAAATTCCAGCGGAAGGTATGGGTGACACATCCTCTTCTTTACAGGTGGCAGCCTGGCAACTCCGGCAGAAAGGCCAGCAGAACCCCACTCACAACGGGCCACCAACAAAGCTGTGGCCCCTCATTCCCTCCCACCAGCACAGCCCCGAGACTGCTGACGGGGCAGAGAATATGGAGTCAGGAACAGCTTCAGGGGCTATTGCTGCCTGGAGCACTGTTTATATTGACCTCAACCAGGCACACCTGGGGATGGCCGGGCGGCAGGGTAAGGCTGCCCAGGTCAGCTAATCCACAACACTCAGGGAATCACATTGTTGAAAATGGACCTCGCTAAGGCAGAAGAGAAGCCAAGGAAAAAAAGAACACAATGCCATTTGCACCACCGTAGATGAGTCTAGACGTAATCACGTGACTTGTAGTAAGTCAGAAAGTGAAAGACACATATCATATCATATCACTTATAGGCGTTACCTAAAAATGGATACGAGGGCAGATATTTCCACCGAGAAGGGCAATCAGAGATTCATTAAACAAACTTATGGTTCACCAATGGAAAGGTGTGAGGATTGGTTTCATTACGATATCGGGGTTAAGAGACTTATACAAACACAGGTGACATATATAATCACCAAAGACCTACGGAATACCAAAAGAATACTCAACATTCTGTCATAACGTACATGGGAAAAGAATCCCAGGAAAAACAGACATGTGTATATGTGTAAAAGAACCACATCTTCCACACCTCCAACAAGCCAAACATTGTAATCAAACTTGCTGTAATAAAAAATAAAAATTAAATTAAAAACACGAACAAGAAGTAGGGAGACAAACTTGAGGGGCTTTCTCCTGGCACATTCCATTCTAAATTCCAATCTAGAACACGACTTCCATTGAGGCTCTGTTGCCCTAGTAACCAGAATTGGTAAGGGAGAACTGCTGCCACCTTGTGGCCGTTTCACACAACAGCAGCTTTAATCCCAGTGCTAAAGGTCAGTTGATATTCAAAATCATTGCAGGCCTGTAAATGATACCTGCCCTGAAAACAAATCCTGGGGTCACATATCGACCAAAAAATTCAAAGGACGTCCATATTTCAAAACGACCATTTCAAAAGGCATATTTTATGCACATTAGTTTTCTGCTTCTTTTTCTTTCTTTCTTTTTTGGTTAAAAAAACGGGAATGGAAAAAGGCATCCCTCAGAAGGGGCGAAAATAGTTGCAAACGAATCAATGGACAACGGTTTAATCTCCAATATATATAAACAGCTCATGCAGCTTAATATTAAAAAAACAAACAACCCAATACAAAAATGGGCAAAAGATCTAAAGATACGTTTCTTCAAAGAAGACACAGAGATGGCCAAGACGCACATGAAAAGCTGCTCAACAGCACTAATTATTAGAGAAATGCAAATCAAAACTACAATGAGGTATCACTTCACACTGTTAGAATCGGCATCATCAGAAAATCTACAAACAACAAATTCTGGGGAGGGTGTGGACAAAATGAGTCCTCTTCCACTATTGGTGGGAATGTAAATTGATACAGTCACTATGGAGAACAGTATGGAGTTTCGTTAAAAAAAAAACTAGAAATAGAATTACCATCTGATCCAGCAATCCCACTTCTGGGCATATACCCAAAGAAAACCATAAATCAAAAAGGCACATTCTCCACAATGTTCACTGCAGCACTATTTACAATAGCCAGGTAATGGAAGCAACCTAAATGCCCAAAGACAGAAGAATGGATAAAGATGTGGTATATGTATAAAATGGAATATTACTCAGCCATAAAACGGAATGAATCTGGGTCATTTGTAGCGACATCGATGGATCTACACACTGTCATACAGAATGAAGTAAGTCAGAAAGAGGAAAACAAATATTGTATATTAATGCATGTATGTGGAACCTAAAAACTGGTACAGATGAACTGGTTTGCAGGGAAGAAATAGAGACAGAGGTAGAGAACAAACGTATGGACACCAAGTGTGGAGAGCCATGGTGTGGTGGTGGTGGGATGAGTTGGGAGATTGGGATTGACCTGCATACATGAATATGCATAAAATACATAACTAATAATAACCTGCTGTATAAAAAAATAAATAAAATTAAATTTCAAAATTTAAAAAAAGAAAATTTAAAAATAATACAGAAAAAAGTTCTTCCCTTCACACAGATGTATTTATAGGAATGAATTATTTCCATGCTTATATCTATAAATACATAAAAGAGGAATAAAATCTAACTTGAACCATAAAAGAAAAAAAAACCTGAACCCACCAGTTATACAGAGGAAAACCCTATCAGGGCACTTGCTCCAGCGGTAAACAATTCTGAAATTGGTCAGAGGTGGGGAATCATCTCACATACAGCCAGCAACCCACACCCCAGGCAAGGAGCGTCCTCATTGCAACGCTTGGGGATCGTGCAGAGCCATCTCTGAATAAAGGTGAGCTGAGCCCCAGGCCAGCTGCTGCTGAACTGTTCCCACCCTTCCCAGGTAAAACACCTGAATATGTACAAGGGATTGAAAGACTAGAGGAAGGGCCGTGGAGCCACCCCAGCAACAGCACGGAGGCCAACTTGTGCCTGCTGTCCAGCCAGGGTGCTCCTGCCCCCGGGCGCTCTTCCGGAAGCTTTCCATTGTCCTGCCTGAGATACCCCACATGTCCCGGGCCCCAGTGCTTTCTTCCTTCCTCACCTCTGTCCGGAGAGAAATTCCAGCGGAAGGTATGGGTGACACATCCTCTTCTTTACAGGTGGCAGCCTGGCAACTCCTGCAGAAAGGCCAGCAGAACCCCACTCACACCGGGCCACCAACAAAGCTGTGGCCCCTCATTCCCTCCCACCAGCACAGCCCCGTGACTGCTGACGGGGCAGAGAATATGGAGTCAGGAACAGCTTCAGGGGCTATTGCTGCCTGCAGCACTGTTTATATTGACCTCAACCAGGCACACCTGGGGATGGCCGGGCGGCAGGGTAAGGCTGCCCAGGTCAGCTAATCCACAACACTCAGGGAATCACATTGTTGAAAATGGACCTCGCTAAGGCAGAAGAGAAGCCAAGGAAAAAAAGAACACAATGCCATTTGCACCACCGTAGATGAGTCTAGAGGTAATCACGTGACTTGTAGTAAGTCAGAAAGTGAAAGACACATATCATATCATATCACTTATAGGAGTTACCTAAAAATGGATACCAGGGCAGATATTTCCACCGAGAAGGGCAGTCAGAGATTCATTAAACAAACTTATGGTTCACCAATGGAAAGGTGTGAGGATTGGTTTCATTACGATATCGCGGTTAACAGACTTATACAAACACAGGTGACATATATAATCACCAAAGACCTACGGAATACCAAAAGACTACTAAACATTCTGTCATAACGTACATGGGAAAAGGATCCCAGGAAAAACAGACATGTGTATATGTGTAAAAGAACCACATCTTCCACACCTCCAACAAGCCAAACATTGTAATCAAACTTGCTGTAATAAAAAATAAAAATTAAATTAAAAACACGAACAAGAAGTAGGGAGACAAACTTGAGGGGCTTTCTCCTGGCACATTCCATTCTAAATTCCAATCTAGAACACGACTTCCATTGAGGCTCTGTTGCCCTAGTAAGCAGAATTGGTAAGGGAGAACTGCTGCCACCTTGTGGCCGTTTCACACAACAGCAGGTTTAATCCCAGTGCTAATGGTCAGTTGATATTCAAAATCATTGCAGGCCTGTAAATGACACCTGCCCTGAAAACAAATCCTGGGGTCACATATCGACCAAAAAATTCAAAGGACGTCCATATTTCAAAACGACCATTTCAAAAGGCATATTTTATGCACATTAGTTTCCGCTTCTTTTTCTTTCTTTCTTTTTTGGTTAAAAAAACGGGAATGGAAAAAGGCATCCCTCAGAAGGGGCGAATATAGTTGCAAACGAATCAATGGACAAAGGTTTAATCTCCAATATATATAAACAGCTCATGCAGCTTAATATTAAAAAAACAAACAACCCAATACAAAAATGGGCAGAAGATCTAAAGATACGTTTCTTCAAAGAAGACACAGAGATGGCCAAGACGCACATGAAAAGCTGCTCAACAGCACTAATTATTAGAGAAATGCAAATGAAAACTACAATGAGGTATCACCTAACACTGTTAGACTCGGCATCATCAGAAAATCTACAAACAACAAATTCTGGGGAGGGTGTGGACAAAAGGAGCCCTCTTCCACTATTGGTGGGAATGTAAATTGATACAGTCACTATGGAGAACAGTATGGAGTTTCGTTAAAAAAAAAACTAGAAATAGAATTACCATCTGATCCAGCAATCCCACTTCTGGGCATATACCCAAAGAAAACCATAAATCAAAAAGGCACATTCACCACAATGATCATTGCAGCACTATTTACAATAGCCAGGTAATGGAAGCAACCTAAATGCCCACAGACAGATGAATGGATAAAGATGGGGTACATATATAAAATGGAATATTACTCGGCCATAAAAAGGAATGAAACTGGGTCATTTGTAGAGACATCGATGGATCTAGAGACTGTCATACAGAATGAAGTAAGTCAGAAAGAGGAAAACAAATATTGTATATTAATGCATATATGTGGAACCTAAAAACTGGTACAGATGAACTGGTTTGCAGGGAAGAAATAGAGACAGAGGTAGAGAACAAACGTATGGACACCAAGTGTGGGAAGCCATGGTGTGGTGGTGGTGGGATGAGTTGGGAGATTTGGATTGACCTGCATACATGTATATGCATAAAATACATCACTAATAATAACCTGCTGTATAAAAAAATAAATAAAATTAAATTTGAAAATTAAAAAAAATAATATTTAAAAATAATACAGAAAAAAGTTCTTCCCTTCACACAGATGTATTTACAGGAATGAATTATTTCCATGCTTATATCTATAAATACATAAAAGAGGAATAAAATCTAACTTGAACCCTAAAAGAAAAAAAAAACCAGAACCCACCAGTTATACAGAGGAAAAACCTTTCAGGGCACTTGTTCCAGCGGTAAACAATTCTGAAATGGGTCTGAGGTGGGGAATCATCTCCCATACAGCCAGCAACCCACACCCCACGCAAGGAGCGTCCTCATTGCAAAGCTGGGGGACCGGGCCGAGGCATCTCTGAATAAAGGTGAGCTGAGCCCCAGACCAGCTGCTGCTGAACTGTTCCCACCCTTCCCACGTAAAACACCTGAATATGTACAAAGGCTTGAAAGCCTAGAGGAAGGGCCGTGGAGCCACACCAGCGATAGCACGCAGGCCAACTTAGTGACTGCAGGCCAGCCAGGGTGATCCTGGCCCCGGGCGCTCTTCCGGAAGCTTTCCATTCTCCTGCCTGAGATACCCCTCTTGTCCCGGCCCCCACTGCTTTTTTCCTTCCTCACCTCTGTCCGGAGAGAAATTCCAGCGGAAGGTATGGGTGACACATCCTCTTCTTTACAGGTGTCAGCCTGGCAACTCCTGCAGAAAGGCCAGCAGAACCCCACTCACACCGGGCCACCAACAAAGCTGTGACCCCTCACTCCCTCCCACCATCACAGCCCCGAGACTGCTGACGGGGCAAAGAATATGGAGTCAGGCACAGCTTCAGGGGCTATTGCTGCCTGGAGCGCTGTTTATATTGACCTCAACAAGGCAGACCTGGGGAGGGCCGGGCGGCAGGGTAAGGCTGCCCAGGTCAGCTAATCCACAACTCTCAGGGAATCACATTTTTGAAAATGGACCTCGCTAAGGCAGAATAGAAGCCAAGGAAAATAAGGACACAATGCCATTTGCAGCACCGTAGATGAGTCTAGAGGTAATCACGTGACTTGGAGTAAGTCAGAAAGTGAAAGACACATATCATTTCATATCACTTATAGGTGTTACCTAAAATAGAAACCAGGGCAGTCATTTCCACTGAGAAGTGCAATCATAGATTCATTAAACAAACTTATGGTTCACCAATGGAAAGTTGTGAGGATTGGTTTCATTACGATATCAGGGTTAACAGACATATACAAACAGAGGTGACATATATAATCACCAAAGACCTACGGAATACCAAGAGAAGACTACTCAACATTCTGTCATAACGTACATGGGAAAAGGATCCCAGGAAGAACAGACATCTGTATATGTGTAAAAGAACCACATCTTCCACACCTACAACAAGCCAAACATTGTAATCAAACTTGCTGTAATAAAAAATAAAAAATTAAATTAAAAACACGAACAAGAAGTAGGGAGACAAACTTGAGGGGCTTTCTCCTGGCACATTCCATTCTAAATTCCAATCTAGAACACGACTTCCATTGAGGCTCTGTTGCCCTAGTAACCAGAATTGGTAAGGGAGAACTGCTGCCACCTTGTGGCCGTTTCACACAACAGCAGGTTTAATCCCAGTGCTCATGGTCAGTTGATAGTCAAAATCATTGCAGGCCTGTAAATGACACCTGCCCTGAAAACAAATCCTGGGGTCACATATCGACCAAAAAATTTAAAGGACGTCCATATTTCAAAACGACCGTTTCAAAAGGCATATTTTATGCACATTAATGTTCTGCTTCTTTTTCTTTCTTTCTTTTTCGGTTAAAAACACGGGAATGGAACAAGGCATCCCTCAGAAGGGGCGAAAATAGTTGCAAACGAATCAATGGACAAAGGTTTAATCTCCAATATATATAAACAGCTCATGCAGCTTATTAAAAAAACAAACAACCCAATACAAAAATGGGCAGAAAATCTAAAGAGACGTTTCTTCAAAGAAGACACAGAGATGGCCAAGACGCAAATGAAAAGCTGCTCAAGAGCACTAATTATTAGAGAAATGCAAATCAAAACTACAATGAGGTATCACCTCACACCTGTTAGAATCGGCATCATCAGAAAATCTACAAACAAATTCTGGGGAGGGTGTGGACAAAAGGAGCCCTCTTCCACTATGGTGGGAATGTAAATTGATACAGTCACTATGGAGAACAGTATGGAGTTTCCTTAAAAGAACTAGAAATAGAAACCTTGACTTTCCCTAACCCTAACCATAGCCCGGAACGGAATCCTACCACCAACCCTACACCTTATCTATGCCGTACACTAATCCTAATCCGTACGCTGGCACTAACCAGTGAGTCAACACGTACCCTGACCCTAACACGTTTCCATACCCTCAGCTGTGCCCTAAAACTTGTTGTTGCCTATCCTTAACCTTAGCCCGGAACGGAAACCTACCATCAGCCCTACAATTTACCCTAAGCTGTACCCTAATCCTAATTCATACATCAACATGTACCCTGACCCTAACACGTTTCGTACCCTCACTTGTGCCCTAAACTTTGCCGGTCCCTAAACATAACCCTAGACTGGAACGGAAACGTACCACCAACCCTACACCTTACTCTATGTGGTACCCTAATCCTCATGCGTATGCTGACACTAACCCGTGAGTCAACACGTACCCTGAACCTAACACATTTCTGTACCATCACCTGTGCCCAAAACCTTGCAATTCGCTAACCCTAACCCTACAACGGAATGGAAACCTACCGCCCTCCGTACACCTTACCCTACGCTGTACCCTAATCCTAATGCGTATGATGACACTATTCCATGTATCAACATGTATCATGACCCTAACACGTTTCTGTACCTTCACCTGTACCCTAAACCTTGCCGTACCCTAACACTAACCCTAGCCCAGAATGGAAAACTACCACAAACCGTACAGCATACCCTACACGGTACCCTAATCCTAATCCGTACACTGACACTAACCCGTGCGTCAACACGTACACTGACCCTAACACTTTTCCGTTCCCTCACCTGTGCCCTAAACCGTGCCGTTGCCTAACCCTAACCCTAGCCCAAAACGGAAACCTACCACCAACCCTACACGTTACTCTACGCCATACCCTAATCATAATCCGAGCGTCAACACGTACCCTGACCCTAACACATTTCCGTACCCTCACCTATGCCCTAAACCTTGCCGTTCCATAACACTAACCCTAGCCTGGAACGGAAACCTACCACCAACCCTAGACCTTAACCTACGAAGGACCATAAACCTACTCCGTACGCTGACACTAACACATGCGTCAAGACTTACCCTGACCCTAACACGTTTCCGTACCTTCACCTGTGACCTACACCTTGCCATTCCCTAACCCTAACCCTAGACCACAATGGAAACCTACCACCAAGCCTACACCTTACCCTAAGCCGTACCCTCATGCTAATCCATATGTCAACACGTACCCTGACACTAACACGTTTCCATACCCTCATCTGTGCCCAAAACCTTGCCGTTCCCTAACACTAACCCTAGCCTGAAACGGAAACCTACCACCAACCATACACTTTACCCTATGCCGCACCATAATCCTCATCTGTACGTTCACACTAACCCGTGCGTCAACACGTACCCTGAGCCTAACACGTTTCGATACCCTCACGTTTGCCCTAAACCTTGCCGTTCCCTAACCCTAACCCTAGCCCAGAACGGAAACCCACCACCAGCCCTACACCTTACCCTACGACGTACACTACTCCTGGCCCGTACGCTGGCACTGACCCGTGCGTCAGCACATAGCCTGACTGTCCCACGTTTCCGTACCCACACCTGTGCCCTAAGACTTGCCGTTCCCTAACCCTAACCCTAGCCAGGAAAGGAAGCCCACCACCAGCCCTACACCTTTCCCTACGCCGTAGCCTACCACTGGCACATACGCTGGCACTGACACGTGTGTCAGCACGTAGCATGACCCTCCCACGTTTCCATACCGTCACCTGTGCCCTAAGCCTTGACATTTCCTAACCCTAACCCTAGCCCAGAAAGGAAACCAACCACCAGCCCTACACCTTGCCCTACGTTGTTGCCTACTCCTGGCCTGTACGCTGGCACTGACACGTGCGTCAGCACATAGCATGACCCTCCACCATTTCCGTACCCTCAACTGTGCCCTAAGACTTGTCCTTCCCTAACCCTAACCCTAGCCCAGAACAGAAACCCACCACCAGCCCTACAGCTTACCCTACGCCGTAGCCTAATCCTGGCCCGTACGCTGGCACTGATCCGTGCGTCAGCACGTAGCCTGACCTTCCCACGTTCCCGTACCCTCACCTGTGTCCTAAGCCTTGCCGTTCCATGACCCTAACCATAACCCCATACGGAAACCCACCACCAGCCCTAAACCTTACCCTACGCCGTACCCTACACCTGGCCCGTACGCTGGCACTGATCCGTGCGTCAGCATGTAGCCTAACCCTCCCACTTTTCCTTACCCTCACCTGTTCCCTAAGCCTTGCCGATCCCTAACTCTAACCCTAGCCCGGAACGGAAACCCACCACCAGCCCTACACCCTACCCTACGTCGTAGCCTACTTCTGGCCCGTAAGCTGGCACTCTCCCATGTGTCAGCCCGTAGCCTGCCTCTCCCACGTTTCCGTACCCTCACCTGTGCCCTAAGCCTTGCAGTTCCCTACCTCTAACCCTAGCCCGGAACGGAAACCACCACCAGCCCTACACATTACGCTATGCCGTACCCTACTCCTGGCCCGTATGCTGGCACTGACCCATTCTTCAGCACGTATCCTGACCCTCCCACGTTTCCGTACCCTCACCTGTGTCCTAAGCCTTAACGTTCCCTAACCCTATCCCTAGACCGGAATGGACACCCACCACCACCCTTACACCATACCCAACGCCGTACCCTACTCCTGGTCCACACCCTGGCACTGACCCGTTCTTCAGCATGTAGCCTGACCCTCCCACGTTTCCGTACCCTCACCTGTGCCCTAAGCCTTGCCGCTCCCTAACCCTAACACTAGCCCGGAATGGACACCCACCACCAGCCTTACACTTTACCCTACGCCGTACCCTACTCCTGGTCCATACCCTGGCATTGAACCGTGCTTCAGCATGTAGCCTAACCCTCCCACGTTTCCGTACCCTCACCTGTGCCCTAAGCCTTGCCTTTCCCTATCCCTAACCCCAGCCCGGAACGGAAACCCACCACAAAACCTAAACCTTAACGTACGCCGTAGACTACTCCTGACCCGTACGCTGGCAGTGACCCTTGCGTCAGCACATAGCCTGCCTCTGCTACGTTTCCATACCCTCACCTGTGCACTAAGCCTTGCCTTTCCCTAACTCTAACCTGGAACGGAAACCCACAACCAGCCCTACACCTTACCCAATGCCATACCCGAATCCTGGCGCGTACGCTGGCAAAGACCCGTGCATCAACACGTAGCCTGCCACTCCCACGTTTCCGTACGTTCACCTGTGCCCTAAGCCTTGCTGTTCCCTCACCCTAACCCTAGCCCGGAACGGAAACCCACCACCAGCCCTAAACCTTACCCTACGCCATACCCTAAGCCTGGCCCGTACGCTGGCACTGACCCGTGCGTCAGCACATAGCCTGAACCTCCCACGTTTCCTTACGTTCACCTGTGCCCTAAGCCTTGCCGTTCCCTAACCCTAACCCTAGCCCGGAACGGTATCTCACAACCAGCCCTACTCCTTACCCTACGCCGTTCCCTATTCCTGGCCCGTACGCTGGCACTGACCCGTGCGTCAGCACATAGCCGGACCCTCCCACGTTTCCGTACCCTCACCTGTGCCCTAAGCCTTGTCATTCCCTAACCCTAACCCTAGCACCGAACGGAAACCCACCACCAGCCCTACACATTAGCCTACGCCGTAGCCTATTCCTGGCCCGTACATTGGCACTGACCCATGCGTAAGAACGTAGCCTGACCATCCCACGATTCCGTACCCTCACCTGGGCCCTAAGCCTTGCCGTTCCCAAACCCTAAACCTAGCCCGGAACGGAAACCACCACCAGACCTACACCTTACCCTACGCAGTACCCTACTCCTGGCCCTTACGCTGGCACTGACACGTGCGTGAGCACATAGCCTTACCCTCCAACCACCCTCCCAATACAGAAATGGTCAGAAGATCTCATGAGACGATCCTTCAAAGAAGACACAGACAAGGCCAAGAGGCAGATGAAAAGCTGCTCAACATCACTAATTATTAGAGAAATGCAAATCAAAACTACAATGAGGGGTCTTCCCTGGTGGCGCAGTGGTTGAGAGTCCGCCTGCCGATGCAGGGGACACGGGTTCGTGCCCCGGTCCGGGAAGATCCCACATGTCGCGGAGCAGCTGGGCCCGTGAGCCATGGCCACTGAGCCTGCGCGTCCGGAGCCTGTGCTCCGCAACGGGAGAGGCCACAACAATGAGAGGCCCGCGTACCACAAAAAAAATAAATAAATAAAAAGAAAAAAAAATCTACAATGAGGTATCACCTCACACATGTTAGAATCGGCATCATCAGAAAACCTACAAACAACAAATTCTGGGGAGGGTGTGGACAAAAGGAGCCCTCTTCCACTATTGGTGGGAATGTAAAATGATACAGTCACTATGGAGAACAGTGTGGAGTTTCCTTAAAAAAACTAGAAATAGAATTACCATCTGATCCAGCAATCGCACTTCTGGGCATACGCCCAGAGAAAACCATAAATCAAAAAGACACATTCACCACAATGTTCATTGCAGCACTATTTACAATAGCCAGGTAAGGGAGCAAACTAAATACCCACAAACAGATGAATGGGTAAAGATGTGGTACATATATAAAATGGAATATTACTCAGCCATAAAAAGGAATGAAACTGGGTCATTTGTAGAGACATCGATGGATCTAGAGACTGTCATACAGAATGAAGTAAGTCAGAAAGAGGAAAACAAATATTGTATATTAATGCATATATGTGGAACCTAAAAAGTGGTACAGATGAACTAGTTTGCAGGGAAGAAATAGAGACACAGGTAGAGAACAAACTTATGGACACCAAGTGTGGAAAGCCATGGGGTGGTAGAGGTGGGATGAGTTGGGAGATTGGGATTGGCCTGCATACATGCATATGCATAAAATACATAACTAATAATAACCTGCTGTATAAAAAAATAAAACTAAATTTCAAAATTTTAAAAAATAAAATTTAAAAATAAAAGAGAAAAAAGTTCTTCACTTCACACAGATGTATTTATAGGAATGTATTATTTCCATGCTTATATCTATAAATACATAAAAGAGGTATAAAATCTAACTTGAAACATAAACGAAAAAAAACCTGAACCTACCAGTTATACAGAGGAA
Organism: Mesoplodon bidens; assembly: GCF_964165515.1. Classification (NCBI taxonomy): domain Eukaryota; kingdom Metazoa; phylum Chordata; class Mammalia; order Artiodactyla; family Ziphiidae; genus Mesoplodon; species Mesoplodon bidens. Next base: position 1,069,489 of record NW_027672706.1, on the reverse strand, counting down.
AGCCCTATCAGGGAACTTGCTCCAGCGGTAAACAATTCTGAAATTGGTCAGAGGTGGGGAATCATCTCCCATACAGCCAGCAACCAACCCCGCATGCAAGGAGCGTCCTCATTGCAAAGCTGGGGGACCGTGCCGAGGCATCTCTGAATAAAGGTGAGCTGAGCCCCAGGCAAGCTGCAGCTGAACTGTTCCCACCCTTCCCAGGTAAAACACCTGAATATGTACAAGGGCATGAAATCCTAGAGGAAGGGCCGTGGAGCCACACCAGCGACAGCACACAGGCCAACTTGGTGCCTGCAGGCGAGGCAGGATGGTCCTGACCCCGGGCGCTCTTCTGGAAGCTTTCCATTTCCCTGCCTGAGATACCCCTCCTATCCCGGACCCCACCCCTTTTTTTCCTTCCTTACCTAAGCCCGGAGAGAAATTCCAGTGGAACTTATGGGTGACACATCCTCTTCTTTACAGGTGGCAGCCTGGCAACTCCTGCACAAAGTCCAGCAGAGCCCCACACACACCGGGCCACCCACAAAGCCGTGGCCCCTCACACGCTCCCACCAGCAGAGCCCCGAGACTGCTGACGGGGCAGAGAATATGGAGTCAGGCACAGCTTCAGGGGCTATTGCTGCCTGGAGCGCTGTTTATATTGACCTCAACCAGGCACACCTGGGGAGGGCCGGCCGGCAAGGGAAGGCTGCCCAGGACAGCTAATCCACAACCCTCAGGGAATCACATTGTTGAAAATGGACCTCGCTAAGGCAGAATAGAAGCCAAGGAAAATAAGGACACAATGCCATTTGCAGCACCGTAGATGAGTCTAGAGGTAATCATGTGACATGTAGTAAGTCGGAAAGTGAAAGGCACATATCGTATCATATCACTTATAGGTGTTACCTAAAAATGGATACCAGGGCAGATATTTCCACGGAGAAGGGCAATCACATATTCATTAAACAATCTTATGGTTCACCAATGGAAAGGTGTGAGGATTGGTTTCATTACGATATTGGGGTTAACAGACATACAAACACAGGTGATATATATAATAACCAAAGAGCTACGGAATACAAAGAGAGGAGTACACAACATTCTGTCATAACGTACATGGGAAAAGGATCCCAGGAAGAACAGACATCTGTATATGTGTAAAAGAACCACATCTACCATACCTACAACAAGCCAAACATTGTAATCAAACTTGCTGTAATAAAAAATAAAAAATTAAATTAAAAACACGAACAAGAAGTAGTGAGACAAACTTGAGGGGCTTTTTCCTGTCACATTCTGTTCTAAATTCCAATCTAGAAGGCAACTTCCATTGAGGCTCTGTTGCCCTACTGACCATCTATATGAAAGAGAGAACTGCTGCCACCTTGTGGCCGTTTCACACAACAGCAGCTTTAATCCCAGCGCTAATGTTCAGTTGATATTCAAAATCATTGCAGGCCTGTAAATGACACCTGCCATGAAAACAAATCCTGGGGTCACATATCGACCAAAAAATTTAAAGGACGCCCATATTTCAAAACGACAGTTTCAAGAGGCATATTTCACGAACATTAGTGTTCTGCTTCTTTTGATTTCTTTCTTTGTTAAAAAAACGGGAATGGAAAAAGGCAACCCTCAGATTGGGCGAAAACGTTCACAAACGAATCAATGGACAAAGGTTTAATCTCCAATATATAGAAACAGCTCATGCAGCTTAATATTAATAAAACAAACGACCCAATACAAAAATGGGCAGAGGATATAAATAGACGTTTCTTCAAAGAAGACACAGAGATGGCCAAGACGCACATGAAAAGCTGCTCAACACCACTAATTATTAGAGAAATGCAAATCAAAACTACAATGAGGTAAGACCTAACACCTGTTAGAATCGGCATCATCAGATAATCTACAAACAACAAATTCTGGGGAGGGTGTGGACAAAAGGAACCCTCTTCCGCTATTGGTGGGAATGTAAATTGATACAGTCACTATGGAGAACAGTATGGATGTTCCTTTAAAAAACTCAAAACAGAATTACAATAGGATCCAGCAATCCCACTTCTGGGCATATACCCAGAGAAAACCATAAATCACAAAGACACATTCACCACAATGTTCATTGCAGCACTATTTACAATAGCCAGGTAATGGAAGCATCCTAAAAGCCCACAGACAGACGAATGGATAAAGATGTGGTACATATATAAAATGGAATATTACTCAGCCATAAAGAGGAATGAAACTGGGTCATTTGTAGAGAAGCTGATGGATCTAGAGATTGTCATACAGAGTGAAGTAAGTCAGAAAGAGAAAAACAAATATTGTATATTAATGCCTATATGTGGAACCTAGAAAAATGCAACAGATGAACTGGTTTCCAGGGCAGAAATAGAGACACAGAGGTAGAGAACAAACTTATGGACACAAAGTGGGGGAAGCCATGGGGTGGTGGTGGTGGGATGAGTTGGGAGATTGGGATTGACCTGTATACATGTCTATGCATAAAATAGATAACTAATAATAACCTACTGTATAAAAAAAATAAATAAAATTAAATTTCAAAATTTTTAAAAATAAAATGTAAAAATAAAACAGAAAAAATGTTCTTCCATTCACACTGATGTATTTATAAGAATGAATTATTTCCATGCTTATATCCATAAATACATAAAAGAGGAATAAAATCTAACTTGAACCAAAAAAGAAAAAAAAAAACTGAACCTAACAGTTATACAGAGGAAAACACTACCAAGGCACTTGCTCCAGTGGTAAACAATTCTGAAGTTGGTCAGAGGTGGGGAATCATCTCCCATAGAGCCAGCAGCTCCGCCCGCCCACGCAAGGAGCGTCCTTACTGCAAAGCTGGGGGACCGTGCCGAGGCCTCTGTGAGTAAACGTGAGTTGAGCCCCAGGCCAGCTGCTGCTGAACTGTTCCCACCCTTCCCAGGTGAAACACCTGAATACGTACAAGGGCTTGAAAGCCTAGAGGAAGTGCCGTGGAGCCACACCAGCGAAAGCACGCAGGCCAACTTGGTGCCTGCAGGTCAGCCGGGATGGTCCTGGCCACGGGCGCTCTTCTGGAAGCTTTCCATTGCCCTGCCTGAGATACCCCTCCTGTCCCGGCCCCCACTCCTTTTTTTCCTTCCTCACCTCAGCCCGGAGAGATACTCCAGTGGAAGTTATGGGTGACACATCCTCTTCTTTACAGGTGGCAGCCTGGCAACTCCTGCAGAAAGTCCAGCAGAGCCCCACTCACACCGGGCCACCCACAAAGCCGTGGACCCTCACACCCTCCCACCAGCACAGCCCCGAGACTGCTGACGGGGCAGAGAATATGGAGTCAGGCACAGCTGCAGGGGCTATTGCTGCCTGGAGTGCTGTTTATATTCACCTCAACCCAGGCACACCTGGGGAGGGCTTGCCGGCAGGGTCAGGCTGCCCAGGTCAGCTAATCCTCAGCCCTCAGGGAATCACATAGCGGAAAATGGACCTCGCTAAGACAGAATATTAGCCAAGGAAAAAAAGCACACAATGCCATTTGCAGCACCGTAGATGAGTCTAGAGGTAATCACGTGACTTGGAGTAAGTCAGAAAGTGAAAGACACATATCATATCATATCACTTATAGGTGTTACCTATAAATTGATACCAGGGCAGATATTTCCACGGAGAAGGGCAATCACAGATTCATTAAACAAACTTATGGTTCACCAAAGGAAAGGTGTGAGGATTGAATTCATTATGATATTGGGGTTAACAGACATACACAAACACAGTAGACGTATATAATCACCAAAGACCTACGGAGTACCAAGAGAAGACTACTCAACATTCTGTCATAACGAACATGGGAAAAGGATCCCAAGAAGAACAGACATATGTATATGTGTAAAAGAACCACCTCTTGCACACCTACAACAAGCTAAACGTTGTACTCAAACTTGCTGTAATAAAAAATAAAAAATTAAATTAAAAACACGAACAAGAATTAGTGAGAAAAACTTGAGGGGCTTTCTCCTGGTACATTCCATTCTACATTCCATCTAAAACTCGACTTCCATTGAGGCTCTGCTGCCCTAGTAACCAGATTTGGTAAGGAGGAACTGCTGCCACCTTGTGGCCGTTTCACACAACAGCAGCTTTTATCCCAGCGCTAATGGTCAGTGGTTATTCCAAATCATTACCGGCCTGTAAATGACACCTGCCCTGAAAACAAATCCTGGGGTCATATATCGACCAAAAAATTCAAAAGACGTCCATATTTCAAAACGACAGTTTCAAGAGGCATATTTCACGCACATTAGTGTTCTGATTCTTTTGCTTTCTTTCTTTCTTAAAAAAACGGGAATGGAAAAAGGTAACCCTCAGAAGGGGCGAAAACGTTCACAAACGTATCAATGGACAAAGGTTTAATCTCCAATATATATAAACAGCTCATGCAGCTTAATATTAATAAAACAAACAATCCAATACAAAAATGGGCAGAAGATCTAAATAGACGTTTCTTCAAAGAAGACACAGAGATGGCCAAGACGCACATGAAAAGCTGCTCAAAATCACTAATTATTAGAGAAATGCAAATCAAAACTACTATGAGGTAAGACCTCACACCTGTTAGAATCGGCATCATCAGATAATCTACAAACAACAAATTCTGGGGAGGGTGTGGACAAAAGGAACACTCTTCCGCTATTGGTGGGAATGTAAATTGATACAGTCACTATGGAGAACAGTATGGAGGTTCCTTTGAAAAACTAAAAACAGAATTACCATAGGATCCAGCAATCCCACTTCTGGGCATATACCCAGAGAAAACCATAAATCACAGAGACACATTCACCACAATGTTCATTGCAGCACTATTTACAATAGCCAGGTAATGGAAGCAACCTAAATGCCCACAGACAGACGAATGGATAAAGATGTGGTACATATATAAAATGGAATATTACTCAGCCATAAAAAGGAATGAAACTGAGTCATTTGTAGAGAAGTTGATGGATCTAGAGACTGTCATACAGAGTGAAGTAAGTCAGAAAGAGAAAAACAAATATTGTATATTAATGCCTATATGTGGAACCTAGAAAAATGCTACAGATGAACTGGTTTGCAGGGCAGAAATAGAGACACAGAGGTAGAGAACAAACGTATGGACACAAAGTGGGGGAAGCCATGGGGTGGTGGTGGTGGGATGAGTTGGGAGATTGGGATTGACCTGTATACATGTCTATGCATAAAATAGATAACTCATAAAAACCTAGTGTATAAAAAAATAAATAAAATTAAATTTCAAAATTTTTAAAAATAAAATGTAAAAATAAAACAGAAAAAAAATTCTTCCATTCACACTGATGTATTTATAAGAATGAATTATTTCCATGCTTATATCTATAAATACATAAAAGAGGATTAAAATCTAACTTGAACCAAAAAAGAAAAAAAAAAACTGAACCTAACAGTTATACAGAGGAAAACACTACCAAGGCAGTTGCTCCAGTGGTAAACAATACTGAAATTGGTCAGAGGTGGGGAATCATCTCCCATAGAGCCAGCAGCCCCACCCGCCCACGCAAGGAGCGTCCTTATTGCAAAGCTGTGGAACCGTGCCGAGGCCTCTGTGAGTAAACGTGAGCTGAGCCCCAGGCCAGCTGCTGCTGAACTGTTCCCACCCTTCCCAGGTGAAACACCTGAATATGTACAAGGGCTTGAAAGCCTAGAGGAAGGGCCGTGGAGCCACACCAGCGAAAGCACGCAGGCCACCTTGGTGCCTGCAGGTCAGCCAGGATGGTCCTGGCCACGGGCACTCTTCTGGAAGCTTTCCATTGCCCTCCCTGAGATACCCCTCCTGTCCCGGCCCCCACTCCTTTTTTTCCTTCCTCACCTCAGCCCGGAGAGATATTCCAGTGGAAGTTATGGGTGACACATCCTCTTCTTTACAGGTGGCAGCCTGGCAACTCCTGCAGAAAGTCCAGCAGAGCCCCACTCACACCGGGCCACCCATAAAGCCGTGGACCCTCACACCCTCCCACCAGCACAGCCCCGAGACTGCTGAAGGGGCAGAGAATATGGAGTCAGGCACAGCTGCAGGGGCTATTGCTGCCTGGAGTGTTGTTTATATTGACCTCAACCCAGGCACACCTGGGGAGGGCTTGCTGGCAGGGTCAGGCTGCCCAGGTCAGCTAATCCTCAGCCCTCAGGGAATCACATTGCAGAAAATGGACCTCGCTAAGACAGAATATTAGCCAAGGAAAAAATGCACACAATGCCATTTGCAGCACCATAGATGAGTCTAGAGTTAATCACGTGACTTGGAGTAAGTCAGAAAGTGAAAGACACATATCATATCATATCACTTATAGGTGTTACCTATAAATTGATACCAGGGCAGATATTTCCACGGAGAAGGGCAATCACAGATTCATTAAACAAACTTATGGTTCACCAAAGGAAAGGTGTGAGGATTGAATTCATTATGATATTGGTGTTAACAGACATATACAAACACAGTTGACGTATATAATCACCAAAGACCTACGGAGTACCAAGAGAAGACTACTCAACATTCTGTCATAACGTACATGGGAAAAGGATCCCAGGAAGAACAGACATATGTATATTTGTAAAAGAACCACCTCTTGCACATCTACAACAAGCTAAACGTTGTACTCAAACTTGCTGTAATAAAAAATAAAAAATTAAATTAAAAACACGAACAAGAAGTAGTGAGACAAACTTGAGGGGCTTTCTCCTGGCACATTCCGTTCTAAATTCCAATCTAGAACGCGACTTCCATTGAGGCTCTGCTGCCCTAGTAACCAGATTTGGTAAGGGAGAACTGCTGCCACCTTGTGGCCGTTTCACACAACAGCAGCTTTAATCCCAGCGCTAGTGGTCAGTGGATATTCCAAATCATTACAGGCCTGTAAATGACACCTGCCGTGAAAACAAATCCTGGGGTCATATATCGACCAAAAAATTCAAAAGACGTCCATATTTCAAAACGACAGTTTCAAGAGGCATATTTCACGCACATTAGTGTTCTGATTCTTTTGCTTTCTTTCTTTCTTTGTTAAAAAAACGGGAATGGAAAAAGGTAACCCTCAGAAGGGGCGAAAACGTTCACAAACGAATCAATGGACAAAGGTTTAATCTCCAATATATATATATACAGCTCATGCAGCTTAATATTAATACAACAAACAATCCAATACAAAAATGGGCAGAAGATCTAAATAGACGTTTCTTCAAAGAAGACACAGAGAAGGCCAAGACGCACAAGAAAAGCTGCTCAACATCACTAATTATTAGAGAAATGCAAATCAAAACTACTATGAGGTAAGACCTCACACCTGTTAGAATCGGCATCATCAGATAATCTACAAACAACAAATTCTGGGGAGGGTGTGGACAAAAGGAACCCTCTTCCGCTATTGGTGGGAATGTAAATTGATACAGTCACTATGGAGAACAGTATGGACGTTCCTTTGAAAAACTAAAAACAGAATTACAATAGGATCCAGCAATCCCACTTCTGGGCATATACCCAGAGAAAACCATAAATCACAGAGACACATTCACCACAATGTTCATTGCAGCACTATTTACAATAGCCAGGTAATGGAAGCAACCTAAATGCCCACAGACAGAAGAATGGATAAAGATGTGGTACATATATAAAATGGAATATTACTCAGCCATAAAAAGGAATGAAACTGAGTCATTTGTAGAGAAGTTGATGGATCTAGAGACTGTCATACAGAGTGAAGTAAGTCAGAAAGAGAAAAACAAATATTGTATATTAATGCCTATATGTGGAACCTAGAAAAATGCTACAGATGAACTGGTTTGCAGGGCAGAAATAGAGACACAGAGGTAGAGAACAAACGTATGGACACAAAGTGGGGGAAGCCATGGGGTGGTGGTGGTGGGATGAGTTGGGAGATTGGGATTGACCTGTATACATGTCTATGCATAAAATAGATAACTAATAATAAACTAGTGTATAAAAAAATAAATTAAATTAAATTTCAAAATTTTTAAAAATAAAATGTAAAAATAAAACAGAAAAAAATTTCTTCCATTCACACTGATGTATTTATAAGAATGAATTATTTCCATGCTTATATCTATAAATACATAAAAGAGGAATAAAATCTAACTTGAACTAAAAAAGAAAAAAAAAAAAAAACAGAACCTAACAGTTATACAGAGGAAAACACTACCAAGGCACTTGCTCCAGTGGTAAACAATTCTGAAATTGGTCAAAGGTGGGGAATCATCTCCCAAACAGCGAGCGGCCCCACCCGCCCACGCAAGGAGCGTCCTTATTGCAAAGCTGGGGGACCGTGCCGAGGCCTCTGTGAGTAAACGTGAGTTGAGCCCCAGGCCAGCTGCTGCTGAACTGTTCCCACCCTTCCCAGGTGAAACACCTGAATATGTACAAGGGCTTGAAAGCCTAGAGGAAGGGACGTGGAGCCACACCAGCGAAAGCACGCAGGCCAACTTGGTGCCTGCAGGTCAGCCAGGATGGTCCTGGCCACGGGCGCTCTTCTGGAAGCTTTCCATTGCCCTGCCTGAGATACCCCTCCTGTCCCGGCCCCCACTCCTTTTTTTCCTTCCTCACCTCAGCCCGGAGAGATATTCCAGTGGAAGTTATGGGTGACACATCGTCTTCTTTACAGGTGGCAGCCTGGCAACTCCTGCAGAAAGTCCAGCAGAGCCCCACTCACACCGGGCCACCCACAAAGCCGTGGACCCTCACACCCTCCCACCAGCACAGCCCCGAGACTGCTGACGGGGCAGAGAATATGGAGTCAGGCACAGCTGCAGGGGCTATTGCTGCCTGGAGTGCTGTTTATATTGACCTCAACACAGGCACACCTGGGGAGGGCTTGCCGGCAGGGTCAGGCTGCCCAGGTCAGCTAATCCTCAGCCCTCAGGGAATCACATTGCAGAAAATGGACCTCGCTAAGACAGAATATTAGCCAGGGAAAAAAAGCACACAATGCCATTTGCAGCACCGTAGATGAGTCTAGAGGTAATCACGTGACTTGGAGTAAGTCAGAAAGTGAAAGACACATATCATATCATATCACTTATAGGTGTTACCTATAAATTGATACCAGGGCAGATATTTCCACGGAGAAGGGCAATCACAGATTCATTAAACAAACTTATGGTTCACCAAAGGAAAGGTGTGAGGATTGAATTCATTATGATATTGGGGTTAACAGACATATACAAACACAGTAGACGTATATAATCACCAAAGACCTACGGAGTACCAAGAGAAGACTACTCAACATTCTGTCATAACGAACATGGGAAAAGGATCCCAGGAAGAACAGACATATGTATATGTGTAAAAGAACCACCTCTTGCACACCTACAACAAGCTAAACGTTGTACTCAAACTTGCTGTAATAAAAATAAAAAATTAAATTAAAAACACGAACAAGAAGTAGTGAGACAAACTTGAGGGGCTTTCTCCTGGCACATTCCGTTCTAAATTCCAATCTAGAACGCGACTCCCATTGAGGCTCTGCTGCCCTATTTACCAGATTTGGTAAGGGAGAACTGCTGCCACCTTGTGGCCGTTTCACACAACAGCAGCTTTAATCCCAGCGCTAATGGTCAGTGGATATTCCAAATCATTACAGGCCTGTAAATGACACCTGTCCTGAAAACAAATCCTGGGGTCATATATCGACCAAAAATTTCAAAAGACGTCCATATTTCAAAACGACAGTTTCAAGAGGCATATTTCACGCACATTAGTGTTCTGCTTCTTTTGATTTCTTTTTTCTTTGTTAAAAAAACGGGAATGGAAAAAGGCAACCCTCAGAATGGGCGAAAACGTTCACAAACGAATCAATGGACAAAGGTTTAATCTCCAATATATATAAACAGCTCATGCAGCTTAATATTAATAAAACAAACAACCCAATACAAAAATGGGCAGAAGATCTAAAGAGACGTTTCTTCAAAGAAGACACAGAGATGGCCAAGACGCACATGAAAAGCTGCTCAACATCACTAATTATTAGAGAAATGCAAATCAAAACTACAATGAGGTAAGACCTCACACCTGTTAGAATCGGCATCATCAGATAATCTACAAACAACAAATTCTGGGGAGGGTGTGGACAAAAGGAACCCTCTTCCGCTATTGGTGGGAATGTAAATTGATACAGTCACTATGGAGAACAGTATGGAGGTCCCTTTGAAAAACTAAAAACAGAATTACAATAGGATCCAGCAATACCACTTCTGGGCATATACCCAGAGAAAACCATAAATCACAGAGACACATTCACCACAATGTTCATTGCAGCACTATTTACAATAGCCAGGTAATGGAAGCAACCTAAATGCCCACAGACAGAAGAATGGATAAAGATGTGGTACATATATAAAATGGAATATTACTCAGCCATAAAAAGGAATGAAACTGAGTCATTTGTAGAGAAGTTGATGGATATAGAGACTGTCATACAGAGTGAAGTAAGTCAGAAAGAGAAAAACAAATATTGTATATTATTGCCTATATGTGGAACCTAGAAAAATGCTACAGATGAACTGGTTTGCAGGGCAGAAATAGAGACACAGAGGTAGAGAACAAACGTATGGACACAAAGTGGGGGAAGCCATGGGGTGGTGGTGGTGGGATGAGTTGGGAGATTGGGATTGACCTGTATACATGTCTATGCATAAAATAGATAACTCATAAAAACCTAGTGTATAAAAAATAAAGAAAATTAAATTTCAAAATTTTTAAAAATAAAATGTAAAAATAAAACAGAAAAAAAAGTACTTCCATTCACACTGATGTATTTATAAGAATGAATTATTTCCATGCTTATATCTATAAATACATAAAAGAGGAATAAAATCTAACTTGAACCAAAAAAGAAAAAAAAAAAACTGAACCTAACAGTCATACAGACGAAAACACTACCAAGGCACTTGCTCCAGTGGTAAACAATTCTGAAATTGGTCAGAGGTGGGGAATCATCTCCCATACAGCCAGCAGCCCCACCCGCCCTCGCAAGGACCGTCCTTATTGCAAAGCTGGGGGACGGTGCCGAGGCCTCTGTGAGTAAACGTGAGCTGAGCCCCAGGCCAGCTGCTGCTGAACTGTTCCCACCCTTCCCAGGTGAAACACCTGAATATGTACAAGGGCTTGAAAGCCTAGAGGAAGGGCCGTGGAGCCACACCAGCGAAAGCACGCAGGCCTCCTTGGTGCCTGCAGGTCAGCCAGGATGAGCCTGGCCACGGGCGCTCTTCTGGAAGCTTTCCATTGCCCTGCCTGAGATACCCCTCCTGTCCCGGGCCCCACTCCTTTTTTTCCTTCCTCACCTCAGCCCAGAGAGATACTCCAGTGGAAGTTATGGGTGACACATCCTCTTCTTTACAGGTGGCAGCCTGGCAACTCCTGCAGAAAGTCCAGCAGAGCCCCACTCACACCGGGCCACTCATAAAGCCGTGGACCCTCACACCCTCCCACCAGCACAGCCCCGAGACTGCTGACGGGGCAGAGAATATGGAGTCAGGCACAGCTGCAGGGGCTATTGTTGCCTGGAGTGCTGTTTATATTGACCTCAACACAGGCACACCTCGGGAGGGCTTGCCGGCAGGGTCAGGCTGCCCAGGTCAGCTAATCCTCAGCCCTCAGGGAATCACATTGCAGAAAATGGACCTCGCTAAGACAGAATATTAGCCAAGGAAAAAAAGCACACAATGCCATTTGCAGCAACGTAGATGAGTCTAGAGGTAATCACGTGACTTGGAGTAAGTCAGAAAGTGAAAGACACATATCATATCATATCACTTATAGGTGTTACCTATAAATTGATACCAGGGCAGATATTTTCACGGAGAAGGGCAATCACAGATTCATTAAACAAACTTATGGTTCACCAAAGGAAAGGTGTGAGGATTGAATTCATTATGATATTGGGGTTAACAGACATATACAAACACAGTAGACGTATATAATCACCAAAGACCTACGGAGTACCAAGAGAAGACTACTCAACATTCTGTCATAACGTACATGGGAAAAGGATCCCAGGAAGAACAGCCATATGTATATGTGTAAAAGAACCACCTCTTGCACAACTACAACAAGCTAAACGTTTTACTCAAACTTGCTGTAATAAAAAATAAAAAATTAAATTAAAAACACGAACAAGAAGTAGTGAGACAAACTTGAGGGGCTTTCTCCTGGCACATTCCGTTCTAAATTCCAATATAGAACGCGACTTCCATTGAGGCTCTGCTGCCCTAGTAACCAGATTTGGTAAGGGAGAACTGCTGCCACCTTGTGGCCGTTTCACACAACAGCAGCTTTAATCCCAGCGCTAATGGTCAGTGGATATTCCAAATCATTACAGGCCTGTAAATGACACCTGCCCTGAAAACAAATCCTGGGGTCATATATCGACTAAAATATTCAAAAGACGTCCATATTTCAAAACGACAGTTTCAAGAGGCATATTTCACGCACATTAGTGTTCTGATTCTTTTGCTTTCTTTCTTTCTTTGTTAAAAAAACGGGAATGGAAAAAGGTAACCCTCAGAAGGGGCGAAAACATTCACAAGCGAATCAATGGACAAAGGTTTAATCTCCAATATATATATACAGCTCATGCAGCTTAATATTAATACAACAAACAACCCAATACAAAAATGGGCAGAAGATCTAAATAGACGTTTCTTCAAAGAAGACACAGAGATGGCCAAGACGCACATGAAAAGCTGCTCAACATCACTAATTATTAGAGAAATGCAAATCAAAACTACAATGAGGTAAGACCTCACACCTGTTAGAATCGGCATCATCAGATAATCTACAAACAACAAATTCTGGGGAGGGTGTGGACAAAAGGAACCCTCTTCCGCTATTGGTGGGAATGTAAATTGATACAGTCACTATGGAGAAGAGTATGGAGGTTCCTTTGAAAAACTAAAAACAGAATTACAATAGGATCCAGCAATCCCACTTCTGGGCATATACCCAGAGAAAACCATAAATCACAGAGACACATTCACCACAATGTTCATTGCAGCACTATTTACAATAGCCAGGTAATGGAAGCAACCTAAATGCCCACAGACAGACGAATGGATAAAGATGTGGTACATATATAAAATGGAATATTACTCAGCCATAAAAAGGAATGAAACTGAGTCACTTGTAGAGAAGTTGATGGATCTAGAGACTGTCATACAGAGTGAAGTAAGTCAGAAAGAGAAAAACAAATATTGTATATTAATGCCTATATGTGGAACCTAGAAAAATGCTACAGATGAACTGGTTTGCAGGGCAGAAATAGAGACACAGAGGTAGGGAACAAACGTATGGACACAATGTGGGGAAGCCATGGGGTGGTGGTGGTGGGATGAGTTGGGAGATTGGGATTGACTTTTATACATGTTTATGCATATAATAGATAACTAATAATAACCTACTGTATAAAAAAATAAATAAAATTAAATTTCAAATATATATATATATATTTTTTTTTTTTGCGGTACGTGGGCCTCTCACTGTTGTGGTCTCTCCCGTTGGGAGCACAGGCTCCGGACGCTCAGGCTCAGCGGCCATGGCTCACGGACCCAGCTCCTCCGCGATGTGTGGGATCCTCCCGGACCAGGGCATGAACCTGTGTCCTCTGCAGCAGCAGGCGGACTCTCAAACAGTGCGCCACCAGGGAAGCCCGAAATTTCAAAATTTTTAAAAATAAAATGTAAAAATAAAACAGGAAAAAATTTCTTCCATTCACACTGATGTATTTTTAAGAATGAATTATTTCCATGCTTATATCTATAAATACATAAAAGAGGAATAAAATCTAACTTGAACCAAAAAAGAAAAAAAAACCCTGAACCTAACAGTTATACAGAGGAAAACACTACCAAGGCACTTGCTCCAGTGGTAAACATTTCTGAAATTGGTCAGAGGTGGGGAATCATCTCCCATACTGCCAGCAGCCCTGCGCGCCCACGCAAGGAGCGTCCTTATTGCAAAGCTGGGGGACTGTGCCGAGGCCTCTGTGAGTAAACGTGAGGTGAGCCCCAGGCCAGCTGCTGCTCAACTGTTCCCACCCTTCCCAGGTGAAACACCTGAATATGTACAAGGGCTTGAAAGCCTAGAGGAAGGGCCATGGAGCCACACCAGCGACAGCACGCAGGCCAACTTGGTGCCTGCAGGTCAGCCAGGATGGTCCTGGCCACGGGCGCTCTTCTGGAAGCTTTCCATTGCCCTGCCTGAGATACCCCTCCTGTCCCGGCCCCCACTCCTTTTTTTTCCTTCCTCACCTCATCCCGGAGAGATATTCCAGTGGAAGTTATGGGTGACACATCGTCTTCTTTACAGGTGGCAGCCTGGCAACTCCTGCAGAAATTCCAGCAGAGCCCCACTCACACCGGGCCACTCACAAAGCCGTGGACCCTCACACCCTCCCACCAGCACAGCCCCGAGACTGCTGACGGGGCAGAGAATATGGAGTCAGGCACAGCTGCAGGGGCTATTGCTGCCTGGAGTGCTGTTTATATTGACCTCAACCCAGGCACACCTGGGGAGGGCTTGCCGGCAGGGTCAGGCTGCCCAGGTCAGCTAATCCTCAGCCCTCAGGGAATCACATTGCAGAAAATGGACCTCGCTAAGACAGAATATTCGCAAAGGAAAAAAAGGACACAATGCCATTTGCAGCACCGTAGATGAGTCTAGAGGTAATCACGTGACTTCTAGTAAGTCAAAAAGTGAAAGACACATACCATATCATATCACTTATAGGTGTTACCTATAAATTGATACCAGGGCAGATATTTCCACGGAGAAGGGCAATCACAGATTCATTAAACAAACTTATGGTTCACCAAAGGAAAGGTGTGAGGATTGAATTCATTACGATATTGGGGTTAACAGACATATACAAACACAGTAGACGTATATAATCACCAAAGACCTACGGAGTACCAAGAGAAGACTACTCAACATTCTGTCATAACGTACATGGGAAAAGGATCCCAGGAAGAACAGACATATGTATATGTGTAAAAGAACCAACTCTTGCACACCTACAACAAGCTAAACGTTGTACTCAAACTTGCTGTAATAAAAAATAAAAAATTAAATTAAAAACACGAACAAGAAGTAGTGAGACAAACTTGAGGGGCTTTCTCCTGGCACATTCCGTTCTACATTCCAATCTAGAACGCGACTTCCATTGAGGCTCTGCTGCCCTAGTAACCAGATTTGGTAAGGGAGAACTGCTGCCACCTTGTGGCCGTTTCACACAACAGCAGCTTTAATCCCAGCGCTAATGGTCAGTGGATATTCCAAATCATTACAGGCCTGTAAATGACACCTGCCCTGATAACAAATCCTGGGGTCATATATCGACCAAAAAATTCAAAAGACGTCCATATTTCAAAACGACACTTTCAAGAGGCATATTTCACGCACATTAGTGTTCTGATTCTTTTGCTTTCTTTCTTTCTTTGTTAAAAAAACGGGAATGGAAAAAGGTAACCCTCAGAAGGGGCGAAAACATTCACAAACGAATCAATGGACAAAGGTTTAATCTCCAATATATATATACAGCTCATGCAGCTTAATATTAATACAACAAACAACCCAATACAAAAATGGGCAGAAGATCTAAATAGACATTTCTTCAAAGAAGACACAGAGATGGCCAAGACGCACATGAAAAGCTGCTCAACATCACTAATTATTAGAGAAATGCAAATCAAAACTACAATGAGGTAAGACCTCACACCTGTTAGAATCGGCATCGTCAGATAATCAACAAACAACAAATTCTGGGGAGGGTGTGGACAAAAGGAACCCTCTTCCGCTATTGGTGGGAATGTAAATTGATACAGTCACTATGGAGAACAGTATGGAGGTTCCTTTAAAAAACTAAAAAGAGAATTACCATAGGATCCAGCAATCCCACTTCTGGGCATATACCCAGAGAAAACCATAAATCACAAAGACCCATTCACACAATGTTCATTGCAGCACTATTTACAATAGCCAGGTAATGGAAGCAACCTAAATGGCCACAGACAGACGAATGGATAAAGATGTGGTACATATATAAAATGGAATACTACTCAGCCATAAAAGGAATGAAACTGGGTCATTTGTAGAGAAGTTGATGGATCTAGAGACTGTCATACAGAGTGAAGTAAGTCAGAAAGAGAAAAACAAATATTGTATATTAATGCCTATATGTGGAACCTAGAAAAATGGGACAGATGACCTGGTTTGCAGGGCAGAAATAGAGACACAGAGGTAGAGAACAAACGTATGGACACAAAGTGGGGGAAGCCATGGGGTGGTGGTGGTGGGATGAGTTGGGAGATTGGGATTGACCTGTATACATGTTTATGCATATAATAGATAACTAATATTAACCTACTGTATAAAAAATAAATAAAATTAAATTTCAAAATTTTTAAAAATAAAATGTAAAAATAAAACAGAAAAAAATTTCTTCCATTCACACTGATGTATTTATAAGAATGAATTATTTCCATGCTTATATCTATAAATACATAAAAGAGGAATAAAATCTAACTTGAACCAAAAAAGAAAAAAAAAACCTGAACCTAACAGTTATACAGAGGAAAACACTACCAAGGCACTTGCTCCAGTGGTAAACAATTCTGAAATTGGTCAGAGGTGGGGAATCATCTCCCATACAGCCAGCAGCCCCGCCCGCCCACGCAAGGAGCGTCCTTATTGCAAAGCTGGGGGACCGTGCCGAGGCCTCTGTGAGTGAACGTGAGCTGAGCCCCAGGCCAGCTGCTGCTGAACTGTTCCCACCCTTCCCAGGTGAAACACCTGAATATGTACAAGGGCTTGAAAGCCTACAGGAAGGGCCGTGGAGCCACACCAGCGACAGCACGCAGGCCAACATGGTGCCTGCAGGTCAGCCAGGATGGTCCTGGCCATGGGCGCTCTTCTGGAAGCTTTCCATTGCCCTGCCTGAGATACCCCTCCTGTCCCGGCCCCCACTCCTTTTTTTCCTTCCTCACCTCAGCCCGGAGAGATATTCCAGTGGAAGTTATGTGTGAAACATCGTCGTCTTTACAAGTGGCAGCCTGGCAACTCCTGCAGAAATTCCAGCAGAGCCCCACTCACACCGGGCCACCCACAAAGCCGTGGACCCTCACACCCTCCCACCAGCACAGCCCCGAGACTGCTGACGGGGCAGAGAATATGGAGTCAGGCACAGCTGCAAGGGCTATTGCTGCCTGGAGTGCTGTTTATATTGACCTCAACCCAGGCACACCTGGGGAGGGCTTGCCGGCAGGGTCAGGCTGCCCAGGTCAGCTAATCCTCAGCCCTCAGGGAATCACATTGCAGAAAATGGACCTCGCTAAGACAGAATATTCGCAAAGGAAAAAAAGGACACAATGCCATTTGCAGCACCGTAGATGAGTCTAGAGGTAATCACGTGACTTGGAATAAGTCAGAAAGTGAAAGACACATATCATATCATATCACTTATAGGTGTTACCTATAAATTGATACCAGGGCAGATATTTCCACGGAGAAGGGCAATCACAGATTCATTAAACAAACTTATGGATCACCAAAGGAAAGGTGTGAGGATTGAATTCATTACGATATTGGGGTTAACAGACATATACAAACACAGTAGACGTATATAATCACCAAAGACCTACGGAGTACCAAGAGAAGACTACTCAACATTCTGTCATAACGTACATGGGAAAAGGATCCCAGGAAGAACAGACATATGTATATGTGTAAAAGAACCACCTCTTGCACACCTACAACAAGCTAAACGTTGTACTCAAACTTGCTGTAATAAAAAATAAAAAATTAAATTAAAAACACGAACAAGAAGTAGTGAGACAAACTTGAGGGGCTTTCTCCTGGCACATTCCGTTCTACATTCCAATCTAGAACGCGCCTTCCATTGAGGCTCTGCTGCCCTAGTAACCAGATTTGGTAAGGGAGAACTGCTGCCACCTTGTGGCCGTTTCACACAACAGCAGCTTTAATTCCAGCGCTAATGGTCAGTGGATATTCCAAATCATTACAGGCCTGTAAATGACACCTGCCCTGAAAACAAATCCTGGGGTCATATATCGACCAAAAAATTCAAAAGACGTCCATATTTCAAAACGACAGTTTCAAGAGGCATATTTCACGCACATTAGTGTTCTGCTTCTTTTGATTTCTTTCTTTCTTTGTTAAAAAAAAGGGAATGGAAAAATGCAACCCTCAGAATGGGCGAAAACGTTCACAAACGAATCAATGGACAAAGGTTTAATCTCCAATATATATAAACAGCTCATGCAGCTTAATATTAATAAAACAAACAACCCAATACAAAAATGGGCAGAAGATCTAAATAGATGTTTCTTCAAAGAAGACACAGAGATGGCCAAGACGCACATGAAAAGCTTCTCAACATCACTAATTATTAGAGAAATGCAAATCAAAACTACAATGGGGTAAGACCTCACACCTTTTAGAATCGGCATCGTCAGATAATCTACAAACAACAAATTCTTGGGAGGGTGTGGACAAAAGGAACCCTCTTCCGCTATTGGTGGGAATGTAAATTGATACAGTCACTATGGAGAACAGTATGGACGTTCCTTTGAAAAACTAAAAAGAGAATTACCATAGGATCCAGCAATCCCACTTCTGGGCATATACCCAGAGAAAACCATAAATCACAGAGACACATTCACCACAATGTTCATTGCAGCACTATTTACAATAGCCAGGTAATGGAAGCAACCTAAATGCCCACAGACAGACGAATGGATAAAGATGTGGTACATATATAAAATGGAATATTACTCAGCCATAAAAAGGAATGAAACTGAGTCATTTGTAGAGAAGTTGATGGATCTAGAGACTGTCATACAGAGTGAAGTAAGTCAGAAAGAGAAAAACAAATATTGTATATTAATGCCTATATGTGGAACCTAGAAAAATGCTACAGATGAACTGGTTTGCAGGGCAGAAATAGAGACACAGAGGTAGAGAACAAACGTATGGACACAAAGTGGGGGAAGCCATGGGGTGGTGGTGGTGGGATGAGTTGGGAGATTGGGATTGACCTGTATACATGTCTATGCATAAAATAGATAACTAATAATAAACTAGTGCATAAAAAAATAAATAAAATTAAATTTCAAAATTTTAAAAAATAAAATGTAAAAATAAAACAGAAAAAAATTTCTTCCATTCACACTGATGTATTTATAAGAATGAATTATTTCCATGCTTATATCTATAAATACATAAAAGAGGAATAAAATCTAACTTGAACCAAAAAAGAAAAAAAAAAAAAACAGAACCTAACAGTTATACAGAGGAAAACACTACCAAGGCACTTGCTCCAGTGGTAAACAATTCTGAAATTGGTCAAAGGTGGGGAATCATCTCCCAAACAGCCAGCGGCCCCACCCGCCCACGCAAGGAGCGTCCTTATTGCAAAGCTGGGGGACCGTGCCGAGGCCTCTGTGAGTAAACGTGAGCTGAGCCCCAGGCCAGCTGCTGCTGAACTGTTCCCACCCTTCCCAGGTGAAACACCTGAATATGTACAAGGGCTTGAAAGCCTAGAGGAAGGGACGTGGAGCCACACCAGCGAAAGCACGAAGGCCAACTTGGTGCCTGCAGGTCAGCCAGGATGGTCCTGGCCACGGGCGCTCTTCTGGAAGCTTTCCATTGCCCTGCCTGAGATACCCCTCCTGTCCCGGCCCCCACTCCTTTTTTTCCTTCCTCACCTCAGCCCAGAGAGATACTCCAGTGGAAGTTATGGGTGACACATCCTCTTCTTTACAGGTGGCAGCCTGGCAACTCCTGCAGAAAGTCCAGCAGAGCCCCACTCACACCGGGCCACCCACAAAGCCGTGGACCCTCACACCCTCCCACCAGCACAGCCCCGAGACTGCTGACGGGGCAGAGAATATGGAGTCAGGCACAGCTGCAGGGGCTATTGCTGCCTGGAGTGCTGTTTATATTGACCTCAACACAGGCACACCTGGGGAGGGCTTGCCGGCAGGGTCAGGCTGCCCAGGTCAGCTAATCCTCAGCCCTCAGGGAATCACATTGCAGAAAATGGACCTCGCTAAGACAGAATATTAGCCAGGGAAAAAAAGCACACAATGCCATTTGCAGCACCGTAGATGAGTCTAGAGGTAATCACGTGACTTGGAGTAAGTCAGAAAGTGAAAGACACATATCATATCATATCACTTATAGGTGTTACCTATAAATTGATACCAGGGCAGATATTTCCACGGAGAAGGGCAATCACAGATTCATTAAACAAACTTATGGTTCACCAAAGGAAAGGTGTGAGGATTGAATTCATTATGATATTGGTGTTAACAGACATATACAAACACAGTAGACGTATATAATCACCAAAGACCTACGGAGTACCAAGAGAAGACTACTCAACATTCTGTCATAACGAACATGGGAAAAGGATCCCAGGAAGAACAGACATATGTATATGTGTAAAAGAACCACCTCTTGCACACCTACAACAAGCTAAACGCTGTACTCAAACTTGCTGTAATAAAAATAAAAATTAAATTAAAAACACGAACAAGAAGTAGTGAGACAAACTTGAGGGGCTTTCTCCTGGCACATTCCGTTCTAAATTCCAATCTAGAACGCGACTCCCATTGAGGCTCTGCTGCCCTATTTACCAGATTTGGTAAGGGAGAACTGCTGCCACCTTGTGGCCGTTTCACACAACAGCAGCTTTAATCCCAGCGCTAATGGTCAGTGGATATTCCAAATCATTACAGGCCTGTAAATGACACCTGTCCTGAAAACAAATCCTGGGGTCATATATCGACCAAAAATTTCAAAAGACGTCCATATTTCAAAACGACAGTTTCAAGAGGCATATTTCACGCACATTAGTGTTCTGCTTCTTTTGATTTCTTTTTTCTTTGTTAAAAAAACGGGAATGGAAAAAGGCAACCCTCAGAATGGGCGAAAACGTTCACAAACGAATCAATGGACAAAGGTTTAATCTCCAATATATATAAACAGCTCATGCAGCTTAATATTAATAAAACAAACAACCCAATACAAAAATGGGCAGAAGATCTAAAGAGACGTTTCTTCAAAGAAGACACAGAGATGGCCAAGACGCACATGAAAAGCTGCTCAACATCACTAATTATTAGAGAAATGCAAATCAAAACTACAATGAGGTAAGACCTCACACCTGTTAGAATCGGCATCATCAGATAATCTACAAACAACAAATTCTGGGGAGGGTGTGGACAAAAGGAACACTCTTCCGCTATTGGTCGGAATGTAAATTGATACAGTCACTATGGAGAACAGTATGGAGGTTCCTTTAAAAAACAAAAAACAGAATTACCATAGGATCCAGCAATCCCACTTCTGGGCATATACCCAGAGAAAACCAAAAATCACAAAGACACATTCACCACAATGTTCATTGCAGCACTATTTACAATAGCCAGGTAATGGAAGCAAACTAAATGGCCACAGACAGACGAATGGATAAAGATGTGGTACATATATAAAATGGAATATTACTCAGCCATAAAAAGGAATGAAACTGGGTCATTTTTAGAGAAGTTGATGGATCTAGAGACTGTCATACAGAGTGAAGTAAGTCAGAAAGAGAAAAACAAATATTGTATATTAATGCCTATATGTGGAACCTAGAAAAATGCTACAGATGAACTGGTTTGAAGGGCAGAAATAGAGACACAGAGGTAGAGAACAAACGTATGGACACAAAGTGGGGGAAGCCATGGGGTGGTGGTGGTGGGATGAGTTGGGAGATTGGGATTGACCTGTATACATGTATATGCATAAAATAGATAACTAATAATAACCTAGTGTATAAAAAAATAAATAAAATTAAATTTCAAAATTTTTAAAAATAAAATGTAAAAATAAAACAGAAAAAAAGTTCTTCCATTCACACTGATGTATTTATAAGAATGCATTATTTCCATGCTTATATCTATAAATACATAAAAGAGGAATAAAATCTAACTTGAACCAAAAAAGAAAAAAAAAACTGAATCTAACAGTTATACAGAAAAAAACACTACCAAGGCACTTGCTCCAGTGGTAAACAATTCTGAATTTGGTCAGAGGTGGGGAATCATCTCCCATACAGCCAGCAGCCCAACCCGCCCACGCAAGGAGCGTCCTCATTGCAAAGCTGGGGGACCCTGCCGAGGCCTCTGTGAGTAAACGTGAGCTGAGCCCCAGGCCAGCTGCTGCTGAACTGTTCCCACACTTCCCAGGTGAAACACCTGAATATGTACAAGGGCTTGAAAGCCTACAGGAAGGGCCGTGGAGCCACACCAGCAAAAGCACGCAGGCCAACTTGGTACCTGCAGGTCAGCCAGGATGGTCCTGGCCACGGGCGCTCTTCTGGAAGCTTTCCATTGCCCTGCCTGAGATACCCCTCCTGTCCCGGCCCCCACTCCTTTTTCTCCTTACTCACCTCAGCCCGGAGAGATACTCCAGTGGAAGTTATGGGTGACACATCCTCTTCTTTACAGGTGGCAGCCTGGCAACTCCTGCAGAAAGTCCAGCAGAGCCCCACTCACACCGGGCCACCCACAAAGCCGTGGACCCTCACACCCTCCCACCAGCACAGCCCCGAGACTGCTGACGGGGCAGAGATTATGGAGTCAGGCACAGCTGCAGGGGCTATTGCTGCCTGGAGTGCTGTTTATATTCACCTCAACCCAGGCACACCTGGGGAGGGCTTGCCGGCAGGGTCAGGCTGCCCAGGTCAGCTAATCCTCAGCCCTCAGGGAATCACATTGCAGAAAATGGACCTCGCTAAGACAAATTTAGCCAAGGAAAAAAAGCACACAATGTCATTTGCAGCACCGTAGATGAGTCTAGAGTTAATCACGTGACTTGGAGTAAGTCAGAAAGTGAAAGACACATATCATATCATATCACTTATATGTGTTACCTATAAATTGATACCAGGGCAGATATTTCCACGGAGAAGGGCAATCAAAGATTCACTAAACAAACTTATGGTTCTCCAAAGGAAAGGTGTGAGGATTGAATTCATTATGATATTGGTGTTAACAGACATACACAAACACAGTAGACGTATATAATCACCAAAGACCTACGGAGTACCAAGAGAAAACTACTCAACATTCTGTCATAACGTACATGGGAAAAGGATCCCAGGAAGAACAGACATATGTATATGTGTAAAAGAACCACATCTTCCACACCTCCAACAAGCCAAACATCGTAATCAAACTTGCTGTAATAAAAAATAAAAATTAAATTAAAAACACGAACAAGAAGTAGTGAGACAAACTTGAGGGGCTTTCTCCTGGCACATTCCGTTCTACATTCCAATCTAGAACGCGACTTCCATTGAGGCTCTGCTGCCCTAGTAACCAGATTTGGTAAGGGAGAACTGCTGCCACCTTGTGGCCGTTTCACACAACAGCAGCTTTAATCCCAGCGCTAATGGTCAGTGGATATTCCAAATCATTACAGGCCTGTAAATGACACCTGCCCTGAAAACAAATCCTGGGGTCACATATCGACCAAAAAATTCAAAGGACGTCCATATTTCAAAACGACCGTTTCAAGAGGCATATTTCACACACATTAGTGTTCTGATTCTTTTGCTTTCTTTCTTTCTTTGTTAAAAAAACGGGAATGGAAAAAGGCATCCCTCAGAATGGGCAAAAATCGTTGAAAACGAATCAATGGACAAAGGTTTAATCTCCAATATATATAAACAGCTCATGCAGCTTAATATTAATACAACAAACAATCCAATACAAAAATGGGCAGAAGATCTAAATAGACGTTTCTTCAAAGAAGACACAGAGATGGCCAAGACGCACATGAAAAGCTGCTCAACATCACTAATTATTAGAGAAATGCAAATCAAAACTACTATGAGGTAAGACCTCACACCTGTTAGAATCGGCATCATCAGATAATCTACAAACAACAAATTCTGGGGAGGGTGTGGACAAAAGCAACCCTCTTCCGCTATTGGTGGGAATGTAAATTGATACAGTCACTATGGAGAACAGTATGGAGGTTCCTTTGAAAAACTAAAAACAGAATTACAATAGGATCCAGCAATCCCACTTCTGGGCATATACCCAGAGAAAACCATAAATCACAGAGACACATTCACCACAATGTTCATTGCAGCACTATTTACAATAGCCAGGTAATGGAAGCAACCTAAATGCCCACAGACAGACGAATGGATAAAGAAGTGGTACATATATAAAATGGAATATTACTCAGCCATAAAAAGGAATGAAACTGAGTCATTTGTAGAGAAGTTGATGGATCTAGAGACTGTCATACAGAGTGAAGTAAGTCAGAAAGAGAAAAACAAATATTGTATATTAATGCCTATATGTGGAACCTAGAAAAATGCTACAGATGAACTGGTTTGCAGGGCAGAAATAGAGACACAGAGGTAGAGAACAAACGTATGGACACAAAGTGGGGGAAGCCATGGGGTGGTGGTGGTGGGATGAGTTGGGAGATTGGGATTGACCTGTATACATGTCTATGCATAAAATAGATAACTCATAAAAACCTAGTGTATAAAAAAATAAATAAAATTAAATTTCAAAATTTTTAAAAATAAAATGTAAAAATAAAACAGAAAAAAAATTCTTCCATTCACACTGATGTATTTATAAGAATGAATTATTTCCATGCTTATATCTATAAATACATAAAAGAGGATTAAAATCTAACTTGAACCAAAAAAGAAAAAAAAAACTGAACCTAACAGTTATACAGAGGAAAACACTACCAAGGCAGTTGCTCCAGTGGTAAACAATACTGAAATTGGTCAGAGGTGGGGAATCATCTCCCATAGAGCCAGCAGCCCCACCCGCCCACGCAAGGAGCGTCCTTATTGCAAAGCTGTGGAACCGTGCCGAGGCCTCTGTGAGTAAACGTGAGCTGAGCCCCAGGCCAGCTGCTGCTGAACTGTTCCCACCCTTCCCAGGTGAAACACCTGAATATGTACAAGGGCTTGAAAGCCTAGAGGAAGGGACGTGGAGCCACACCAGCGAAAGCACGCAGGCCACCTTGGTGCCTGCAGGTCAGCCAGGATGGTCCTGGCCACGGGCACTCTTCTGGAAGCTTTCCATTGCCCTCCCTGAGATACCCCTCCTGTCCCGGCCCCCACTCCTTTTTTTCCTTCCTCACCTCAGCCCGGAGAGATATTCCAGTGGAAGTTATGGGTGACACATCCTCTTCTTTACAGGTGGCAGCCTGGCAACTCCTGCAGAAAGTCCAGCAGAGCCCCACTCACACCGGGCCACACATAAAGCCGTGGACCCTCACACCCTCCCACCAGCACAGCCCCGATACTGCTGAAGGGGCAGAGAATATGGAGTCAGGCACAGCTGCAGGGGCTATTGCTGCCTGGAGTGTTGTTTATATTGACCTCAACCCAGGCACACCTGGGGAGGGCTTGCTGGCAGGGTCAGGCTGCCCAGGTCAGCTAATCCTCAGCCCTCAGGGAATCACATTGCAGAAAATGGACCTCGCTAAGACAGAATATTAGCCAAGGAAAAAATGCACACAATGCCATTTGCAGCACCATAGATGAGTCTAGAGTTAATCACGTGACTTGGAGTAAGTCAGAAAGTGAAAGACACATATCATATCATATCACTTATAGGTGTTACCTATAAATTGATACCAGGGCAGATATTTCCACGGAGAAGGGCAATCACAGATTCATTAAACAAACTTATGGTTCACCAAAGGAAAAGTGTGAGGATTGAATTCATTATGATATTGGTGTTAACAGACATATACAAACACAGTTGACGTATATAATCACCAAAGACCTACGGAGTACCAAGAGAAGACTACTCAACATTCTGTCATAACGTACATGGGAAAAGGATCCCAGGAAGAACAGACATATGTATATTTGTAAAAGAACCACCTCTTGCACATCTACAACAAGCTAAACGTTGTACTCAAACTTGCTGTAATAAAAAATAAAAAATTAAATTAAAAACACGAACAAGAAGTAGTGAGACAAACTTGAGGGGCTTTCTCCTGGCACATTCCGTTCTAAATTCCAATCTAGAACGCGACTTCCATTGAGGCTCTGCTGCCCTAGTAACCAGATTTGGTAAGGGAGAACTGCTGCCACCTTGTGGCCGTTTCACACAACAGCAGCTTTAATCCCAGCGCTAGTGGTCAGTGGATATTCCAAATCATTACAGGCCTGTAAATGACACCTGCCGTGAAAACAAATCCTGGGGTCATATATCGACCAAAAAATTCAAAAGACGTCCATATTTCAAAACGACAGTTTCAAGAGGCATATTTCACGCACATTAGTGTTCTGATTCTTTTGCTTTCTTTCTTTCTTTGTTAAAAAAACGGGAATCGAAAAAGGTAACCCTCAGAAGGGGCGAAAACGTTCACAAACGAATCAATGGACAAAGGTTTAATCTCCAATATATATATATACAGCTCATGCAGCTTAATATTAATACAACAAACAATCCAATACAAAAATGGGCAGAAGATCTAAATAGACGTTTCTTCAAAGAAGACACAGAGAAGGCCAAGACGCACAAGAAAAGCTGCTCAACATCACTAATTATTAGAGAAATGCAAATCAAAACTACTATGAGGTAAGACCTCACACCTGTTAGAATCGGCATCATCAGATAATCTACAAACAACAAATTCTGGGGAGGGTGTGGACAAAAGGAACCCTCTTCCGCTATTGGTGGGAATGTAAATTGATACAGTCACTATGGAGAACAGTATGGACGTTCCTTTGAAAAACTAAAAAGAGAATTACCATAGGATCCAGCAATCCCACTTCTGGGCATATACCCAGAGAAAACCATAAATCACAGAGACACATTCACCACAATGTTCATTGCAGCACTATTTACAATAGCCAGGTAATGGAAGCAACCTAAATGCCCACAGACAGACGAATGGATAAAGATGTGGTACATATATAAAATGGAATATTACTCAGCCATAAAAAGGAATGAAACTGAGTCATTTGTAGAGAAGTTGATGGATCTAGAGACTGTCATACAGAGTGAAGTAAGTCAGAAAGAGAAAAACAAATATTGTATATTAATGCCTATATGTGGAACCTAGAAAAATGCTACAGATGAACTGGTTTGCAGGGCAGAAATAGAGACACAGAGGTAGAGAACAAACGTATGGACACAAAGTGGGGGAAGCCATGGGGTGGTGGTGGTGGGATGAGTTGGGAGATTGGGATTGACCTGTATACATGTCTATGCATAAAATAGATAACTAATAATAAACTAGTGCATAAAAAAATAAATAAAATTAAATTTCAAAATTTTAAAAAATAAAATGTAAAAATAAAACAGAAAAAAATTTCTTCCATTCACACTGATGTATTTATAAGAATGAATTATTTCCATGCTTATATCTATAAATACATAAAAGAGGAATAAAATCTAACTTGAACCAAAAAAGAAAAAAAAAAAAACAGAACCTAACAGTTATACAGAGGAAAACACTACCAAGGCACTTGCTCCAGTGGTAAACAATTCTGAAATTGGTCAAAGGTGGGGAATCATCTCCCAAACAGCCAGCGGCCCCACCCGCCCACGCAAGGAGCGTCCTTATTGCAAAGCTGGGGGACCGTGCCGAGGCCTCTGTGAGTAAACGTGAGCTGAGCCCCAGGCCAGCTGCTGCTGAACTGTTCCCACCCTTCCCAGGTGAAACACCTGAATATGTACAAGGGCTTGAAAGCCTAGAGGAAGGGACGTGGAGCCACACCAGCGAAAGCACGAAGGCCAACTTGGTGCCTGCAGGTCAGCCAGGATGGTCCTGGCCACGGGCGCTCTTCTGGAAGCTTTCCATTGCCCTGCCTGAGATACCCCTCCTGTCCCGGCCCCCACTCCTTTTTTTCCTTCCTCACCTCAGCCCAGAGAGATACTCCAGTGGAAGTTATGGGTGACACATCCTCTTCTTTACAGGTGGCAGCCTGGCAACTCCTGCAGAAAGTCCAGCAGAGCCCCACTCACACCGGGCCACCCACAAAGCCGTGGACCCTCACACCCTCCCACCAGCACAGCCCCGAGACTGCTGACGGGGCAGAGAATATGGAGTCAGGCACAGCTGCAGGGGCTATTGCTGCCTGGAGTGCTGTTTATATTGACCTCAACACAGGCACACCTGGGGAGGGCTTGCCGGCAGGGTCAGGCTGCCCAGGTCAGCTAATCCTCAGCCCTCAGGGAATCACATTGCAGAAAATGGACCTCGCTAAGACAGAATATTAGCCAGGGAAAAAAAGCACACAATGCCATTTGCAGCACCGTAGATGAGTCTAGAGGTAATCACGTGACTTGGAGTAAGTCAGAAAGTGAAAGACACATATCATATCATATCACTTATAGGTGTTACCTATAAATTGATACCAGGGCAGATATTTCCACGGAGAAGGGCAATCACAGATTCATTAAACAAACTTATGGTTCACCAAAGGAAAGGTGTGAGGATTGAATTCATTATGATATTGGTGTTAACAGACATATACAAACACAGTAGACGTATATAATCACCAAAGACCTACGGAGTACCAAGAGAAGACTACTCAACATTCTGTCATAACGAACATGGGAAAAGGATCCCAGGAAGAACAGACATATGTATATGTGTAAAAGAACCACCTCTTGCACACCTACAACAAGCTAAACGCTGTACTCAAACTTGCTGTAATAAAAATAAAAAATTAAATTAAAAACACGAACAAGAAGTAGTGAGACAAACTTGAGGGGCTTTCTCCTGGCACATTCCGTTCTAAATTCCAATCTAGAACGCGACTCCCATTGAGGCTCTGCTGCCCTATTTACCAGATTTGGTAAGGGAGAACTGCTGCCACCTTGTGGCCGTTTCACACAACAGCAGCTTTAATCCCAGCGCTAATGGTCAGTGGATATTCCAAATCATTACAGGCCTGTAAATGACACCTGTCCTGAAAACAAATCCTGGGGTCATATATCGACCAAAAATTTCAAAAGACGTCCATATTTCAAAACGACAGTTTCAAGAGGCATATTTCACGCACATTAGTGTTCTGCTTCTTTTGATTTCTTTTTTCTTTGTTAAAAAAACGGGAATGGAAAAAGGCAACCCTCAGAATGGGCGAAAACGTTCACAAACGAATCAATGGACAAAGGTTTAATCTCCAATATATATAAACAGCTCATGCAGCTTAATATTAATAAAACAAACAACCCAATACAAAAATGGGCAGAAGATCTAAAGAGACGTTTCTTCAAAGAAGACACAGAGATGGCCAAGACGCACATGAAAAGCTGCTCAACATCACTAATTATTAGAGAAATGCAAATCAAAACTACAATGAGGTAAGACCTCACACCTGTTAGAATCGGCATCATCAGATAATCTACAAACAACAAATTCTGGGGAGGGTGTGGACAAAAGGAACCCTCTTCCGCTATTGGTGGGAATGTAAATTGATACAGTCACTATGGAGAACAGTATGGAGGTCCCTTTGAAAAACTAAAAACAGAATTACAATAGGATCCAGCAATACCACTTCTGGGCATATACCCAGAGAAAACCATAAATCACAGAGACACATTCACCACAATGTTCATTGCAGCACTATTTACAATAGCCAGGTAATGGAAGCAACCTAAATGCCCACAGACAGACGAATGGATAAAGATGTGGTACATATATAAAATGGAATATTACTCAGCCATAAAAAGGAATGAAACTGAGTCATTTGTAGAGAAGTTGATGGATCTAGAGACTGTCATACAGAGTGAAGTAAGTCAGAAAGAGAAAAACAAATATTGTATATTAATGCCTATATGTGGAACCTAGAAAAATGCTACAGATGAACTGGTTTGCAGGGCAGAAATAGAGACACAGAGGTAGAGAACAAACGTATGGACACAAAGTGGGGGAAGCCATGGGGTGGTGGTGGTGGGATGAGTTGGGAGATTGGGATTGACCTGTATACATGTCTATGCATAAAATAGATAACTAATAAAAACCTAGTGTATAAAAAATAAAGAAAATTAAATTTCAAAATTTTTAAAAATAAAATTTAAAAATAAAACAGAAAAAAAAGTACTTCCATTCACACTGATGTATTTATAAGAATGAATTATTTCCATGCTTATATCTATAAATACATAAAAGAGGAATAAAATCTAACTTGAACCAAAAAAGAAAAAAAAAAAAACTGAACCTAACAGTTATACAGACGAAAACACTACCAAGGCACTTGCTCCAGTGGTAAACAATTCTGAAATTGGTCAGAGGTGGGGAATCATCTCCCATACAGCCAGCAGCCCCACCCGCCCTCGCAAGGACCGTCCTTATTGCAAAGCTGGGGGACGGTGCCGAGGCCTCTGTGAGTAAACGTGAGCTGAGCCCCAGGCCAGCTGCTGCTGAACTGTTCCCACCCTTCCCAGGTGAAACACCTGAATATGTACAAGGGCTTGAAAGCCTAGAGGAAGGGCCGTGGAGCCACACAAGCGAAAGCACGCAGGCCACCTTGGTGCCTGCAGGTCAGCCAGGATGAGCCTGGCCACGGGCGCTCTTCTGGAAGCTTTCCATTGCCCTGCCTGAGATACCCCTCCTGTCCCGGCCCCCACTCCTTTTTTTCCTTCCTCACCTCAGCCCAGAGAGATACTCCAGTGGAAGTTATGGGTGACACATCCTCTTCTTTACAGGTGGCAGCCTGGCAACTCCTGCAGAAAGTCCAGCAGAGCCCCACTCACACCGGGCCACCCATAAAGCAGTGGACCCTCACACCCTCCCACCAGCACAGCCCCGAGACTGCTGACGGGGCAGAGAATATGGAGTCAGGCACAGCTGCAGGGGCTATTGCTGCCTGGAGTGCTGTTTATATTGACCTCAACACAGGCACACCTCGGGAGGGCTTGCCGGCAGGGTCAGGCTGCCCAGGTCAGCTAATCCTCAGCCCTCAGGGAATCACATTGCAGAAAATGGACCTCGCTAAGACAGAATATTAGCCAAGGAAAAAAAGCACACAATGCCATTTGCAGCAACGTAGATGAGTCTAGAGGTAATCACGTGACTTGGAGTAAGTCAGAAAGTGAAAGACACATATCATATCATATCACTTATAGGTGTTACCTATAAATTGATACCAGGGCAGATATTTCCACGGAGAAGGGCAATCACAGATTCATTAAACAAACTTATGGTTCACCAAAGGAAAGGTGTGAGGATTGAATTCATTATGATATTGGGGTTAACAGACATATACAAACACAGTAGACGTATATAATCACCAAAGACCTACGGAGTACCAAGAGAAGACTACTCAACATTCTGTCATAACGTACATGGGAAAAGGATCCCAGGAAGAACAGCCATATGTATATGTGTAAAAGAACCACCTCTTGCACAACTACAACAAGCTAAACGTTTTACTCAAACTTGCTGTAATAAAAAATAAAAAATTAAATTAAAAACACGAACAAGAAGTAGTGAGACAAACTTGAGGGGCTTTCTCCTGGCACATTCCGTTCTAAATTCCAATATAGAACGCGACTTCCATTGAGGCTCTGCTGCCCTAGTAACCAGATTTGGTAAGGGAGAACTGCTGCCACCTTGTGGCCGTTTCACACAACAGCAGCTTTAATCCCAGCGCTAATGGTCAGTGGATATTCCAAATCATTACAGGCCTGTAAATGACACCTGCCCTGAAAACAAATCCTGGGGTCATATATCGACTAAAATATTCAAAAGACGTCCATATTTCAAAACGACAGTTTCAAGAGGCATATTTCACGCACATTAGTGTTCTGATTCTTTTGCTTTCTTTCTTTCTTTGTTAAAAAAACGGGAATGGAAAAAGGTAACCCTCAGAAGGGGCGAAAACATTCACAAGCGAATCAATGGACAAAGGTTTAATCTCCAATATATATATACAGCTCATGCAGCTTAATATTAATACAACAAACAACCCAATACAAAAATGGGCAGAAGATCTAAATAGACGTTTCTTCAAAGAAGACACAGAGATGGCCAAGACGCACATGAAAAGCTGCTCAACATCACTAATTATTAGAGAAATGCAAATCAAAACTACAATGAGGTAAGACCTCACACCTGTTAGAATCGGCATCATCAGATAATCTACAAACAACAAATTCTGGGGAGGGTGTGGACAAAAGGAACCCTCTTCCGCTATTGGTGGGAATGTAAATTGATACAGTCACTATGGAGAACAGTATGGAGGTTCCTTTGAAAAACTAAAAACAGAATTACAATAGGATCCAGCAATCCCACTTCTGGGCATATACCCAGAGAAAACCATAAATCACAGAGACACATTCACCACAATGTTCATTGCAGCACTATTTACAATAGCCAGGTAATGGAAGCAACCTAAATGCCCACAGACAGACGAATGGATAAAGATGTGGTACATATATAAAATGGAATATTACTCAGCCATAAAAAGGAATGAAACTGAGTCACTTGTAGAGAAGTTGATGGATCTAGAGACTGTCATACAGAGTGAAGTAAGTCAGAAAGAGAAAAACAAATATTGTATATTAATGCCTATATGTGGAACCTAGAAAAATGGTACAGATGAACTGGTTTGCAGGGCAGAAATAGAGACACAGAGGTAGGGAACAAACGTATGGACACAATGTGGGGAAGCCATGGGGTGGTGGTGGTGGGATGAGTTGGGAGATTGGGATTGACTTTTATACATGTTTATGCATATAATAGATAACTAATAATAACCTACTGTATAAAAAAATAAATAAAATTAAATTTCAAATATATATATATATATATTTTTTTTTTTGCGGTACGTGGGCCTCTCACTGTTGTGGTCTCTCCCGTTGGGAGCACAGGCTCCGGACGCTCAGGCTCAGCGGCCATGGCTCACGGACCCAGCTCCTCCGCGATGTGTGGGATCCTCCCGGACCAGGGCATGAACCTGTGTCCTCTGCAGCAGCAGGCGGACTCTCAACCAGTGCGCCACCAGGGAAGCCCGAAATTTCAAAATTTTTAAAAATAAAATGTAAAAATAAAACAGGAAAAAATTTCTTCCATTCACACTGATGTTTTTTTTTTTTTTTTTTCTTTTTGCGGTATGTGGGCCTCTCACTGCTGTGGCCTCTCCAGTTGCGGAGCACAGGCTCTGGACGCGCAGGCCCAGCGGCCATTGCTCACGGGCCCAGCCGCTCCGCGGCATGTGGGATCCTCCCAGACCGGGGCACGAACCCGCGTCCCCTGCATCGGCAGGCGGACTCTCAACCACTGCGCCACCAGGGAGGCCCTGATGTATTTTTAAGAATGAATTATTTCCATGCTTATATCTATAAATACATAAAAGAGGAATAAAATCTAACTTGAACCAAAAAAGAAAAAAAAAACCCTGAACCTAACAGTTATACAGAGGAAAACACTACCAAGGCACTTGCTCCAGTGGTAAACATTTCTGAAATTGGTCAGAGGTGGGGAATCATCTCCCATACTGCCAGCAGCCCTGCGCGCCCACGCAAGGAGCGTCCTTATTGCAAAGCTGGGGGACTGTGCCGAGGCCTCTGTGAGTAAACGTGAGGTGAGCCCCAGGCCAGCTGCTGCTCAACTGTTCCCACCCTTCCCAGGTGAAACACCTGAATATGTACAAGGGCTTGAAAGCCTAGAGGAAGGGCCATGGAGCCACACCAGCGACAGCACGCAGGCCAACTTGGTGCCTGCAGGTCAGCCAGGATGGTCCTGGCCACGGGCGCTCTTCTGGAAGCTTTCCATTGCCCTGCCTGAGATACCCCTCCTGTCCCGGCCCCCACTCCTTTTTTTTCCTTCCTCACCTCATCCCGGAGAGATATTCCAGTGGAAGTTATGGGTGACACATCGTCTTCTTTACAGGTGGCAGCCTGGCAACTCCTGCAGAAATTCCAGCAGAGCCCCACTCACACCGGGCCACTCACAAAGCCGTGGACCCTCACACCCTCCCACCAGCACAGCCCCGAGACTGCTGACGGGGCAGAGAATATGGAGTCAGGCACAGCTGCAGGGGCTATTGCTGCCTGGAGTGCTGTTTATATTGACCTCAACCCAGGCACACCTGGGGAGGGCTTGCCGGCAGGGTCAGGCTGCCCAGGTCAGCTAATCCTCAGCCCTCAGGGAATCACATTGCAGAAAATGGACCTCGCTAAGACAGAATATTCGCAAAGGAAAAAAAGGACACAATGCCATTTGCAGCACCGTAGATGAGTCTAGAGGTAATCACGTGACTTCTAGTAAGTCAAAAAGTGAAAGACACATATCATATCATATCACTTATAGGTGTTACCTATAAATTGATACCAGGGCAGATATTTCCACGGAGAAGGGCAATCACAGATTCATTAAACAAACTTATGGTTCACCAAAGGAAAGGTGTGAGGATTGAATTCATTACGATATTGGGGTTAACAGACATATACAAACACAGTAGACGTATATAATCACCAAAGACCTACGGAGTACCAAGAGAAGACTACTCAACATTCTGTCATAACGTACATGGGAAAAGGATCCCAGGAAGAACAGACATATGTATATGTGTAAAAGAACCAACTCTTGCACACCTACAACAAGCTAAACGTTGTACTCAAACTTGCTGTAATAAAAAATAAAAAATTAAATTAAAAACACGAACAAGAAGTAGTGAGACAAACTTGAGGGGCTTTCTCCTGGCACATTCCGTTCTACATTCCAATCTAGAACGCGACTTCCATTGAGGCTCTGCTGCCCTAGTAACCAGATTTGGTAAGGGAGAACTGCTGCCACCTTGTGGCCGTTTCACACAACAGCAGCTTTAATCCCAGCGCTCATGGTCAGTTGATATTCAAAATCATTGCAGACCTGTAAATGACACCTGCCCTGAAAACAAATCCTGGGGTCACATATCGACCAAAACATTCAAAGGACGCCCATATTTCAAAACGACCGTTTCAAAAGGCATATTTTACGCACATTAGTGTTCTGCTTCTTTTTCTTTCTTTCTTTCTTTGTTAAAAAAACAGGAATGGAAAAAGGCATCCCTCAGAATGGGCGAAAATATTTGCAAACGAATCAATGGACAAAGGTTTAATCTCCAACATATATAAAGAGCTCATGCAGCTTAATATTAAAACAACAAACAACCCAATACAAAAATGGGCAGAAGATCTAAAGAGACGTTTCTTCAAAGAAGACACAGAGACGGCCAAGACGCACATGAAAAGCTGCTCAACATCACTAATTATTAGAGAAATGCAAATCAAAACTACAATGAAGGATCACCACACACCTGTTAGAATCGGCATCATCAGAAAATCTACAACCAACAAATTCTGGGGAGGGTGTGGACAAAAGGAACCCTCTCCCACTATTGGTGGGAATGTAAATTGATACAGTGTCTATGGACAACAGTATGGAGTTTCGTTAAAAAAACTTGAAATAGAATTACCATATGATCCAGCAATCCCACTTCTGGGCATATACCCAGAGAAAACCATAAATCAAAAAGGCACATTCACCACAATGGTCATTGCAGCACTATTTACAATAGCCAGGTAATGGAAGCAACCTAAATACCCACAGACAGACGAATGGATAAAGATGTGGTACATATATAAAATGGAATATTACTCAGCCATAAGAAGGAATGAAACTGGGTCATTTGTAGAGACGTCGATGGATCTAGAGACTGTCATACAGAATGAAGTAAGTCAGAAAGGGAAAAACAGATATTGTATTTTAATGCATATATGTGGAACCTAGAAAAATGGTACAGAAGAACTGGTTTGCAGGGAAGAAACAGAGACACAGAGGTAGAGAACAAACTTATGGACACCAAGTGTGGGAAGCCATGGGGTGGTGGTGGTGGGATGAGTTGGGAGATTGGGATTGACCTGTATACATGTATATGCATAAAATACATAACTAATAATAACCTGCTGTATAAAAAAATAAATAAAATTAAATTTCAAAATTTTATAAAATAAAATTTAAAAATAGAAAAAAGGTCTTCCCTTCACACAGATGTATTTATATGAATGAACTATTGCCATGCTTATATCAGTAAATACACAAAAGAGGAATAAAACCTAACTTGAACCAAAAAGGAAAAAAATACCTGAACCCACCAGTTATACAGAGGAAAACCCTATCAGGGCACTAGCTCCAGCGGTAAACAGTTCTGAAATTGATCAGAGGTGGGGAATCATCTCCCATACAGCCAACAGCCCACCCCCCACGCAAGGAGCGTCCTCATTGCAAAGCTGGGGGACCGTGCCGAGGCATCTGTGAGTAAACGTGAGCAGAGCCCCAGGCCAGCTGCTGCTGAACTGTTCCCACCCTTCCCAGGTAAAACACCTGAATATGTACAAGGGCTTGAAAGCCTAGAGGAAGGGCCTTGGAGCCACACCAGCGGCAGCACGCAGGCCAACTTGGTGCCTGCAGGCCAGCCAGGATGGTCCTGGCCCCGGGTGCTCTTCTAGAAGCTTTCCGTTGCCCTGCCTGAGATACCCTTCCTGTCCAGGCCCCCACTGCTTTTTTCCTTCCTCACCTCTGTCCGGAGAGAAATTCCAGCGGAAGGTATGGGTGACACATCCTCTTCTTTACAGGTGGCAGCCTGGCAACTCCTGCAGAAAGTCCAGCAGAGCCCCACTCACAACGGGCCACCCACAAAGCCGTGGCCCCTCACTCCCTCCCACCAGCACAGCCCCGAGACTGCTGACGGGGCAGAGAATATGGAGTCAGGCACAGCTTCAGGGGCTATTGCTGCCTGGAGCGCTGTTTATATTGACCTCAACCCAGGCACGCCTGAGGAGGGCCGGCCGGCAGGTTCAGGCTGCCCAGGTCAGCTAATCCTCAGCCCTCAGGGAATCACACTGTTGAAAATGGACCTCACTAAGGCAGAGTAGAAGCCAAGGAATAAAAGGACACAATGCCATTTGCAGCACTGTAGATGTGTCTAGAGGTAATCACGTGACTTGTAGTAAGTCAGAAAGTGAAAGACACATATCATATCATATCACTTATAGGTGTTACCTAAAAACGGATACCAGGGCAGATATTTCCACGGAGAAGGACAATCACAGATTCATTAAACAAACTTATGGTTCACCAATGGAAAGGTGTGAGGATTGGTTTCATTACGATATTGGGGTTAACAGACATACAAACACAGGTGACATATATAATCACCAAAGACCTAGGAATACCAAGAGTAGACTACTCAACATTCTGTCATAACGTACATGGGAAAAGGATCCCAGGAAGAACAGACATATGTGTATGTGTAAAAGAAGCACATCTTCCACACCTACCACAAGCCAAACATTGTAACCAAACTTGCTGTAATCAAAAATAAAAAATTAAATTAAAAACACGAAGAAGTAGTGAGACCAACTTGAGGGGCTTTCTCCTGGCACATTCCATTCTAAATTCCAATCTAGAACACGACTTCCATTGAGGCTCTGTTGCCCCAGTAACCAGATTTGGTAAGGGAGAACTGCTGCCACCTTGTGGCCGTTTCACACAACAGCAGCTTTAATCCCAGCGCTCATGGTCAGTTGATATTCAAAATCATTGCAGACCTGTAAATGACACCTGCCCTGAAAACACATCCTGGGGTCACATATCGACCAAAAAATTCAAAGGACGCCCATATTTCAAAACGACCGTTTCAAAAGGCATATTTTACGCACATTAGTGTTCTGCTTCTTTTTCTTTCTTTCTTTCTTTGTTAAAAAAACAGGAATGGAAAAAGGCATCCCTCAGAATGGGCGAAAATATTTGCAAACGAATCAATGGACAAAGGTTTAATCTCCAACATATATAAAGAGCTCATGCAGCTTAATATTAAAACAACAAACAACCCAATACAAAAATGGGCAGAAGATCTAAAGAGACGTTTCTTCAAAGAAGACACAGAGACGGCCAAGACGCACATGAAAAGCTGCTCAACATCACTAATTATTAGAGAAATGCAAATCAAAACTACAATGAGGGATCACCTCACACCTGTTAGAATCGGCATCATCAGAAAATCTACAACCAACAAATTCTGGGGAGGGTGTGGACAAAAGGAACCCTCTCCCACTATTGGTGGGAATGTAAATTGATACAGTGTCTATGGACAACAGTATGGAGTTTCGTTAAAAAAACTTGAAATAGAATTACCATATGATCCAGCAATCCCACTTCTGGGCATATACCCAGAGAAAACCATAAATCAAAAAGGCACATTCACCACAATGGTCATTGCAGCACTATTTACAATAGCCAGGTAATGGAAGCAACCTAAATACCCACAGACAGACGAATGGATAAAGATGTGGTACATATATAAAATGGAATATTACTCAGCCATAAGAAGGAATGAAACTGGGTCATTTGTAGAGACGTCGATGGATCTAGAGACTGTCATACAGAATGAAGTAAGTCGGAAAGAGAAAAACAGATATTGTATATTAATGCATATATGTGGAACCTAGAAAAATGGTACAGATGAACTGGTTTGCAGGGAAGAAAGAGAGACACAGAGGTAGAGAACAAACGTATGGACACCAAGTGTGGGAAGCCATGGGGTGGTGGTGGTGGGATGAGTCGGGAGATTGGGATTGACCTGTATACATGTATATGCATAAAATACATAACTAATAATAACCTGCTGTATAAAAAAATAAATAAAATTAAATTTCAAAATTTTATAAAATAAAATTTAAAAATAGAAAAAAGGTCTTCCCTTCACACAGATGTATTTATATGAATGAACTATTGCCATGCTTATATCAGTAAATACACAAAAGAGGAATAAAACCTAACTTGAACCAAAAAGGAAAAAAATACCTGAACCCACCAGTTATACAGAGGAAAACCCTATCAGGGCACTGGCTCCAGCGGTAAACAGTTCTGAAATTGATCAGAGGTGGGGAATCATCTCCCATACAGCCAACAGCCCACCCCCCACGCAAGGAGCGTCCTCATTGCAAAGCTGGGGGACCGTGCCGAGGCATCTGTGAGTAAACGTGAGCAGAGCCCCAGGCCAGCTGCTGCTGAACTGTTCCCACCCTTCCCAGGTAAAACACCTGAATATGTACAAGGGCTTGAAAGCCTAGAGGAAGGGCCTTGGAGCCACACCAGCGGCAGCACGCAGGCCAACTTGGTGCCTGCAGGCCAGCCAGGATGGTCCTGGCCCCGGGTGCTCTTCTAGAAGCTTTCCGTTGCCCTGCCTGAGATACCCTTCCTGTCCAGGCCCCCACTGCTTTTTTCCTTCCTCACCTCTGTCCGGAGAGAAATTCCAGCGGAAGGTATGGGTGACACATCCTCTTCTTTACAGGTGGCAGCCTGGCAACTCCTGCAGAAAGTCCAGCAGAGCCCCACTCACAACGGGCCACCCACAAAGCCGTGGCCCCTCACTCCCTCCCACCAGCACAGCCCCGAGACTGCTGACGGGGCAGAGAATATGGAGTCAGGCACAGCTTCAGGGGCTATTGCTGCCTGGAGCGCTGTTTATATTGACCTCAACCCAGGCACGCCTGAGGAGGGCCGGCCGGCAGGTTCAGGCTGCCCAGGTCAGCTAATCCTCAGCCCTCAGGGAATCACACTGTTGAAAATGGACCTCACTAAGGCAGAGTAGAAGCCAAGGAATAAAAGGACACAATGCCATTTGCAGCACTGTAGATGTGTCTAGAGGTAATCACGTGACTTGTAGTAAGTCAGAAAGTGAAAGACACATATCATATCATATCACTTATAGGTGTTACCTAAAAACGGATACCAGGGCAGATATTTCCACGGAGAAGGACAATCACAGATTCATTAAACAAACTTATGGTTCACCAATGGAAAGGTGTGAGGATTGGTTTCATTACGATATTGGGGTTAACAGACATACAAACACAGGTGACATATATAATCACCAAAGACCTAGGAATACCAAGAGTAGACTACTCAACATTCTGTCATAACGTACATGGGAAAAGGATCCCAGGAAGAACAGACATATGTGTATGTGTAAAAGAAGCACATCTTCCACACCTACCACAAGCCAAACATTGTAACCAAACTTGCTGTAATCAAAAATAAAAAATTAAATTAAAAACACGAAGAAGTAGTGAGACCAACTTGAGGGGCTTTCTCCTGGCACATTCCATTCTAAATTCCAATCTAGAACACGACTTCCATTGAGGCTCTGTTGCCCCAGTAACCAGATTTGGTAAGGGAGAACTGCTGCCACCTTGTGGCCGTTTCACACAACAGCAGCTTTAATCCCAGCGCTCATGGTCAGTTGATATTCAAAATCATTGCAGACCTGTAAATGACACCTGCCCTGAAAACACATCCTGGGGTCACATATCGACCAAAAAATTCAAAGGACGCCCATATTTCAAAA
The DNA here is from genome assembly GCF_964165515.1 of Mesoplodon bidens. NCBI lineage: Eukaryota > Metazoa > Chordata > Mammalia > Artiodactyla > Ziphiidae > Mesoplodon > Mesoplodon bidens. Next base: position 1,029,020 of record NW_027672706.1, on the reverse strand, counting down.
CGACCGTTTCAAAAGGCATATTTTACGCACATTAGTGTTCTGCTTCTTTTTCTTTCTTTCTTTCTTTGTTAAAAAAACAGGAATGGAAAAAGGCATCCCTCAGAATGGGCGAAAATATTTGCAAACGAATCAATGGACAAAGGTTTAATCTCCAACATATATAAAGAGCTCATGCAGCTTAATATTAAAACAACAAACAACCCAATACAAAAATGGGCAGAAGATCTAAAGAGACGTTTCTTCAAAGAAGACACAGAGACGGCCAAGACGCACATGAAAAGCTGCTCAACATCACTAATTATTAGAGAAATGCAAATCAAAACTACAATGAGGGATCACCTCACACCTGTTAGAATCGGCATCATCAGAAAATCTACAACCAACAAATTCTGGGGAGGGTGTGGACAAAAGGAACCCTCTCCCACTATTGGTGGGAATGTAAATTGATACAGTGTCTATGGACAACAGTATGGAGTTTCGTTAAAAAAACTTGAAATAGAATTACCATATGATCCAGCAATCCCACTTCTGGGCATATACCCAGAGAAAACCATAAATCAAAAAGGCACATTCACCACAATGGTCATTGCAGCACTATTTACAATAGCCAGGTAATGGAAGCAACCTAAATACCCACAGACAGACGAATGGATAAAGATGTGGTACATATATAAAATGGAATATTACTCAGCCATAAGAAGGAATGAAACTGGGTCATTTGTAGAGACGTCGATGGATCTAGAGACTGTCATACAGAATGAAGTAAGTCGGAAAGAGAAAAACAGATATTGTATATTAATGCATATATGTGGAACCTAGAAAAATGGTACAGATGAACTGGTTTGCAGGGAAGAAAGAGAGACACAGAGGTAGAGAACAAACGTATGGACACCAAGTGTGGGAAGCCATGGGGTGGTGGTGGTGGGATGAGTCGGGAGATTGGGATTGACCTGTATACATGTATATGCATAAAATACATAACTAATAATAACCTGCTGTATAAAAAAATAAATAAAATTAAATTTCAAAATTTTATAAAATAAAATTTAAAAATAGAAAAAAGGTCTTCCCTTCACACAGATGTATTTATATGAATGAACTATTGCCATGCTTATATCAGTAAATACACAAAAGAGGAATAAAACCTAACTTGAACCAAAAAGGAAAAAAATACCTGAACCCACCAGTTATACAGAGGAAAACCCTATCAGGGCACTGGCTCCAGCGGTAAACAGTTCTGAAATTGATCAGAGGTGGGGAATCATCTCCCATACAGCCAACAGCCCACCCCCCACGCAAGGAGCGTCCTCATTGCAAAGCTGGGGGACCGTGCCGAGGCATCTGTGAGTAAACGTGAGCAGAGCCCCAGGCCAGCTGCTGCTGAACTGTTCCCACCCTTCCCAGGTAAAACACCTGAATATGTACAAGGGCTTGAAAGCCTAGAGGAAGGGCCTTGGAGCCACACCAGCGGCAGCACGCAGGCCAACTTGGTGCCTGCAGGCCAGCCAGGATGGTCCTGGCCCCGGGTGCTCTTCTAGAAGCTTTCCGTTGCCCTGCCTGAGATACCCTTCCTGTCCAGGCCCCCACTGCTTTTTTCCTTCCTCACCTCTGTCCGGAGAGAAATTCCAGCGGAAGGTATGGGTGACACATCCTCTTCTTTACAGGTGGCAGCCTGGCAACTCCTGCAGAAAGTCCAGCAGAGCCCCACTCACAACGGGCCACCCACAAAGCCGTGGCCCCTCACTCCCTCCCACCAGCACAGCCCCGAGACTGCTGACGGGGCAGAGAATATGGAGTCAGGCACAGCTTCAGGGGCTATTGCTGCCTGGAGCGCTGTTTATATTGACCTCAACCCAGGCACGCCTGAGGAGGGCCGGCCGGCAGGTTCAGGCTGCCCAGGTCAGCTAATCCTCAGCCCTCAGGGAATCACACTGTTGAAAATGGACCTCACTAAGGCAGAGTAGAAGCCAAGGAATAAAAGGACACAATGCCATTTGCAGCACTGTAGATGTGTCTAGAGGTAATCACGTGACTTGTAGTAAGTCAGAAAGTGAAAGACACATATCATATCATATCACTTATAGGTGTTACCTAAAAACGGATACCAGGGCAGATATTTCCACGGAGAAGGACAATCACAGATTCATTAAACAAACTTATGGTTCACCAATGGAAAGGTGTGAGGATTGGTTTCATTACGATATTGGGGTTAACAGACATACAAACACAGGTGACATATATAATCACCAAAGACCTAGGAATACCAAGAGTAGACTACTCAACATTCTGTCATAACGTACATGGGAAAAGGATCCCAGGAAGAACAGACATATGTGTATGTGTAAAAGAAGCACATCTTCCACACCTACCACAAGCCAAACATTGTAACCAAACTTGCTGTAATCAAAAATAAAAAATTAAATTAAAAACACGAAGAAGTAGTGAGACCAACTTGAGGGGCTTTCTCCTGGCACATTCCATTCTAAATTCCAATCTAGAACACGACTTCCATTGAGGCTCTGTTGCCCCAGTAACCAGATTTGGTAAGGGAGAACTGCTGCCACCTTGTGGCCGTTTCACACAACAGCAGCTTTAATCCCAGCGCTCATGGTCAGTTGATATTCAAAATCATTGCAGACCTGTAAATGACACCTGCCCTGAAAACACATCCTGGGGTCACATATCGACCAAAAAATTCAAAGGACGCCCATATTTCAAAACGACCGTTTCAAAAGGCATATTTTACGCACATTAGTGTTCTGCTTCTTTTTCTTTCTTTCTTTCTTTGTTAAAAAAACAGGAATGGAAAAAGGCATCCCTCAGAATGGGCGAAAATATTTGCAAACGAATCAATGGACAAAGGTTTAATCTCCAACATATATAAAGAGCTCATGCAGCTTAATATTAAAACAACAAACAACCCAATACAAAAATGGGCAGAAGATCTAAAGAGACGTTTCTTCAAAGAAGACACAGAGACGGCCAAGACGCACATGAAAAGCTGCTCAACATCACTAATTATTAGAGAAATGCAAATCAAAACTACAATGAGGGATCACCTCACACCTGTTAGAATCGGCATCATCAGAAAATCTACAACCAACAAATTCTGGGGAGGGTGTGGACAAAAGGAACCCTCTCCCACTATTGGTGGGAATGTAAATTGATACAGTGTCTATGGACAACAGTATGGAGTTTCGTTAAAAAAACTTGAAATAGAATTACCATATGATCCAGCAATCCCACTTCTGGGCATATACCCAGAGAAAACCATAAATCAAAAAGGCACATTCACCACAATGGTCATTGCAGCACTATTTACAATAGCCAGGTAATGGAAGCAACCTAAATACCCACAGACAGACGAATGGATAAAGATGTGGTACATATATAAAATGGAATATTACTCAGCCATAAGAAGGAATGAAACTGGGTCATTTGTAGAGACGTCGATGGATCTAGAGACTGTCATACAGAATGAAGTAAGTCGGAAAGAGAAAAACAGATATTGTATATTAATGCATGTATGTGGAACCTAGAAAAATGGTACAGATGAACTGGTTTGCAGGGAAGAAAGAGAGACACAGAGGTAGAGAACAAACGTATGGACACCAAGTGTGGGAAGCCATGGGGTGGTGGTGGTGGGATGAGTCGGGAGATTGGGATTGACCTGTATACATGTATATGCATAAAATACATAACTAATAATAACCTGCTGTATAAAAAAATAAATAAAATTAAATTTCAAAATTTTATAAAATAAAATTTAAAAATAGAAAAAAGGTCTTCCCTTCACACAGATGTATTTATATGAATGAACTATTGCCATGCTTATATCAGTAAATACACAAAAGAGGAATAAAACCTAACTTGAACCAAAAAGGAAAAAAATACCTGAACCCACCAGTTATACAGAGGAAAACCCTATCAGGGCACTGGCTCCAGCGGTAAACAGTTCTGAAATTGATCAGAGGTGGGGAATCATCTCCCATACAGCCAACAGCCCACCCCCCACGCAAGGAGCGTCCTCATTGCAAAGCTGGGGGACCGTGCCGAGGCATCTGTGAGTAAACGTGAGCAGAGCCCCAGGCCAGCTGCTGCTGAACTGTTCCCACCCTTCCCAGGTAAAACACCTGAATATGTACAAGGGCTTGAAAGCCTAGAGGAAGGGCCTTGGAGCCACACCAGCGGCAGCACGCAGGCCAACTTGGTGCCTGCAGGCCAGCCAGGATGGTCCTGGCCCCGGGTGCTCTTCTAGAAGCTTTCCGTTGCCCTGCCTGAGATACCCTTCCTGTCCAGGCCCCCACTGCTTTTTTCCTTCCTCACCTCTGTCCGGAGAGAAATTCCAGCGGAAGGTATGGGTGACACATCCTCTTCTTTACAGGTGGCAGCCTGGCAACTCCTGCGGAAAGTCCAGCAGAGCCCCACTCACAACGGGCCACCCACAAAGCCGTGGCCCCTCACTCCCTCCCACCAGCACAGCCCCGAGACTGCTGACGGGGCAGAGAATATGGAGTCAGGCACAGCTTCAGGGGCTATTGCTGCCTGGAGCGCTGTTTATATTGACCTCAACCCAGGCACGCCTGAGGAGGGCCGGCCGGCAGGTTCAGGCTGCCCAGGTCAGCTAATCCTCAGCCCTCAGGGAATCACACTGTTGAAAATGGACCTCACTAAGGCAGAGTAGAAGCCAAGGAATAAAAGGACACAATGCCATTTGCAACACTGTAGATGTGTCTAGAGGTAATCACGTGACTTGTAGTAAGTCAGAAAGTGAAAGACACATATCATATCATATCACTTATAGGTGTTACCTAAAAACGGATACCAGGGCAGATATTTCCACGGAGAAGGACAATCACAGATTCATTAAACAAACTTATGGTTCACCAATGGAAAGGTGTGAGGATTGGTTTCATTACGATATTGGGGTTAACAGACATACAAACACAGGTGACATATATAATCACCAAAGACCTAGGAATACCAAGAGAAGACTACTCAACATTCTGTCATAACGTACATGGGAAAAGGATCCCAGGAAGAACAGACATATGTGTATGTGTAAAAGAAGCACATCTTCCACACCTACCACAAGCCAAACATTGTAACCAAACTTGCTGTAATCAAAAATAAAAAATTAAATTAAAAACACGAAGAAGTAGTGAGACCAACTTGAGGGGCTTTCTCCTGGCACATTCCATTCTAAATTCCAATCTAGAACACGACTTCCATTGAGGCTCTGTTGCCCCAGTAACCAGATTTGGTAAGGGAGAACTGCTGCCACCTTGTGGCCGTTTCACACAACAGCAGCTTTAATCCCAGCGCTCATGGTCAGTTGATATTCAAAATCATTGCAGACCTGTAAATGACACCTGCCCTGAAAACACATCCTGGGGTCACATATCGACCAAAAAATTCAAAGGACGCCCATATTTCAAAACGACCGTTTCAAAAGGCATATTTTACGCACATTAGTGTTCTGCTTCTTTTTCTTTCTTTCCTTCTTTGTTAAAAAAACAGGAATGGAAAAAGGCATCCCTCAGAATGGGCGAAAATATTTGCAAACGAATCAATGGACAAAGGTTTAATCTCCAACATATATAAAGAGCTCATGCAGCTTAATATTAAAACAACAAACAACCCAATACAAAAATGGGCAGAAGATCTAAAGAGACGTTTCTTCAAAGAAGACACAGAGACGGCCAAGACGCACATGAAAAGCTGCTCAACATCACTAATTATTAGAGAAATGCAAATCAAAACTACAATGAGGGATCACCTCACACCTGTTAGAATCGGCATCATCAGAAAATCTACAACCAACAAATTCTGGGGAGGGTGTGGACAAAAGGAACCCTCTCCCACTATTGGTGGGAATGTAAATTGATACAGTGTCTATGGACAACAGTATGGAGTTTCGTTAAAAAAACTTGAAATAGAATTACCATATGATCCAGCAATCCCACTTCTGGGCATATACCCAGAGAAAACCATAAATCAAAAAGGCACATTCACCACAATGGTCATTGCAGCACTATTTACAATAGCCAGGTAATGGAAGCAACCTAAATACCCACAGACAGACGAATGGATAAAGATGTGGTACATATATAAAATGGAATATTACTCAGCCATAAGAAGGAATGAAACTGGGTCATTTGTAGAGACGTCGATGGATCTAGAGACTGTCATACAGAATGAAGTAAGTCGGAAAGAGAAAAACAAATATTGTATATTAATGCATATATGTGGAACCTAGAAAAATGGTACAGATGAACTGGTTTGCAGGGAAGAAAGAGAGACACAGAGGTAGAGAACAAACGTATGGACACCAAGTGTGGGAAGCCATGGGGTGGTGGTGGTGGGATGAGTCGGGAGATTGGGATTGACCTGTATACATGTATATGCATAAAATACATAACTAATAATAACCTGCTGTATAAAAAAATAAATAAAATTAAATTTCAAAATTTTATAAAATAAAATTTAAAAATAGAAAAAAGTTCTTCCCTTCACACAGATGTATTTATATGAATGAACTATTGCCATGCTTATATCAGTAAATACACAAAAGAGGAATAAAACCTAACTTGAACCAAAAAGGAAAAAAATACCTGAACCCACCAGTTATACAGAGGAAAACCCTATCAGGGCACTTGCTCCAGCGGTAAACAGTTCTGAAATTGATCAGAGGTGGTGAATCATCTCCCATACAGCCAACAGCCCACCCCCCACGCAAGGAGCGTCCTCATTGCAAAGCTGGGGGACCGTGCCGAGGCATCTGTGAGTAAACGTGAGCAGAGCCCCAGGCCAGCTGCTGCTGAACTGTTCCCACCCTTCCCAGGTAAAACACCTGAATATGTACAAGGGCTTGAAAGCCTAGAGGAAGGGCCTTGGAGCCACACCAGCGGCAGCACGCAGGCCAAGTTGGTGCCTGCAGGCCAGCCAGGATGGTCCTGGCCCCGGGTGCTCTTCTAGAAGCTTTCCGTTGCCCTGCCTGAGATACCCTTCCTGTCCAGGCCCCCACTGCTTTTTTCCTTCCTCACCTCTGTCCGGAGAGAAATTCCAGCGGAAGGTATGGGTGACACATCCTCTTCTTTACAGGTGGCAGCCTGGCAACTCCTGCAGAAAGTCCAGCAGAGCCCCACTCACAACGGGCCACCCACAAAGCCGTGGCCCCTCACTCCCTCCCACCAGCACAGCCCCGAGACTGCTGACGGGGCAGAGAATATGGAGTCAGGCACAGCTTCAGGGGCTATTGCTGCCTGGAGCGCTGTTTATATTGACCTCAACCCAGGCACGCCTGAGGAGGGCCGGCCGGCAGGTTCAGGCTGCCCAGGTCAGCTAATCCTCAGCCCTCAGGGAATCACACTGTTGAAAATGGACCTCACTAAGGCAGAGTAGAAGCCAAGGAATAAAAGGACACAATGCCATTTGCAGCACTGTAGATGTGTCTAGAGGTAATCACGTGACTTGTAGTAAGTCAGAAAGTGAAAGACACATATCATATCATATCACTTATAGGTGTTACCTAAAAACGGATACCAGGGCAGATATTTCCACGGAGAAGGACAATCACAGATTCATTAAACAAACTTATGGTTCACCAATGGAAAGGTGTGAGGATTGGTTTCATTACGATATTGGGGTTAACAGACATACAAACACAGGTGACATATATAATCACCAAAGACCTAGGAATACCAAGAGAAGACTACTCAACATTCTGTCATAACGTACATGGGAAAAGGATCCCAGGAAGAACAGACATATGTGTATGTGTAAAAGAAGCACATCTTCCACACCTACCACAAGCCAAACATTGTAACCAAACTTGCTGTAATCAAAAATAAAAAATTAAATTAAAAACACGAAGAAGTAGTGAGACCAACTTGAGGGGCTTTCTCCTGGCACATTCCATTCTAAATTCCAATCTAGAACACGACTTCCATTGAGGCTCTGTTGCCCCAGTAACCAGATTTGGTAAGGGAGAACTGCTGCCACCTTGTGGCCGTTTCACACAACAGCAGCTTTAATCCCAGCGCTCATGGTCAGTTGATATTCAAAATCATTGCAGACCTGTAAATGACACCTGCCCTGAAAACACATCCTGGGGTCACATATCGACCAAAAATTTCAAAGGACGCCCATATTTCAAAACGACCGTTTCAAAAGGCATATTTTACGCACATTAGTGTTCTGCTTCTTTTTCTTTCTTTCTTTCTTTGTTAAAAAAACAGGAATGGAAAAAGGCATCCCTCAGAATGGGCGAAAATATTTGCAAACGAATCAATGGACAAAGGTTTAATCTCCAACATATATAAAGAGCTCATGCAGCTTAATATTAAAACAACAAACAACCCAATACAAAAATGGGCAGAAGATCTAAAGATACGTTTCTTCAAAGAAGACACAGAGACGGCCAAGACGCACATGAAAAGCTGCTCAACATCACTAATTATTAGAGAAATGCAAATCAAAACTACAATGAGGGATCACCTCACACCTGTTAGAATCGGCATCATCAGAAAATCTACAACCAACAAATTCTGGGGAGGGTGTGGACAAAAGGAACCCTCTCCCACTATTGGTGGGAATGTAAATTGATACAGTGTCTATGGACAACAGTATGGAGTTTCGTTAAAAAAACTTGAAATAGAATTACCATATGATCCAGCAATCCCACTTCTGGGCATATACCCAGAGAAAACCATAAATCAAAAAGGCACATTCACCACAATGGTCATTGCAGCACTATTTACAATAGCCAGGTAATGGAAGCAACCTAAATACCCACAGACAGACGAATGGATAAAGATGTGGTACATATATAAAATGGAATATTACTCAGCCATAAGAAGGAATGAAACTGGGTCATTTGTAGAGACGTCGATGGATCTAGAGACTGTCATACAGAATGAAGTAAGTCGGAAAGAGAAAAACAGATATTGTATATTAATGCATATATGTGGAACCTAGAAAAATGGTACAGATGAACTGGTTTGCAGGGAAGAAAGAGAGACACAGAGGTAGAGAACAAACGTATGGACACCAAGTGTGGGAAGCCATGGGGTGGTGGTGGTGGGATGAGTCGGGAGATTGGGATTGACCTGTATACATGTATATGCATAAAATACATAACTAATAATAACCTGCTGTATAAAAAAATAAATAAAATTAAATTTCAAAATTTTATAAAATAAAATTTAAAAATAGAAAAAAGGTCTTCCCTTCACACAGATGTATTTATATGAATGAACTATTGCCATGCTTATATCAGTAAATACACAAAAGAGGAATAAAACCTAACTTGAACCAAAAAGGAAAAAAATACCTGAACCCACCAGTTATACAGAGGAAAACCCTATCAGGGCACTTGCTCCAGCGGTAAACAGTTCTGAAATTGATCAGAGGTGGGGAATCATCTCCCATACAGCCAACAGCCCACCCCCCACGCAAGGAGCGTCCTCATTGCAAAGCTGGGGGACCGTGCCGAGGCATCTGTGAGTAAACGTGAGCAGAGCCCCAGGCCAGCTGCTGCTGAACTGTTCCCACCCTTCCCAGGTAAAACACCTGAATATGTACAAGGGCTTGAAAGCCTAGAGGAAGGGCCTTGGAGCCACACCAGCGGCAGCACGCAGGCCAACTTGGTGCCTGCAGGCCAGCCAGGATGGTCCTGGCCCCGGGTGCTCTTCTAGAAGCTTTCCGTTGCCCTGCCTGAGATACCCTTCCTGTCCAGGCCCCCACTGCTTTTTTCCTTCCTCACCTCTGTCCGGAGAGAAATTCCAGCGGAAGGTATGGGTGACACATCCTCTTCTTTACAGGTGGCAGCCTGGCAACTCCTGCAGAAAGTCCAGCAGAGCCCCACTCACAACGGGCCACCCACAAAGCCGTGGCCCCTCACTCCCTCCCACCAGCACAGCCCCGAGACTGCTGACGGGGCAGAGAATATGGAGTCAGGCACAGCTTCAGGGGCTATTGCTGCCTGGAGCGCTGTTTATATTGACCTCAACCCAGGCACGCCTGAGGAGGGCCGGCCGGCAGGTTCAGGCTGCCCAGGTCAGCTAATCCTCAGCCCTCAGGGAATCACACTGTTGAAAATGGACCTCACTAAGGCAGAGTAGAAGCCAAGGAATAAAAGGACACAATGCCATTTGCAGCACTGTAGATGTGTCTAGAGGTAATCACGTGACTTGTAGTAAGTCAGAAAGTGAAAGACACATATCATATCATATCACTTATAGGTGTTACCTAAAAACGGATACCAGGGCAGATATTTCCACGGAGAAGGACAATCACAGATTCATTAAACAAACTTATGGTTCACCAATGGAAAGGTGTGAGGATTGGTTTCATTACGATATTGGGGTTAACAGACATACAAACACAGGTGACATATATAATCACCAAAGACCTAGGAATACCAAGAGAAGACTACTCAACATTCTGTCATAACGTACATGGGAAAAGGATCCCAGGAAGAACAGACATATGTGTATGTGTAAAAGAAGCACATCTTCCACACCTACCACAAGCCAAACATTGTAACCAAACTTGCTGTAATCAAAAATAAAAAATTAAATTAAAAACACGAAGAAGTAGTGAGACCAACTTGAGGGGCTTTCTCCTGGCACATTCCATTCTAAATTCCAATCTAGAACACGACTTCCATTGAGGCTCTGTTGCCCCAGTAACCAGATTTGGTAAGGGAGAACTGCTGCCACCTTGTGGCCGTTTCACACAACAGCAGCTTTAATCCCAGCGCTCATGGTCAGTTGATATTCAAAATCATTGCAGACCTGTAAATGACACCTGCCCTGAAAACACATCCTGGGGTCACATATCGACCAAAAATTTCAAAGGACGCCCATATTTCAAAACGACCGTTTCAAAAGGCATATTTTACGCACATTAGTGTTCTGCTTCTTTTTCTTTCTTTCTTTCTTTGTTAAAGAAACAGGAATGGAAAAAGGCATCCCTCAGAATGGGCGAAAATATTTGCAAACGAATCAATGGACAAAGGTTTAATCTCCAACATATATAAAGAGCTCATGCAGCTTAATATTAAAACAACAAACAACCCAATACAAAAATGGGCAGAAGATCTAAAGAGACGTTTCTTCAAAGAAGACACAGAGACGGCCAAGACGCACATGAAAAGCTGCTCAACATCACTAATTATTAGAGAAATGCAAATCAAAACTACAATGAGGGATCACCTCACACCTGTTAGAATCGGCATCATCAGAAAATCTACAACCAACAAATTCTGGGGAGGGTGTGGACAAAAGGAACCCTCTCCCACTATTGGTGGGAATGTAAATTGATACAGTGTCTATGGACAACAGTATGGAGTTTCGTTAAAAAAACTTGAAATAGAATTACCATATGATCCAGCAATCCCACTTCTGGGCATATACCCAGAGAAAACCATAAATCAAAAAGGCACATTCACCACAATGGTCATTGCAGCACTATTTACAATAGCCAGGTAATGGAAGCAACCTAAATACCCACAGACAGACGAATGGATAAAGATGTGGTACATATATAAAATGGAATATTACTCAGCCATAAGAAGGAATGAAACTGGGTCATTTGTAGAGACGTCGATGGATCTAGAGACTGTCATACAGAATGAAGTAAGTCGGAAAGAGAAAAACAGATATTGTATATTAATGCATATATGTGGAACCTAGAAAAATGGTACAGATGAACTGGTTTGCAGGGAAGAAAGAGAGACACAGAGGTAGAGAACAAACGTATGGACACCAAGTGTGGGAAGCCATGGGGTGGTGGTGGTGGGATGAGTCGGGAGATTGGGATTGACCTGTATACATGTATATGCATAAAATACATAACTAATAATAACCTGCTGTATAAAAAAATAAATAAAATTAAATTTCAAAATTTTATAAAATAAAATTTAAAAATAGAAAAAAGGTCTTCCCTTCACACAGATGTATTTATATGAATGAACTATTGCCATGCTTATATCAGTAAATACACAAAAGAGGAATAAAACCTAACTTGAACCAAAAAGGAAAAAAATACCTGAACCCACCAGTTATACAGAGGAAAACCCTATCAGGGCACTTGCTCCAGCGGTAAACAGTTCTGAAATTGATCAGAGGTGGGGAATCATCTCCCATACAGCCAACAGCCCACCCCCCACGCAAGGAGCGTCCTCATTGCAAAGCTGGGGGACCGTGCCGAGGCATCTGTGAGTAAACGTGAGCAGAGCCCCAGGCCAGCTGCTGCTGAACTGTTCCCACCCTTCCCAGGTAAAACACCTGAATATGTACAAGGGCTTGAAAGCCTAGAGGAAGGGCCTTGGAGCCACACCAGCGGCAGCACGCAGGCCAACTTGGTGCCTGCAGGCCAGCCAGGATGGTCCTGGCCCCGGGTGCTCTTCTAGAAGCTTTCCGTTGCCCTGCCTGAGATACCCTTCCTGTCCAGGCCCCCACTGCTTTTTTCCTTCCTCACCTCTGTCCGGAGAGAAATTCCAGCGGAAGGTATGGGTGACACATCCTCTTCTTTACAGGTGGCAGCCTGGCAACTCCTGCAGAAAGTCCAGCAGAGCCCCACTCACAACGGGCCACCCACAAAGCCGTGGCCCCTCACTCCCTCCCACCAGCACAGCCCCGAGACTGCTGACGGGGCAGAGAATATGGAGTCAGGCACAGCTTCAGGGGCTATTGCTGCCTGGAGCGCTGTTTATATTGACCTCAACCCAGGCACGCCTGAGGAGGGCCGGCCGGCAGGTTCAGGCTGCCCAGGTCAGCTAATCCTCAGCCCTCAGGGAATCACACTGTTGAAAATGGACCTCACTAAGGCAGAGTAGAAGCCAAGGAATAAAAGGACACAATGCCATTTGCAGCACTGTAGATGTGTCTAGAGGTAATCACGTGACTTGTAGTAAGTCAGAAAGTGAAAGACACATATCATATCATATCACTTATAGGTGTTACCTAAAAACGGATACCAGGGCAGATATTTCCACGGAGAAGGACAATCACAGATTCATTAAACAAACTTATGGTTCACCAATGGAAAGGTGTGAGGATTGGTTTCATTACGATATTGGGGTTAACAGACATACAAACACAGGTGACATATATAATCACCAAAGACCTAGGAATACCAAGAGAAGACTACTCAACATTCTGTCATAACGTACATGGGAAAAGGATCCCAGGAAGAACAGACATATGTGTATGTGTAAAAGAAGCACATCTTCCACACCTACCACAAGCCAAACATTGTAACCAAACTTGCTGTAATCAAAAATAAAAAATTAAATTAAAAACACGAAGAAGTAGTGAGACCAACTTGAGGGGCTTTCTCCTGGCACATTCCATTCTAAATTCCAATCTAGAACACGACTTCCATTGAGGCTCTGTTGCCCCAGTAACCAGATTTGGTAAGGGAGAACTGCTGCCACCTTGTGGCCGTTTCACACAACAGCAGCTTTAATCCCAGCGCTCATTGTCAGTTGATATTCAAAATCATTGCAGACCTGTAAATGACACCTGCCCTGAAAACACATCCTGGGGTCACATATCGACCAAAAAATTCAAAGGACGCCCATATTTCAAAACGACCGTTTCAAAAGGCATATTTTACGCACATTAGTGTTCTGCTTCTTTTTCTTTCTTTCTTTCTTTGTTAAAAAACAGGAATGGAAAAAGGCATCCCTCAGAATGGGCGAAAATATTTGCAAACGAATCAATGGACAAAGGTTTAATCTCCAACATATATAAAGAGCTCATGCAGCTTAATATTAAAACAACAAACAACCCAATACAAAAATGGGCAGAAGATCTAAAGAGACGTTTCTTCAAAGAAGACACAGAGACGGCCAAGACGCACATGAAAAGCTGCTCAACATCACTAATTATTAGAGAAATGCAAATCAAAACTACAATGAGGGATCACCTCACACCTGTTAGAATCGGCATCATCAGAAAATCTACAACCAACAAATTCTGGGGAGGGTGTGGACAAAAGGAACCCTCTCCCACTATTGGTGGGAATGTAAATTGATACAGTGTCTATGGACAACAGTATGGAGTTTCGTTAAAAAAACTTGAAATAGAATTACCATATGATCCAGCAATCCCACTTCTGGGCATATACCCAGAGAAAACCATAAATCAAAAAGGCACATTCACCACAATGGTCATTGCAGCACTATTTACAATAGCCAGGTAATGGAAGCAACCTAAATACCCACAGACAGACGAATGGATAAAGATGTGGTACATATATAAAATGGAATATTACTCAGCCATAAGAAGGAATGAAACTGGGTCATTTGTAGAGACGTCGATGGATCTAGAGACTGTCATACAGAATGAAGTAAGTCGGAAAGAGAAAAACAGATATTGTATATTAATGCATGTATGTGGAACCTAGAAAAATGGTACAGATGAACTGGTTTGCAGGGAAGAAAGAGAGACACAGAGGTAGAGAACAAACGTATGGACACCAAGTGTGGGAAGCCATGGGGTGGTGGTGGTGGGATGAGTCGGGAGATTGGGATTGACCTGTATACATGTATATGCATAAAATACATAACTAATAATAACCTGCTGTATAAAAAAATAAATAAAATTAAATTTCAAAATTTTATAAAATAAAATTTAAAAATAGAAAAAAGGTCTTCCCTTCACACAGATGTATTTATATGAATGAACTATTGCCATGCTTATATCAGTAAATACACAAAAGAGGAATAAAACCTAACTTGAACCAAAAAGGAAAAAAATACCTGAACCCACCAGTTATACAGAGGAAAACCCTATCAGGGCACTGGCTCCAGCGGTAAACAGTTCTGAAATTGATCAGAGGTGGGGAATCATCTCCCATACAGCCAACAGCCCACCCCCCACGCAAGGAGCGTCCTCATTGCAAAGCTGGGGGACCGTGCCGAGGCATCTGTGAGTAAACGTGAGCAGAGCCCCAGGCCAGCTGCTGCTGAACTGTTCCCACCCTTCCCAGGTAAAACACCTGAATATGTACAAGGGCTTGAAAGCCTAGAGGAAGGGCCTTGGAGCCACACCAGCGGCAGCACGCAGGCCAACTTGGTGCCTGCAGGCCAGCCAGGATGGTCCTGGCCCCGGGTGCTCTTCTAGAAGCTTTCCGTTGCCCTGCCTGAGATACCCTTCCTGTCCAGGCCCCCACTGCTTTTTTCCTTCCTCACCTCTGTCCGGAGAGAAATTCCAGCGGAAGGTATGGGTGACACATCCTCTTCTTTACAGGTGGCAGCCTGGCAACTCCTGCAGAAAGTCCAGCAGAGCCCCACTCACAACGGGCCACCCACAAAGCCGTGGCCCCTCACTCCCTCCCACCAGCACAGCCCCGAGACTGCTGACGGGGCAGAGAATATGGAGTCAGGCACAGCTTCAGGGGCTATTGCTGCCTGGAGCGCTGTTTATATTGACCTCAACCCAGGCACGCCTGAGGAGGGCCGGCCGGCAGGTTCAGGCTGCCCAGGTCAGCTAATCCTCAGCCCTCAGGGAATCACACTGTTGAAAATGGACCTCACTAAGGCAGAGTAGAAGCCAAGGAATAAAAGGACACAATGCCATTTGCAGCACTGTAGATGTGTCTAGAGGTAATCACGTGACTTGTAGTAAGTCAGAAAGTGAAAGACACATATCATATCATATCACTTATAGGTGTTACCTAAAAACGGATACCAGGGCAGATATTTCCACGGAGAAGGACAATCACAGATTCATTAAACAAACTTATGGTTCACCAATGGAAAGGTGTGAGGATTGGTTTCATTACGATATTGGGGTTAACAGACATACAAACACAGGTGACATATATAATCACCAAAGACCTAGGAATACCAAGAGTAGACTACTCAACATTCTGTCATAACGTACATGGGAAAAGGATCCCAGGAAGAACAGACATATGTGTATGTGTAAAAGAAGCACATCTTCCACACCTACCACAAGCCAAACATTGTAACCAAACTTGCTGTAATCAAAAATAAAAAATTAAATTAAAAACACGAAGAAGTAGTGAGACCAACTTGAGGGGCTTTCTCCTGGCACATTCCATTCTAAATTCCAATCTAGAACACGACTTCCATTGAGGCTCTGTTGCCCCAGTAACCAGATTTGGTAAGGGAGAACTGCTGCCACCTTGTGGCCGTTTCACACAACAGCAGCTTTAATCCCAGCGCTCATGGTCAGTTGATATTCAAAATCATTGCAGACCTGTAAATGACACCTGCCCTGAAAACACATCCTGGGGTCACATATCGACCAAAAAATTCAAAGGACGCCCATATTTCAAAACGACCGTTTCAAAAGGCATATTTTACGCACATTAGTGTTCTGCTTCTTTTTCTTTCTTTCTTTCTTTGTTAAAAAAACAGGAATGGAAAAAGGCATCCCTCAGAATGGGCGAAAATATTTGCAAACGAATCAATGGACAAAGGTTTAATCTCCAACATATATAAAGAGCTCATGCAGCTTAATATTAAAACAACAAACAACCCAATACAAAAATGGGCAGAAGATCTAAAGAGACGTTTCTTCAAAGAAGACACAGAGACGGCCAAGACGCACATGAAAAGCTGCTCAACATCACTAATTATTAGAGAAATGCAAATCAAAACTACAATGAGGGATCACCTCACACCTGTTAGAATCGGCATCATCAGAAAATCTACAACCAACAAATTCTGGGGAGGGTGTGGACAAAAGGAACCCTCTCCCACTATTGGTGGGAATGTAAATTGATACAGTGTCTATGGACAACAGTATGGAGTTTCGTTAAAAAAACTTGAAATAGAATTACCATATGATCCAGCAATCCCACTTCTGGGCATATACCCAGAGAAAACCATAAATCAAAAAGGCACATTCACCACAATGGTCATTGCAGCACTATTTACAATAGCCAGGTAATGGAAGCAACCTAAATACCCACAGACAGACGAATGGATAAAGATGTGGTACATATATAAAATGGAATATTACTCAGCCATAAGAAGGAATGAAACTGGGTCATTTGTAGAGACGTCGATGGATCTAGAGACTGTCATACAGAATGAAGTAAGTCGGAAAGAGAAAAACAGATATTGTATATTAATGCATGTATGTGGAACCTAGAAAAATGGTACAGATGAACTGGTTTGCAGGGAAGAAAGAGAGACACAGAGGTAGAGAACAAACGTATGGACACCAAGTGTGGGAAGCCATGGGGTGGTGGTGGTGGGATGAGTCGGGAGATTGGGATTGACCTGTATACATGTATATGCATAAAATACATAACTAATAATAACCTGCTGTATAAAAAAATAAATAAAATTAAATTTCAAAATTTTATAAAATAAAATTTAAAAATAGAAAAAAGGTCTTCCCTTCACACAGATGTATTTATATGAATGAACTATTGCCATGCTTATATCAGTAAATACACAAAAGAGGAATAAAACCTAACTTGAACCAAAAAGGAAAAAAATACCTGAACCCACCAGTTATACAGAGGAAAACCCTATCAGGGCACTGGCTCCAGCGGTAAACAGTTCTGAAATTGATCAGAGGTGGGGAATCATCTCCCATACAGCCAACAGCCCACCCCCCACGCAAGGAGCGTCCTCATTGCAAAGCTGGGGGACCGTGCCGAGGCATCTGTGAGTAAACGTGAGCAGAGCCCCAGGCCAGCTGCTGCTGAACTGTTCCCACCCTTCCCAGGTAAAACACCTGAATATGTACAAGGGCTTGAAAGCCTAGAGGAAGGGCCTTGGAGCCACACCAGCGGCAGCACGCAGGCCAACTTGGTGCCTGCAGGCCAGCCAGGATGGTCCTGGCCCCGGGTGCTCTTCTAGAAGCTTTCCGTTGCCCTGCCTGAGATACCCTTCCTGTCCAGGCCCCCACTGCTTTTTTCCTTCCTCACCTCTGTCCGGAGAGAAATTCCAGCGGAAGGTATGGGTGACACATCCTCTTCTTTACAGGTGGCAGCCTGGCAACTCCTGCGGAAAGTCCAGCAGAGCCCCACTCACAACGGGCCACCCACAAAGCCGTGGCCCCTCACTCCCTCCCACCAGCACAGCCCCGAGACTGCTGACGGGGCAGAGAATATGGAGTCAGGCACAGCTTCAGGGGCTATTGCTGCCTGGAGCGCTGTTTATATTGACCTCAACCCAGGCACGCCTGAGGAGGGCCGGCCGGCAGGTTCAGGCTGCCCAGGTCAGCTAATCCTCAGCCCTCAGGGAATCACACTGTTGAAAATGGACCTCACTAAGGCAGAGTAGAAGCCAAGGAATAAAAGGACACAATGCCATTTGCAACACTGTAGATGTGTCTAGAGGTAATCACGTGACTTGTAGTAAGTCAGAAAGTGAAAGACACATATCATATCATATCACTTATAGGTGTTACCTAAAAACGGATACCAGGGCAGATATTTCCACGGAGAAGGACAATCACAGATTCATTAAACAAACTTATGGTTCACCAATGGAAAGGTGTGAGGATTGGTTTCATTACGATATTGGGGTTAACAGACATACAAACACAGGTGACATATATAATCACCAAAGACCTAGGAATACCAAGAGAAGACTACTCAACATTCTGTCATAACGTACATGGGAAAAGGATCCCAGGAAGAACAGACATATGTGTATGTGTAAAAGAAGCACATCTTCCACACCTACCACAAGCCAAACATTGTAACCAAACTTGCTGTAATCAAAAATAAAAAATTAAATTAAAAACACGAAGAAGTAGTGAGACCAACTTGAGGGGCTTTCTCCTGGCACATTCCATTCTAAATTCCAATCTAGAACACGACTTCCATTGAGGCTCTGTTGCCCCAGTAACCAGATTTGGTAAGGGAGAACTGCTGCCACCTTGTGGCCGTTTCACACAACAGCAGCTTTAATCCCAGCGCTCATGGTCAGTTGATATTCAAAATCATTGCAGACCTGTAAATGACACCTGCCCTGAAAACACATCCTGGGGTCACATATCGACCAAAAAATTCAAAGGACGCCCATATTTCAAAACGACCGTTTCAAAAGGCATATTTTACGCACATTAGTGTTCTGCTTCTTTTTCTTTCTTTCTTTCTTTGTTAAAGAAACAGGAATGGAAAAAGGCATCCCTCAGAATGGGCGAAAATATTTGCAAACGAATCAATGGACAAAGGTTTAATCTCCAACATATATAAAGAGCTCATGCAGCTTAATATTAAAACAACAAACAACCCAATACAAAAATGGGCAGAAGATCTAAAGAGACGTTTCTTCAAAGAAGACACAGAGACGGCCAAGACGCACATGAAAAGCTGCTCAACATCACTAATTATTAGAGAAATGCAAATCAAAACTACAATGAGGGATCACCTCACACCTGTTAGAATCGGCATCATCAGAAAATCTACAACCAACAAATTCTGGGGAGGGTGTGGACAAAAGGAACCCTCTCCCACTATTGGTGGGAATGTAAATTGATACAGTGTCTATGGACAACAGTATGGAGTTTCGTTAAAAAAACTTGAAATAGAATTACCATATGATCCAGCAATCCCACTTCTGGGCATATACCCAGAGAAAACCATAAATCAAAAAGGCACATTCACCACAATGGTCATTGCAGCACTATTTACAATAGCCAGGTAATGGAAGCAACCTAAATACCCACAGACAGACGAATGGATAAAGATGTGGTACATATATAAAATGGAATATTACTCAGCCATAAGAAGGAATGAAACTGGGTCATTTGTAGAGACGTCGATGGATCTAGAGACTGTCATACAGAATGAAGTAAGTCGGAAAGAGAAAAACAGATATTGTATATTAATGCATATATGTGGAACCTAGAAAAATGGTACAGATGAACTGGTTTGCAGGGAAGAAAGAGAGACACAGAGGTAGAGAACAAACGTATGGACACCAAGTGTGGGAAGCCATGGGGTGGTGGTGGTGGGATGAGTCGGGAGATTGGGATTGACCTGTATACATGTATATGCATAAAATACATAACTAATAATAACCTGCTGTATAAAAAAATAAATAAAATTAAATTTCAAAATTTTATAAAATAAAATTTAAAAATAGAAAAAAGGTCTTCCCTTCACACAGATGTATTTATATGAATGAACTATTGCCATGCTTATATCAGTAAATACACAAAAGAGGAATAAAACCTAACTTGAACCAAAAAGGAAAAAAATACCTGAACCCACCAGTTATACAGAGGAAAACCCTATCAGGGCACTTGCTCCAGCGGTAAACAGTTCTGAAATTGATCAGAGGTGGGGAATCATCTCCCATACAGCCAACAGCCCACCCCCCACGCAAGGAGCGTCCTCATTGCAAAGCTGGGGGACCGTGCCGAGGCATCTGTGAGTAAACGTGAGCAGAGCCCCAGGCCAGCTGCTGCTGAACTGTTCCCACCCTTCCCAGGTAAAACACCTGAATATGTACAAGGGCTTGAAAGCCTAGAGGAAGGGCCTTGGAGCCACACCAGCGGCAGCACGCAGGCCAACTTGGTGCCTGCAGGCCAGCCAGGATGGTCCTGGCCCCGGGTGCTCTTCTAGAAGCTTTCCGTTGCCCTGCCTGAGATACCCTTCCTGTCCAGGCCCCCACTGCTTTTTTCCTTCCTCACCTCTGTCCGGAGAGAAATTCCAGCGGAAGGTATGGGTGACACATCCTCTTCTTTACAGGTGGCAGCCTGGCAACTCCTGCAGAAAGTCCAGCAGAGCCCCACTCACAACGGGCCACCCACAAAGCCGTGGCCCCTCACTCCCTCCCACCAGCACAGCCCCGAGACTGCTGACGGGGCAGAGAATATGGAGTCAGGCACAGCTTCAGGGGCTATTGCTGCCTGGAGCGCTGTTTATATTGACCTCAACCCAGGCACGCCTGAGGAGGGCCGGCCGGCAGGTTCAGGCTGCCCAGGTCAGCTAATCCTCAGCCCTCAGGGAATCACACTGTTGAAAATGGACCTCACTAAGGCAGAGTAGAAGCCAAGGAATAAAAGGACACAATGCCATTTGCAGCACTGTAGATGTGTCTAGAGGTAATCACGTGACTTGTAGTAAGTCAGAAAGTGAAAGACACATATCATATCATATCACTTATAGGTGTTACCTAAAAACGGATACCAGGGCAGATATTTCCACGGAGAAGGACAATCACAGATTCATTAAACAAACTTATGGTTCACCAATGGAAAGGTGTGAGGATTGGTTTCATTACGATATTGGGGTTAACAGACATACAAACACAGGTGACATATATAATCACCAAAGACCTAGGAATACCAAGAGAAGACTACTCAACATTCTGTCATAACGTACATGGGAAAAGGATCCCAGGAAGAACAGACATATGTGTATGTGTAAAAGAAGCACATCTTCCACACCTACCACAAGCCAAACATTGTAACCAAACTTGCTGTAATCAAAAATAAAAAATTAAATTAAAAACACGAAGAAGTAGTGAGACCAACTTGAGGGGCTTTCTCCTGGCACATTCCATTCTAAATTCCAATCTAGAACACGACTTCCATTGAGGCTCTGTTGCCCCAGTAACCAGATTTGGTAAGGGAGAACTGCTGCCACCTTGTGGCCGTTTCACACAACAGCAGCTTTAATCCCAGCGCTCATTGTCAGTTGATATTCAAAATCATTGCAGACCTGTAAATGACACCTGCCCTGAAAACACATCCTGGGGTCACATATCGACCAAAAAATTCAAAGGACGCCCATATTTCAAAACGACCGTTTCAAAAGGCATATTTTACGCACATTAGTGTTCTGCTTCTTTTTCTTTCTTTCTTTCTTTGTTAAAAAACAGGAATGGAAAAAGGCATCCCTCAGAATGGGCGAAAATATTTGCAAACGAATCAATGGACAAAGGTTTAATCTCCAACATATATAAAGAGCTCATGCAGCTTAATATTAAAACAACAAACAACCCAATACAAAAATGGGCAGAAGATCTAAAGAGACGTTTCTTCAAAGAAGACACAGAGACGGCCAAGACGCACATGAAAAGCTGCTCAACATCACTAATTATTAGAGAAATGCAAATCAAAACTACAATGAGGGATCACCTCACACCTGTTAGAATCGGCATCATCAGAAAATCTACAACCAACAAATTCTGGGGAGGGTGTGGACAAAAGGAACCCTCTCCCACTATTGGTGGGAATGTAAATTGATACAGTGTCTATGGACAACAGTATGGAGTTTCGTTAAAAAAACTTGAAATAGAATTACCATATGATCCAGCAATCCCACTTCTGGGCATATACCCAGAGAAAACCATAAATCAAAAAGGCACATTCACCACAATGGTCATTGCAGCACTATTTACAATAGCCAGGTAATGGAAGCAACCTAAATACCCACAGACAGACGAATGGATAAAGATGTGGTACATATATAAAATGGAATATTACTCAGCCATAAGAAGGAATGAAACTGGGTCATTTGTAGAGACGTCGATGGATCTAGAGACTGTCATACAGAATGAAGTAAGTCGGAAAGAGAAAAACAAATATTGTATATTAACGCATATATGTGGAACCTAGAAAAATGGTACAGATGAACTGGTTTGCAGGGAAGAAAGAGAGACACAGAGGTAGAGAACAAACGTATGGACACCAAGTGTGGGAAGCCATGGGGTGGTGGTGGTGGGATGAGTCGGGAGATTGGGATTGACCTGTATACATGTATATGCATAAAATACATAACTAATAATAACCTGCTGTATAAAAATATAAATAAAATTAAATTTCAAAATTTTTTTTTTTTTTTTTTTTTTTTTTTTTTTTTTTTTTTTTTTTTTTTGCGGTAGGCGGGCCTCTCACTGTTGTGGCCTCTCCCCTTGCAGAGCACAGGCTCCGGATGCGCAGGCTCAGCAGCCATGGCTCACGGGCCTAGCCGCTCTGCGGCATGTGGGATCTTCCCAGACCGGGGCACGAACCCGTGTCCCCTGCATCGGCAGGCGGACTCTCAACCACTGCGCCACCAGGGAAGCCCAAATTTCAAAATTTTATAAAATAAAATTTAAAAATAGAAAAAAGGTCTTCCCTTCACACAGATGTATTTATATGAATGAACTATTGCCATGCTTATATCAATAAATACACAAAAGAGGAATAAAACCTAACTTGAACCAAAAAGGAAAAAAATACCTGAACCCACCAGTTATACAGAGGAAAACCCTATCAGGGCACTTGCTCCAGCGGTAAACAGTTCTGAAATTGATCAGAGGTGGGGAATCATCTCCCATACAGCCAACAGCCCACCCCCCACGCAAGGAGCGTCCTCATTGCAAAGCTGGGGGACCGTGCCGAGGCATCTGTGAGTAAACGTGAGCAGAGCCCCAGGCCAGCTGCTGCTGAACTGTTCCCACCCTTCCCAGGTAAAACACCTGAATATGTACAAGGGCTTGAAAGCCTAGAGGAAGGGCCTTGGAGCCACACCAGCGGCAGCACGCAGGCCAAGTTGGTGCCTGCAGGCCAGCCAGGATGGTCCTGGCCCCGGGTGCTCTTCTAGAAGCTTTCCGTTGCCCTGCCTGAGATACCCTTCCTGTCCAGGCCCCCACTGCTTTTTTCCTTCCTCACCTCTGTCCGGAGAGAAATTCCAGCGGAAGGTATGGGTGACACATCCTCTTCTTTACAGGTGGCAGCCTGGCAACTCCTGCAGAAAGTCCAGCAGAGCCCCACTCACAACGGGCCACCCACAAAGCCGTGGCCCTTCACTCCCTCCCACCAGCACAGCCCCGAGACTGCTGACGGGGCAGAGAATATGGAGTCAGGCACAGCTTCAGGGGCTATTGCTGCCTGGAGCGCTGTTTATATTGACCTCAACCCAGGCACACCTGAGGAGGGCCGGCCGGCAGGTTCAGTCTGCCCAGGTCAGCTAATCCTCAGCCCTCAGGGAATCACACTGTTGAAAATGGACCTCACTAAGGCAGAGTAGAAGCCAAGGAATAAAAGGACACAATGCCATTTGCAGCACTGTAGATGTGTCTAGAGGTAATCACGTGACTTGTAGTAAGTCAGAAAGTGAAAGACACATATCATATCATATCACTTATAGGTGTTACCTAAAAACGGATACCAGGGCAGATATTTCCACGGAGAAGGACAATCACAGATTCATTAAACAAACTTATGGTTCACCAATGGAAAGGTGTGAGGATTGGTTTCATTACGATATTGGGGTTAACAGACATACAAACACAGGTGACATATATAATCACCAAAGACCTAGGAATACCAAGAGAAGACTACTCAACATTCTGTCATAACGTACATGGGAAAAGGATCCCAGGAAGAACAGACATATGTGTATGTGTAAAAGAAGCACATCTTCCACACCTACCACAAGCCAAACATTGTAACCAAACTTGCTGTAATCAAAAATAAAAAATTAAATTAAAAACACGAAGAAGTAGTGAGACCAACTTGAGGGGCTTTCTCCTGGCACATTCCATTCTAAATTCCAATCTAGAACACGACTTCCATTGAGGCTCTGTTGCCCTAGTAACCAGATTTGGTAAGGGAGAACTGCTGCCACCTTGTGGCCGTTTCACACAACAGCAGCTTTAATCCCAGCGCTCATGGTCAGTTGATATTCAAAATCATTGCAGACCTGTAAATGACACCTGCCCTGAAAACAAATCCTGGGGTCACATATGGACCGAAAAATTCAAAGGACGCCCATATTTCAAAACGACCGTTTCAAAAGGCATATTTTACGCACATTAGTGTTCTGCTTCTTTTTCTTTCTTTCTTTCTTTGTTAAAAAAACAGGAATGGAAAAAGGCATCCCTCAGAATGGGCGAAAATATTTGCAAACGAATCAATGGACAAAGGTTTAATCTCCAACATATATAAAGAGCTCATGCAGCTTAATATTAAAACAACAAACAACCCAATACAAAAATGGGCAGAAGATCTAAAGAGACGTTTCTTCAAAGAAGACACAGAGACGGCCAAGACGCACATGAAAAGCTGCTCAACATCACTAATTATTAGAGAAATGCAAATCAAAACTACAATGAGGGATCACCTCACACCTGTTAGAATCGGCATCATCAGAAAATCTACAACCAACAAATTCTGGGGAGGGTATGGACAAAAGGAACCCTCTCCCACTATTGGTGGGAATGTAAATTGATACAGTGTCTATGGACAACAGTATGGAGTTTCGTAAAAAAAACTTGAAATAGAATTAACTTATGATCCGGCAATCCCACTTCTGGGCATATACCCAGAGAAAACCATAAATCAAAAAGGCACATTCACCACAATGGTCATTGCAGCACTATTTACAATAGCCAGGTAATGGAAGCAACCTAAATACCCACAGACAGACGAATGGATAAAGATGTGGTACATATATAAAATGGAATATTACTCAGCCATAAGAAGGAATGAAACTGGGTCATTTGTAGAGACGTCGATGGATCTAGAGACTGTCATACAGAATGAAGTAAGTCAGAAAGAGAAAAACAGATATTGTATTTTAATGCATATATGTGGAACCTAGAAAAATGGTACAGTTGAACTGGTTTGCAGGCAAGAAACAGAGACACAGAGGTAGAGAACAAACATATGGACACCAAGTGTGGGAAGCCATGGGGTGGTGGTGGTGGGATGAGTCGGGAGATTGGGATTGACCTGTATACATATATATGCATAAAATACATAACTAATAATAACCTGCTGTATAAAAAAATAAATAAAATTAAATTTCAAAATTTTATAAAATAAAATTTAAAAATAGAAAAAAGGTCTTCCCTTCACACAGATGTATTTATATGAATGAACTATTGCCATGCTTATATCAATAAATACACAAAAGAGGAATAAAACCTAACTTGAACCAAAAAGGAAAAAAATACCTGAACCCACCAGTTATACAGAGGAAAACCCTATCAGGGCACTTGCTCCAGCGGTAAACAGTTCTGAAATTGATCAGAGGTGGGGAATCATCTCCCTTACAGCCAGCAGCCCACCCCCCACGCAAGGAGCGTCCTCATTGCAAAGCTGGGGGACCGTGCCGAGGCATCTGTGAGTAAACGTGAGCAGAGCCCCAGGCCAGCTGCTGCTGAACTGTTCCCACACTTCCCAGGTAAAACACCTGAATATGTACAAGGGCTTGAAAGCCTAGAGGAAGGGCCGTGGAGCCACACCAGCGGCAGCACGCAGGCCAAGTTGGTGCCTGCAGGCCAGCCAGGATGGTCCTGGCCCCGGGTGCTCTTCTAGAAGCTTTCCATTGCCCTGCCTGAGATACCCTTCCTGTCCAGGCCCCCACTGCTTTTTTCCTTCCTCACCTCTGTCCGGAGAGAAATTCCAGCGGAAGGTATGGGTGACACATCCTCTTCTTTACAGGTGGCAGCCTGGCAACTCCTGCAGAAAGTAGAGCAGAGCCCCACTCACAACGGGCCACCCACAAAGCCGTGGCCCCTCACTCCCTCCCACCAGCACAGCCCCGAGACTGCTGACGGGGCAGAGAATATGCAGTCAGGCACAGCTTCAGGGGCTATTGCTGCCTGGAGCGCTGTTTATATTGACCTCAACCCAGGCACACCTGAGGAGGGCCGGCCGGCAGGTTCAGGCTGCCCAGGTCAGCTAATCCTCAGCCCTCAGGGAATCACACTGTTGAAAATGGACCTCACTAAGGCAGAGTAGAAGCCAAGGAATAAAAGGACACAATGCCATTTGCAGCACTGTAGAAGTGTCTAGAGGTAATCACGTGACTTGTAGTAAGTCAGAAAGTGAAAGACACATATCATATCATATCACTAATAGGTGTTACCTAAAAACGGATACCAGGGCAGATATTTCCACGGAGAAGGACAATCACAGATTCATTAAACAAACTTATGGTTCACCAATGGAAAGGTGTGAGGATTGGTTTCATTACGATATTGGGGTTAACAGACATACAAACACAGGTGACATATATAATCACCAAAGACCTAGGAATACCAAGAGAAGACTACTCAACATTCTGTCATAACGTACATGGGAAAAGGATCCTAGGAAGAACAGATATATGTGTATGTGTAAAAGAAGCACATCTTCCACACCTACCACAAGCCAAACATTGTAATCACACTTGCTGTAATCAAAAATAAAAAATTAAATTAAAAACACGAAGAAATAGTGAGACAAACTTGAGGGGCTTTCTCCTGGCACATTCCATTCTAAATTCCAATCTAGAACACGACTTCCATTGAGGCTCTGTTGCCCTAGTAACCAGATTTGGTAAGGGAGAACTGCTGCCACCTTGTGGCCGTTTCACACAACAGCAGCTTTAATCCCAGCGCTCATGGTCAGTTGATATTCAAAATCATTGCAGACCTGTAAATGACACCTGCCCTGAAAACAAATCCTGGGGTCACATATCGACCAAAAAATTCAAAGGACGCCCATATTTCAAAACGACCGTTTCAAAAGGCATATTTTACGCACATTAGTGTTCTGCTTCTATTTCTTTCTTTCTTTCTTTGTTAAAAAAACAGGAATGGAAAAAGGCATCCCTCAGAATGGGCGAAAATATTTGCAAACGAATCAATGGACAAAGGTTTAATCTCCAACATATATAAAGAGCTCATGCAGCTTAATATTAAAACAACAAACAACCCAATACAAAAATGGGCAGAAGATCTAAAGAGACGTTTCTTCAAAGAAGACACAGAGACGGCCAACACGCACATGAAAAGCTGCTCAACATCACTAATTATTAGAGAAATGCAAATCAAAACTACAATGAGGGATCACCTCACACCTGTTAGAATCGGCATCATCAGAAAATCTACAACCAACAAATTCTGGGTAGGGTGTGGACAAAAGGAACCCTCTTCCACTATTGGTGGGAATGTAAATTGATACAGTGTCTATGGACAACAGTATGGAGTTTCGTTAATAAAACTTGAAATAGAATAACCATATGATCCAGCAATCCCACTTCTGGGCATATACCCAGAGAAAACCATAAATCAAAAAGGCACATTCACCACAATGGTCATTGCAGCACTATTTACAATAGCCAGGTAATGGAAGCAACCTAAATACCCACAGACAGACGAATGGATAAAGATGTGGTACATATATAAAATGGAATATTACTCAGCCATAAGAAGGAATGAAACTGGGTCATTTGTAGAGACGTCGATGGATCTAGAGACTGTCATACAGAATGAAGTAAGTCAGAAAGAGAAAAACAGATATTGTATTTTAATGCATATATGTGGAACCTAGAAAAATGGTACAGATGAACTGGTTTGCAGGGAAGAAAGAGAGACACAGAGGTAGAGAACAAACGTATGGACACCAAGTGTGGGAAGCCATGGGGTGGTGGTGGTGGGATGAGTTGGGAGATTGGGATTGACCTGTATACATGTATATGCATAAAATACATAACTAATAATAACCTGCTGTATAAAAAAATAAATAAAATTAAATTTCAAAATTTTATAAAATAAAATTTAAAAATAGAAAAAAGGTCTTCCCTTCACACAGATGTATTTATATGAATGAACTATTGCCATGCTTATATCAATAAATACACAAAAGAGGAATAAAACCTAAATTGAACCAAAAAGGAAAAAAATACCTGAACCCACCAGTTATACAGAGGAAAACCCTATCAGGGCACTTGCTCCAGCGGTAAACAATTCTGAAATTGGTCAGAGGTGGGGAATCATCTCCCATACAGCCAGCAGCCCACCCCCCACGCAAGGAGCGTCCTCATTGCAAAGCTGGGGGACCGTGCCGAGGCATCTGTGAGTAAACGTGAGCAGAGCCCCAGGCCAGCTGCTGCTGAACTGTTCCCACCCTTCCCAGGTAAAACACCTGAATATGTACAAGGGCTTGAAAGCCTAGAGGAAGGGCCGTAGAGCCACACCAGCGGCAGCACGCAGGCCAACTTGGTGCCTGCAGGCCAGCCAGGATGGTCCTGGCCCCGGGTGCTCTTCTAGAAGCTTTCCATTGCCCTGCCTGAGATACCCTTCCTGTCCAGGCCCCCACTGCTTTTTTCCTTCCTCACCTCTGTCCGGAGAGAAATTCCAGCGGAAGGTATGGGTGACACATCCTCTTCTTTACAGGTGGCAGCCTGGCAACTCCTGCAGAAAGTCCAGCAGAGCCCCACTCACAACGGGCCACCCACAAAGCCGTGGCCCCTCACTCCCTCCCACCAGCACAGCCCCGAGACTGCTGACGGGGCAGAGAATATGGAGTCAGGCACAGCTTCAGGGGCTATTGCTGCCTGGAGCGCTGTTTATATTGACCTCAACCCAGGCACACCTGAGGAGGGCCGGCCGGCAGGTTCAGGCTGCCCAGGTCAGCTAATCCTCAGCCCTCAGGGAATCACACTGTTGAAAATGGACCTCACTAAGGCAGAGTAGAAGCCAAGGAATAAAAGGACACAATGCCATTTGCAGCACTGTAGATGTGTCTAGAGGTAATCACGTGACTTGTAGTAAGTCAGAAAGTGAAAGACACATATCATATCATATCACTTATAGGTGTTACCTAAAAACGGATACCAGGGCAGATATTTCCACGGAGAAGGACAATCACAGATTCATTAAACAAACTTATGGTTCACCAATGGAAAGGTGTGAGGATTGGTTTCATTACGATATAGGGGTTAACAGACATACAAACACAGGTGACATATATAATCACCAAAGACCTTGGAATACCAAGAGAAGACTACTCAACATTCTGTCATAACGTACATGGGAAAAGGATCCCAGGAAGAACAGACATATGTGTATGTGTAAAAGAAGCACATCTTCCACACCTACCACAAGCCAAACATTGTAACCAAACTTGCTGTAATAAAAAATAAAAAATTAAATTAAAAACACGAAGAAATAGTGAGACGAACTTGAGGGGCTTTCTCCTGGCACATTCCATTCTAAATTCCAATCTAGAACACGACTTCCATTGAGGCTCTGTTGCCCTAGTAACCAGATTTGGTAAGGGAGAACTGCTGCCACCTTGTGGCCGTTTCACACAACAGCAGCTTTAATCGCAGCGCTCATGGTCATTTGATATTCAAAATCATTGCAGACCTGTAAATGTCACCTGCCCTGAAAACACATCCTGGGGTCACATATCGACCAAAAAATTCAAAGGACGCCCATATTTCAAAACGACCGTTTCAAAAGGCATATTTTACGCACATTAGTGTTCTGCTTCTTTTTCTTTCTTTCTTTCTTTGTTAAAAAACAGGAATGGAAAAAGGCATCCCTCAGAATGGGCGAAAATATTTGCAAACGAATCAATGGACAAAGGTTTAATCTCCAACATATATAAAGAGCTCATGCAGCTTAATATTAAAACAACAAACAACCCAATACAAAAATGGGCAGAAGATCTAAAGAGACGTTTCTTCAAAGAAGACACAGAGACGGCCAAGACGCACATGAAAAGCTGCTCAACATCACTAATTATTAGAGAAATGCAAATCAAAACTACAATGAGGGATCACCTCACACCTGTTAGAATCGGCATCATCAGAAAATCTACAACCAACAAATTCTGGGGAGGGTGTGGACAAAAGGAACCCTCTTCCACTATTGGTGGGAATGTAAATTGATACAGTGTCTATGGACAACAGTATGGAGTCTCGTTAAAAAAAACTTGAAATAGAATTACCATATGATCCGGCAATCCCACTTCTGGGCATATACCCAGAGAAAACCATAAATCAAAAAGGCACATTCACCACAATGGTCATTGCAGCACTATTTACAATAGCCAGGTAATGGAAGCAACCTAAATACCCACAGACAGACGAATGGATAAAGATGTGGTACATATATAAAATGGAATATTACTCAGCCATAAGAAGGAATGAAACTGGGTCATTTGTAGAGACGTCGATGGATCTAGAGACTGTCATACAGAATGAAGTAAGTCGGAAAGAGAAAAACAGATATTGTATTTTAATGCATATATGTGGAACCTAGAAAAATGGTACAGATGAACTGGTTTGCAGGGAAGAAACAGAGACACAGAGGTAGAGAACAAACGTATGGACACCAAGTGTGGGAAGCCATAGGGTGGTGGTGGTGGGATGAGTCGGGAGATTGGGATTGACCTGTATACATGTATATGCATAAAATACATAACTAATAATAACCTGCTGTATAAAAAAATAAATAAAATTAAATTTCAAAATTTTATAAAATAAAATTTAAAAATAGAAAAAAGGTCTTCCCTTCACACAGATGTATTTATATGAATGAACTATTGCCATGCTTATATCAATAAATACACAAAAGAGGAATAAAACCTAACTTGAACCAAAAAGGAAAAAAATACCTGAACCCACCAGTTATACAGAGGAAAACCCTATCAGGGCACTTGCTCCAGCGGTAAACAATTCTGAAATTGATCAGAGGTGGGGAATCATCTCCCATACAGCCAGCAGCCCACCCCCCACGCAAGGAGCGTCCTCATTGCAAAGCTGGGGGACCGTGCCGAGGCATCTGTGAGTAAACGTGAGCAGAGCCCCAGGCCAGCTGCTGCTGAACTGTTCCCACCCTTCCCAGGTAAAACACCTGAATATGTACAAGGGCTTGAAAGCCTAGAGGAAGGGCCGTGGAGCCACACCAGCGGCAGCACGCAGGCCAACTTGGTGCCTGCAGGCCAGCCAGGATGGTCCTGGCCCCGGGTGCTCTTCTAGAAGCTTTCCATTGCCCTGCCTGAGATACCCTTCCTGTCCAGGCCCCCACTGCTTTTTTCCTTCCTCACCTCTGTCCGGAGAGAAATTCCAGCGGAAGGTATGGGTGACACATCCTCTTCTTTACAGGTGGCAGCCTGGCAACTCCTGCAGAAAGTCCAGCAGAGCCCCACTCACAACGGGCCACCCACAAAGCCGTGGCCCCTCACTCCCTCCCACCAGCACAGCCCCGAGACTGCTGACGGGGCAGAGAATATGGAGTCAGGCACAGCTTCAGGGGCTATTGCTGCCTGGAGCGCTGTTTATATTGACCTCAACCCAGGCACACCTGAGGAGGGCCGGCCGGCAGGTTCACGCTGCCCAGGTCAGCTAATCCTCAGCCCTCAGGGAATCACACTGTTGAAAATGGACCTCACTAAGGCAGAGTAGAAGCCAAGGAATAAAAGGACACAATGCCATTTGCAGCACTGTAGATGTGTCTAGAGGTAATCACGTGACTTGTAGTAAGTCAGAAAGTGAAAGACACATATCATATCATATCACTTATAGGTGTTACCTAAAAACGGATACCAGGGCAGATATTTCCACGGAGAAGGACAATCACAGATTCATTAAACAAACTTATGGTTCACCAATGGAAAGGTGTGAGGATTGGTTTCATTACGATATTGGGGTTAACAGACATACAAACACAGGTGACATATATAATCACCAAAGACCTTGGAATACCAAGAGAAGACTACTCAACATTCTGTCATAACGTACATGGGAAAAGGATCCCAGGAAGAACAGACATATGTGTATGTGTAAAAGAAGCACATCTTCCACACCTACCACAAGCCAAACATTGTAATCCCACTTGCTGTAATCAAAAATAAAAAATTAAATTAAAAACACGAAGAAATAGTGAGACAAACTTGAGGGGCTTTCTCCTGGCACATTCCATTCTAAATTCCAATCTAGAACACGACTTCCATTGAGGCTCTGTTGCCCTAGTAACCAGATTTGGTAAGGGAGAACTGCTGCCACCTTGTGGCCGTTTCACACAACAGCAGCTTTAATCCCAGCGCTCATGGTCAGTTGATATTCAAAATCATTGCAGACCTGTAAATGACACCTGCCCTGAAAACAAATCCTGGGGTCACATATCGACCAAAAAATTCAAAGGACGCCCATATTTCAAAACGACCGTTTCAAAAGGCATATTTTACGCACATTAGTGTTCTGCTTCTTTTTCTTTCTTTCTTTCTTTGTTAAAAAAACAGGAATGGAAAAAGGCATCCCTCAGAATGGGCGAAAATATTTGCAAACGAATCAATGGACAAAGGTTTAATCTCCAACATATATAAAGAGGTCATGCAGCTTAATATTAAAACAACAAACAACCCAATACAAAAATGGGCAGAAGATCTAAAGAGACGTTTCTTCAAAGAAGACACAGAGACGGCCAAGACGCACATGGAAAGCTGCTCAACATCACTAATTATTAGAGAAATGCAAATCAAAACTACAATGAGGGATCACCTCACACCTGTTAGAATCGGCATCATCAGAAAATCTACAACCAACAAATTCTGGGGAGGGTGTGGACAAAAGGAACCCTCTCCCACTATTGGTGGGAATGTAAATTGATACAGTGTCTATGGACAACAGTAGGGAGTTTCGTTAAAAAAACTTGAAATAGAATTACCATATGATCCGGCAATCCCACTTCTGGGCATATACCCAGAGAAAACCATAAATCAAAAAGGCACATTCACCACAATGGTCATTGCAGCACTATTTACAATAGCCAGGTAATGGAAGCAACCTAAATACCCACAGACAGACGAATGGATAAAGATGTGGTACATATATAAAATGGAATATTACTCAGCCATAAGAAGGAATGAAACTGGGTCATTTGTAGAGACGTCGATGGATCTAGAGACTGTCATACAGAATGAAGTATGTCAGAAAGAGAAAAACAGATATTGTATTTTAATGCATATATGTGGAACCTAGAAAAATGGTACAGATGAACTGGTTTGCAGGGAAGAAAGAGAGACACAGAGGTAGAGAACAAACGTATGGACACCAAGTGTGGGAAGCCATGGGGTGGTGGTGGTGGGATGAGTCGGGAGATTGGGATTGACCTGTATACATGTATATGCATAAAATACATAACTAATAATAACCTGCTGTATAAAAAAATAAATAAAATTAAATTTCAAAATTTTATAAAATAAAATTTAAAAATAAAAAAAAAGGTCTTCCCTTCACACAGATGTATTTATATGAATGAACTATTGCCATGCTTATATCAATAAATACACAAAAGAGGAATAAAACCTAACTTGAACCAAAAAGGAAAAAAAAACCTGAACCCACCAGTTATACAGAGGAAAACCCTATCAGGGCACTTGCTCCAGTGGTAAACAATTCTGAAATTGGTCAGAGGTGGGGAATCATCTCCCATACAGCCAGCAGCCCACCCCCCACGCAAGGAGTGTCCTCATTGCAAAGCTGGGGGACCGTGCCGAGGCATCTGTGAGTAAACGTGAGCAGAGCCCCAGGCCAGCTGCTGCTGAACTGTTCCCACCCTTCCCAGGTAAAACACCTGAATATGTAAAAGGGCTTGAAAGCCTAGAGGAAGGGCCGTGGAGCCACACCAGCGGCAGCACGCAGGCCATCTTGGTGCCTGCAGGCCAGCCAGGATGGTCCTGGCCCCGGGGGCGCTTCTAGAAGCTTTCCATTGCCCTGCCTGAGATACCCTTCCTGTCCAGGCCCCCACTGCTTTTTTCCTTCCTCACCTCTGTCCGGAGAGAAATTCCAGTGGAAGGTATGGTTGACACATCCTCTTCTTTACAGGTGGCAGCCTGGCAACTCCTGCAGAAAGTCCAGCAGAGCTCCACTCACAACGGGCCACCCACAAAGCCGTGGCCCCTCACTCCCTCCCACCAGAACAGCCCCGAGACTGCTGACGGGGCAGAGAATATGGAGTCAGGCACAGCTTCAGGGGCTATTGCTGCCTGGAGCGCTGTTTATATTGACCTCAACCCAGGCACACCTGAGGAGGGCCGGCCGGCAGGTTCAGGCTGCCCAGGTCAGCTAATCCACAGCCCTCAGGGAATCACACTGTTGAAAATGTTCCTCACTAAGGCAGAGTAGAAGCCAAGGAATAAAAGGACACAATGCCATTTGCAGCACTGTAGATGTGTCTAGAGGTAATCACGTGACTTGTAGTAAGTCAGAAAGTGAAAGACACATATCATATCATATCACTTATAGGTGTTACCTAAAAACGGATACCAGGGCAGATATTTCCACGGAGAAGGACAATCACAGATTCATTAAACAAACTTATGGATCACCAATGGAAAGGTGTGAGGATTGGTTTCATTACGATATTGGGGTTAACAGACATACAAACACAGGTGACATATATAATCACCAAAGACCTTGGAATACCAAGAGAAGACTACTCTACATTCTGTCATAACGTACATGGGAAAAGGATCCCAGGAAGAACAGACATATGTGTATGTGTAAAAGAAGCACATCTTCCACACCTACCACAAGCCAAACATTGTAACCAAACTTGCTGTAATAAAAAATAAAAAATTAAATTAAAAACACGAAGAAATAGTGAGACAAACTTGAGGGGCTTTCTCCTGACACATTCCATTGTAAATTCCAATCTAGAACACGAATTCCATTGAGGCTCTGTTGCCCTAGTAACCAGATTTGGTAAGGGAGAACTGCTGCCACCTTGTGGCCGTTTCACACAACAGCAGCTTTAATCCCAGCGCTCATGGTCAGTTGATATTCAAAATCATTGCAGACCTGTAAATGACACCTGCCCTGAAAACAAATCCTGGGGTCACATATCGACCAAAAAATTCAAAGGACGCCCATATTTCAAAACGACCGTTTCAAAAGGCATATTTTACGCACATTAGTGTTCTGCTTCTTTTTCTTTCTTTCTTTCTTTGTTAAAAAAACAGGAATGGAAAAGGCATCCCTCAGAATGGGCGAAAATATTTGCAAACGAATCAATGGACAAAGGTTTAATCTCCAACATATATAAAGAGCTCATGCAGCTTAATATTAAAACAACAAACAACCCAATACAAAAATGGGCAGAAGATCTAAAGAGACGTTTCTTCAAAGAAGACACAGAGACGGCCAAGACGCACATGAAAAGCTGCTCAACATCACTAATTATTAGAGAAATGCAAATCAAAACTACAATGAGGGATCACCTCACACCGGTTAGAATCGGCATCATCAGAAAATCTACAACCAACAAATTCTGGGGAGGGTGTGGACAAAAGGAACCCTCTCCCACTATTGGTGGGAATGTAAATTGATACAGTGTCTATGGACAACAGTAGGGAGTTTTGTTAAAAAAACTTGAAATAGAATTACCATATGATCCGGCATTCCCACTTCTGGGCATATACCCAGAGAAAATCATAAATCAAAAAGGCACATTCACCACAGTGGTCATTGCAGCACTATTTACAATAGCCAGGTAAAGGAAGCAACCTAAATACCCACAGACAGAAAAATGGATAAAGATGTGGTACATATATAAAATGGAATATTACTCAGCCATAAGATGGAATGAAACTGAGTCATTTGTACAGACGTCGATGGATCTAGAGACTGTCATACAGAATGAAGTAAGTCAGAAAGAGAAAAACAGATATTGTATTTTAATGCATATATGTGGAACCTAGAAAAATGGTACAGATGAACTGGTTTGCAGGGAAGAAACAGAGACACAGAGGTAGAGAACAAACGTATGGACACCAAGTGTGGGAAGCCATGGGGTGGTGGTGGTGGGATGAGTTGGGAGATTGGGATTGACCTGTATACATGTATATGCATAAAATACATAACTAATAATAACCTGCTGTATAAAAAAATAAATAAAATTAAATTTCAAAATTTTATAAAATAAAATTTAAAAATAAAACAGAAAAAAGTTCTTCCCTTCACACAGATGTATTTATATGAATGAACTATTGCCATGCTTATATCAATAAATACACAAAAGAGGAATAAAACCTAACTTGAACCAAAAAGGAAAAAAATACCTGAACCCACCAGTTATACAGAGGAAAACCCTATCAGGGCACTTGCTCCAGCGGTAAACAATTCTGAAATTGGTCAGAGGTGGGGAATCATCTCCCATACAGCCAGCAGCCCACCCCCCACGCAAGGAGCGTCCTCATTGCAAAGCTGGGGGACCGTGCCGAGGCATCTGTGAGTAAACGTGAGCAGAGCCCCAGGCCAGCTGCTGCTGAACTGTTCCCACCCTTCCCAGGTAAAACACCTGAATATGTAAAAGGGCTTGAAAGCCTAGAGGAAGGGCCGTGGAGCCACACCAGCGGCAGCACGCAGGCCAACTTGGTGCCTGCAGGCCAGCCAGGATGGTCCTGGTCCCGGGTGCTCTTCTAGAAGCTTTCCATTGCCCTGCCTGAGATACCCTTCCTGTCCAGGCCCCCACTGCTTTTTTCCTTCCTCACCTCTGTCCGGAGAGAAATTCCAGTGGAAGGTATGGGTGACACATCCTCTTCTTTACAGGTGGCAGCCTGGCAACTCCTGCAGAAAGTCCAGCAGAGCTCCACTCACAACGGGCCACCCACAAAGCCGTGGCCCCTCACTCCCTCCCACCAGAACAGCCCCGAGACTGCTGACGGGGCAGAGAATATGGAGTCAGGCACAGCTTCAGGGGCTATTGCTGCCTGGAGCGCTGTTTATATTGACCTCAACCCAGGCACACCTGAGGAGGGCCGGCCGGCAGGTTCAGGCTGCCCAGGTCAGCTAATCCACAGCCCTCAGGGAATCACACTGTTGAAAATGTTCCTCACTAAGGCAGAGTAGAAGCCAAGGAATAAAAGGACACAATGCCATTTGCAGCACTGTAGATGTGTCTAGAGGTAATCACGTGACTTGTAGTAAGTCAGAAAGTGAAAGACACATATCATATCATATCACTTATAGGTGTTACCTAAAAACGGATACCAGGGCAGATATTTCCACGGAGAAGGACAATCACAGATTCATTAAACAAACTTATGGATCACCAATGGAAAGGTGTGAGGATTGGTTTCATTACGATATTGGGGTTAACAGACATACAAACACAGGTGACATATATAATCACCAAAGACCTTGGAATACCAAGAGAAGACTACTCTACATTCTGTCATAACGTACATGGGAAAAGGATCCCAGGAAGAACAGACATATGTGTATGTGTAAAAGAAGCACATCTTCCACACCTACCACAAGCCAAACATTGTAACCAAACTTGCTGTAATAAAAAATAAAAAATTAAATTAAAAACACGAAGAAATAGTGAGACAAACTTGAGGGGCTTTCTCCTGGCACATTCCATTCTAAATTCCAATCTAGAACACGAATTCCATTGAGGCTCTGTTGCCCTAGTAACCAGATTTGGTAAGGGTGAACTGCTGCCACCTTGTGGCCGTTTCACACAACAGCAGGTTTAATCCCAGCGCTCATGGTCAGTTGATATTCAAAATCATTGCAGACCTGTAAATGACACCTGCCCTGAAAACAAATCCTGGGGTCACATATCGACCAAAAAATTCAAAGGACGCCCATATTTCAAAACGACCGTTTCAAAAGGCATATTTTACGCACATTAGTGTTCTGATTCTTTTTCTTTCTTTCTTTCTTTGTTAAAAAAACAGGAATGGAAAAGGCATCCCTCAGAATGGGCGAAAATATTTGCAAACGAATCAATGGACAAAGGTTTAATCTCCAACATATATAAAGAGCTCATGCAGCTTAATATTAAAACAACAAACAACCCAATACAAAAATGGGCAGAAGATCTAAAGAGACGTTTCTTCAAAGAAGACACAGAGACGGCCAAGACGCACATGAAAAGCTGCTCAACATCACTAATTATTAGAGAAATGCAAATCAAAACTACAATGAGGGATCACCTCACACCGGTTAGAATCGGCATCATCAGAAAATCTACAACCAACAAATTCTGGGGAGGGTGTGGACAAAAGGAACCCACTCCCACTATTGGTGGGAATGTAAATTGATACAGTGTCTATGGACAACAGTAGGGAGTTTCGTTAAAAAAACTTGAAATAGAATTACCATATGATCCGGCATTCCCACTTCTGGGCATATACACAGAGAAAATAATAAATCAAAAAGGCACATTCACCACAGTGGTCATTGCAGCACTATTTACAATAGCCAGGTAAAGGAAGCAACCTAAATACCCACAGACAGAAAAATGGATAAAGATGTGGTACATATATAAAATGGAATATTACTCAGCCATAAGAAGGAATGAAACTGAGTAATTTGTACAGACGTCGATGGATCTAGAGACTGTCATACAGAATGAAGTAAGTCAGAAAGAGAAAAACAGATATTGTATTTTAATGCATATATGTGGAACCTAGAAAAATGGTACAGATGAACTGGTTTGCAGGGAAGAAACAGAGACACAGAGGTAGAGAACAAACGTATGGACACCAAGTGTGGGAAGCCATGGGGTGGTGGTGGTGGGATGAGTTGGGAGATTGGGATTGACCTGTATACATGTATATGCATAAAATACATAACTAATAATAACCTGCTGT
Organism: Mesoplodon bidens; assembly: GCF_964165515.1. Classification (NCBI taxonomy): domain Eukaryota; kingdom Metazoa; phylum Chordata; class Mammalia; order Artiodactyla; family Ziphiidae; genus Mesoplodon; species Mesoplodon bidens. The sequence goes on along the minus strand of NW_027672706.1, from coordinate 989,688 downwards.
ATAAAAAAATAAATAAAATTAAATTTCAAAATTTTATAAAATAAAATTTAAAAATAAAACAGAAAAAAGTTCTTCCCTTCACACAGATGTATTTATAGGAATGAATTATTTCCATGCTTATATCTATAAATACATAAAAGAGGAATAAAATCTAACTTGAACCATAAACGAAAAAAAACCCTGAACCCACCAGTTATACAGAGGAAAACCCTATCAGGGCACTTGGTCCAGCGGTAAACAATTCTGAAATTGGTCAGAGGTGGGGAATCATCTCCCATACAGCCAGCAACCCACCCCCCATGCAAGGAGCGTCCTCATTGCAAAGCTGGGGGACCGTGCCGAGGCATCTCTGAGGAAAGGTTAGCTGAGCCCCAGGCCAGCTACTGCTGAACTGTTCCCAACCTTCCCAGGTAAAACACCTGAATATGTACAAAGGCTTGAAAGCCTAGAGGAAGGGCCGTGGAGCCACACCAGCGACAGCACGCAGGCCAACTTGGTGACTGCAGGCCAGCCAGGGTGATCCTGGCCCCGGGCGCTCTTCCGGAAGCTTTCCGTTGTCCTGCCTGAGATACCCCTCTTGTCCCGGCCCCCACTGCTTTTTTCCTTCCTCACCTCTGTGCGGAGAGAAATTCCAGCGGAAGGTATGGGTGACACATCCTCTTCTTTACAGGTGGCAGCCTGGCAACTCCTGCAGAAAGGCCAGCAGATCCCCACTCACACCGGGCCACCAACAAAGCTGTGGCCCCTCACTCCCTCCCACCAGCACAGCCCCGAGACTGCTGACGGGGCAGAGAATATGGAGTCAGGCACAGCTTCAGGGGCTATTGCTGCCTGGAGCGCTGTTTATATTGACCTCAACCAGGCAGACCTGGGGAGGGCCGGCCGGCAGGGTAAGGCTGCCCAGGTCAGCTAATCCACAACCCTCAGGGAATCACATTGTTGAAAATGGACGTCGCTAAGGCAGAATAGAAGCCAAGGAAAATAAGGACACAATGCCATTTGCAGCACCATAGATGAGTCTAGAGGTAATCACGTGACTTGGAGTAAGTCAGAAAGTGAAAGACACATATCATTTCATATCACTTATAGGTGTTACCTAAAATAGAAACCAGGGCAGTCATTTCCACTGAGAAGTGCAATCATAGATTCATTAAACAAACTTATGGTTCACCAATGGAAAGGTGTGAGGATTGGTTTCATTACGATATCGGGGTTAACAGACATATACAAACAGAGGTGACATATATAATCACCAAAGACCTACGGAATACCAAGAGAAGACTACTCAACATTCTGTCATAACGTACATGGGAAAAGGATCCCAGGAAGAACAGACATCTGTATATGTGTAAAAGAACCACATCTTCCACACCTACAACAAGCCAAACATTGTAATCAAACTTGCTATAATAAAAAATAAAAAAATTAAATTAAAAATACGAACAAGAAGTAGGGAGTCAAACTTGAGGGGCTTTCTCCTGGCACATTCCATTCTAAATTCCAATCTAGAACACGATGTCCATTGAGGCTCTGTTGCCCTAGTAACCAGATGTGTTAAGGGAGAACTGCTGCCAGCTAGTGGCCGTTTCACACAACAGCAGCTTTAATCCCAGTGCTAATGGTCAGTTGATATTCAAAATCATTGCAGGCCTGTAAATGACACCTGCCCTGAAAACAAATCCTGGGGCCACATATCGACCAACAAATTTAAAGGACGTCCATATTTCAAAACGACCGTTTCAAAAGGCATATTTTATGCACATTAGTGTTCTGCTTCTTTTTCTTTCGTTCTTTTTTGGTTAAAAACACGGGAATGGAATAAGGCATCCCTCAGAAGGGGCGAAAATAGTTGCAAAGGAATCAATGGACAAAGGTTTAATCTCCAATATATATAAACAGCTCATGCAGCTTATTAAGAAAACAAACAACCCAATACAAAAATGGGCAGAAGATCTAAAGAGACGTTTCTTCAAAGAAGACACAGAGATGGCCAAGACGCACATGAAAAGCTGCTCAAGAGCACTAATTATTAGAGAATTGCAAATCAAAACTACAATGAGGTATCACCTCACACCTGTTAGAATCGGCATCATCAGAAAATCTACAGACAACAAATTCTGGGGAGGGTGTGGACAAAAGGAGCCCTCTTCCACTATTGGTGGGAATGTAAATTGATACAGTCACTATGGAGAACAGTATGGAGTTTCCTTTAAAAAACTAGAAATAGAATTACCATCTGACCCAGCAATCCCACTTTTGGGCATATACCCAGAGACAACCATAAATCAAAAAGGCACATTCACCACAAGGTTCATTGCAGCACTATTTACAATAGCCAGGTAATGGAAGCAACCTAAATGCCCACAGACAGATGAATGGATAAAGATGGGGTACATATATAAAATGGAATATTACTCGGCCATAAAAAGGAATGAAACTGGGTCATTTGTAGAGACATCGATGGATCTAGAGACTGTCATACAGAATGAAGTAAGTCAGAAAGAGGAAAACAAATATTGTATATTAATGCATATATGTGGAACCTAAAAAATGGTACAGATGAACTGGTTTGCAGGGAAGAAATAGAGACACAGAGGTAGAGAACAAACGTATGGACACCAAGTGTGGGAAGCCATTGGGTGGTGGTGGTGGGATGAGTTGGGAGTTTGCGATTGACCTATATACATGTATATGCATAAAATACATAACTAATAATAACCCGCTGTATAAAAAAGTAAATAAAATTAAATTTCAAAATGTTAAAATATAAAATTTAAAAATAAAACAGAAAAAAGTTCTTCCCTTCACACAGATGTATTTATAGGAATGAATTATTTCCATGCTTATATCTATAAATACATAAAAGAGGAATAAAATCTAACTTGAACCATAAACGAAAAAAAACCCTGAACCCACCAGTTATACAGAGGAAAACCCTATCAGGGCACTTGCTCCAGCGGTAAACAATTCTGAAATTGGTCAGATGTGGGGAATCATCTCCCATACAGCCAGCAACCCACCCCCCATGAAAGGAGCGTCCTCATTGCAAAGCTGGGGGACCGTGCCGAGGCACCTCTGAAGAAAGGTGAGCTGAGCCCCAGGCCAGCTGCTGCTGAACTGTTCCCACCCTTCCCAGGTAAAACACCTGAATATGTACAAAGGCTTGAAAGCCTAGAGGAAGGGCCGTGGAGCCACACCAGCGACAGCACGCAGGCCAACTTGGTGACTGCAGGCCAGCCAGGGTGATCCTGGCCCCGGGCGCTCTTCCGGAAGCTTTCCATTGTCCTGCCTGAGATACCCGTCTTGTCCCGGCCCCCACTGCTTTTTTCCTTCCTCACCTCTGTGCGGAGAGAAATTCCAGCGGAAGGTATGGGTGACACATCCTCTTCTTTACAGGTGGCAGCCTGGCAACTCCTGCAGAAAGGCCAGCAGAACCCCACTCACACCGGGCCACCAACAAAGCTGTGGCCCCTCACTCCCTCCCACAAGCACAGCCCCGAGACTGCTGACGGGGCAGAGAATATGGAGTCAGGCACAGCTTCAGGGGCTATTGCTGCCTGGAGCGCTGTTTATATTGACCTCAACCAGGCAGACCTGGGGAGGGCCGGCCGGCAGGGTAAGGCTGTCCAGGTCAGCTAATGCACAACCCTCAGGGAATCACATTGTTGAAAATGGACCTCGCTAAGGCAGAATAGAAGCCAAGGAAAATAAGGACACAATGCCATTTGCAGCACCGTAGATGAGTCTAGAGGTAATCACGTGACTTGGAGTAAGTCAGAAAGTGAAAGACACATATCATTTCATATCACTTATAGGTGTTACCTAAAATAGAAACCAGGGCAGTCATTTCCACTGAGAAGTTCAATCATAGATTCATTAAAGAAACTTATGGTTCACCAATGGAAAGGTGTGAGGATTGGTTTCATTACGATATCGGGGTTAACAGACATATACAAACAGAGGTGACATATATAATCACCAAAGACCTACGGAATACCAAGAGAAGACTACTCAATATTCTGTCATAACGTACATGGGAAAAGGATCCCAGGAAAAACAGACATCTGTATATGTGTAAAAGAACCACATCTTCCACACCTACAACAAGCCAAACATTGTAATCAAACTTGCTATAATAAAAAATAAAAAAAATTAAATTAAAAATACGAACAAGAAGTAGGGAGTCAAACTTGAGGGGCTTTCTCCTGACACATTCCATTCTAAATTCCAATCTAGAACACGACATCCATTGAGGCTCTGTTGCCCTAGTAACCAGATGTGTTAAGGGAGAACTGCTGCCAGCTAGTGGCCGTTTCACACAACAGCAGCTTTAATCCCAGGGCTAATGGTCAGTTGATATTCAAAATCATTGCAGGCCTGTAAATGACACCTGCCCTGAAAACAAATCCTTGGTCCACATATCGACCAACAAATTTAAAGGACGTCCATATTTCAAAACGAACGTTTCAAAAGCCATATTTTATGCACATTAGTGTTCTGCTTCTTTTTATTTCTTTCTTTTTTGGTTAAAAACACGGGAATGGAAAAAGGCATCCCTCAGAAGGGGCGAAAATAGTTGCAAACGAATCAATGGACAAAGGTTTAATCTCCAATATATATAAACAGCTCATGCAGCTTATTAAGAAAACAAACAATCCAATACAAAAATGGGCAGAAGATCTAAAGAGACGTTTCTTCAAAGAATACACAGAGATGGCCAAGACGCACATGAAAAGCTGCTCAAGAGCACTAATTATTAGAGAAATGCTAATCAAAACTACAATGAGGTATCACCTCACACCTCTTAGAAACGGCATCATCAGAAAATCTACAGACAACAAATTCTGGGGAGGGTGTGGACAAAAGGAGCCCTCTTCCACTATTGGTGGGAATGTAAATTGATACAGTCACTATGGAGAACAGTATGGAGTTTCCTTTAAAAAACTAGAAATAGAATTACCATCTGACCCAGCAATCCCACTTTTGGGCATATACCCAGAGACAACCATAAATCAAAAAGGCACATTCACCACAAGGTTCATTGCAGCACTATTTACAATAGCCAGGTAATGGAAGCAACCTAAAGGCCCACAGACAGATGAATGGATAAAGATGGGGTACATATATAAAATGGAATATTACTCGGCCATAAAAAGGAATGAAACTGGGTCCTTTGTAGAGACATCGATGGATCTAGAGACTGTCATACAGAATGAAGTATGTCAGAAAGAGGAAAACAAATATTGTATATTAATGCATATATGTGGAACCTAAAAACTGGTACAGATGAACTGGTTTGCAGGGAAGAAATAGAGACACAGAGGTAGAGAACAAACGTATGGACACCAAGTGTGGGAAGCCATGGGGTGGTGGTGGTGGGATGAGTTGGGAGTTTGCGATTGACCTGTATACATGTATATGCATAAAATACATAAATAATAATAACACGCTGTATAAAAAAGTAAATAAAATTAAATTTCAAAATTTTAAAATATAAAATTTAAAAATAAAACAGAAAAAAGTTCTTCCCTTCACACAGATGTATTTATAGGAATGAATTATTTCCATGCTTATATCTATAAATACATAAAAGAGGAATAAAATCTAACTTGAACCATAAACGAAAAAAAACCCTGAACCCACCAATTTTACAGAGGAAAACCCTATCAGGGCACTTGCTCCAGCGGTAAACAATTCTGAAATTGGTCAGAGGTGGGGAATCATCTCCCATACAGCCAGCAACCCACCCCCCATGCAAGGAGCGTCCTCAATGCAAAGCTGGGGGACCGTGCCGAGGCATCTCTGAAGAAAGGTGAGCTGAGCCCCAGGCCAGCTGCTGCTGAACTGTTCCCACCCTTCCCAGGTAAAACAGCTGAATATGTACAAAGGCTTGAAAGCCTAGAGGAAGGGACGTGGAGCCACACCAGCGACAGCACGCAGGCCAACTTGTTGCCTGCAGGCCAGCCACGGTGATCCTGGCCCCGGGCGCTCTTCCGGAAGCTTTCCATTGTCCTGCCTGAGATACCCCTCTTGTCCCGGCCCCCACTGCTTTTTTCCTTCCTCACCTCTGTCCGGAGAGAAATTCCAGCGGAAGGTATGGGTGACACATCCTCTTCTTTACAGGTGGCAGCCTGGCAACTCCTGCAGAAAGGCCAGCAGAACCCCACTCACACCGGGCCACCAACAAAGCTGTGGCCCCTCACTCCCTCCCACCAGCACAGCCCCGAGACTGCTGACGGGGCAGAGAATATGGAGTCAGGCACAGCTTCAGGGGCTATTGCTGCCTGGAGCACTGTTTATATTGACCTCAACCAGGCAGACCTGGGGAGGGCCGGCCGGCAGGGTAAGGCTGCCCAGGTCAGCTAATCCACAACCCTCAGGGAATCACATTGTTGAAAATGGACCTCGCTAAGGCAGAATAGAAGCCAAGGAAAATAAGGACACAATGCCATTTGCAGCACCGTAGATGAGTCTAGAGGTAATCACGTGACTTGGAGTAAGTCAGAAAGTGAAAGACACATATCATTTCATATCACTTATAGGTGTTACCTAAAATAGAAACCAGGGCAGTCACTTCCACTGAGAAGTGCAATCATAGATTCATTAAACAAACTTATGGTTCACCAATGGAAAGGTGTGAGGATTGGTTTCATTACGATATCGGGGTTAACAGACATATACAAACAGAGGTGACATATATAATCACCAAAGACCTACGGAATACCAAGAGAAGACTACTCAACATTCTGTCATAACGTACATGGGAAAAGGATCCCAGGAAGAACAGACATCTGTATATGTGTAAAAGAACCACATCTTCCACACCTACAACAAGCCAAACATTGTAATCAAAGTTGCTATAATAAAAAATAAAAAAATTAAATTAAAAATACGAACAAGAAGTAGGGAGTCAAACTTGAGGGGCTTTCTCCTGGCACATTCCATTCTAAATTCCAATCTAGAACACGACGTCCATTGAGGCTCTGTTGCCCTAGTAACCAGATGTGTTAAGGGAGAACTGCTGCCAGCTAGTGGCCGTTTCACACAACAGCATCTTTAATCCCAGTGCTAATGGTCAGTTGATATTCAAAATCATTGCAGGCTTGTAAATGACACCTGCCCTGAAAACAAATCCTGGGGCCACATATCGACCAAAAAATTTAAAGGACGTCCATATTTCAAAACGACCGTTTCAAAAGGCATATTTCATGCACATTAGTGTTCTGCTTCTTTTTCTTTCTTTCTTTTTTGGTTAAAAACACGGGAATGGAAAAAGGCATCCCTCAGAAGGGGCGAAAATAGTTGCAAACGAATCAATGGACAAAGGTTTAATCTCCAATATATATAAACAGCTCATGCAGCTTATTAAGAAAACAAACAACCCAATACAAAAATGGGCAGAAGATCTAAAGAGACGTTTCTTCAAAGAAGACACAGAGATGGCCAAGACGCACATGAAAAGCTGCTCAAGAGCACTAATTATTAGAGAAATGCAAATCAAAACTACAATGAGGTATCACCTCACACCTGTTAGAATCGGCATCATCAGAAGATCTACAAACAACAAATTCTGGGGAGGGTGTGGACAAAAGGAGCCCTCTTCCACTATTGGTGGGAATGTAAATTGATACAGTCACTATGGAGAACAGTATGGAGTTTCCTTTAAAAAACTAGAAATAGAATTACCATCTGACCCAGCAATCCCACTTTTGGGCATATACCCAGAGACAACCATAAATCAAAAAGGCACATTCACCACAAGGTTCATTGCAGCACTATTTACAATAGCCAGGTAATGGAAGCAACCTAAATGCCCACAGACAGATGAATGGATAAAGATGGGGTACATATATAAAATGGAATATTACTCGGCCATAAAAAGGAATGAAACTGGGTCATTTGTAGAGACATCGATGGATCTAGAGACTGTCATACAGAATGAAGTAAGTCAGAAAGAGGAAAACAAATATTGTATATTAATGCATATATGTGGAACCTAAAAACTGGTACAGATGAACTGGTTTGCAGGGAAGAAATAGAGACACAGAGGTAGAGAACAAACGTATGGACACCAAGTGTGGGAAGCCATGGGGTGGTGGTGGTGGGATGAGTTGGGAGTTTGCGATTGACCTGTATACATGTATATGCATAAAATACATAACTAATAATAACCCGCTGTATAAAAAAGTAAATAAAATTAAATTTCAAAATTTTAAAATATAAAATTTAAAAATAAAACAGAAAAAAGTTCTTCCCTTCACACAGATGTATTTATAGGAATGAATTATTTCCATGCTTATATCTATAAATACATAAAAGAGGAATAAAATATAACTTGAACCATAAACGAAAAAAAACCCTGAACCCACCAGTTTTACAGAGGAAAACCCTATCAGGGCACTTGCTCCAGCGGTAAACAATTCTGAAATTGGTCAGAGGTGGGGAATCATCTCCCATACAGCCAGCAACCCACCCCCCATGCAAGGAGCGTCCTCATTGCAAAGCTGGGGGACCGTGCCGAGGCATCTCTGAAGAAAGGTGAGCTGAGCCCCAGGCCAGCTGCTGCTGAACTGTTCCCAACCTTCCCAGTTAAACACCTGAATATGTACAAAGGCTTGAAAGCCTAGAGGAAGGGACGTGGAGCCACACCAGCGACAGCACGCAGGCCAACTTGGTGACTGCAGGCCAGCCAGGGTGATCCTGGCCCCGGGCGCTCTTCCGGAAGCTTTCCATTGTCCTGCCTGAGATACCCCTCTTGTCCCGGCCCCCACTGCTTTTTTCCTTCCTCACCTCTGTCCGGAGAGAAATTCCAGCGGAAGGTATGGGTGACACATCCTCTTCTTTACAGGTGGCAGCCTGGCAACTCCTGCAGAAAGGCCAGCAGAACCCCACTCACACCGGGCCACCAACAAAGCTGTGGCCCCTCACTCCCTCCCACCAGCACAGCCCTGAGACTGCTGACGGGGCAGAGAATATGGAGTCAGGCACAGCTTCAGGGGCTATTGCTGCCTGGAGCGCTGTTTATATTGACCTCAACCAGGCAGACCTGGGGAGGGCCGGCCGGCAGGGTAAGGCTGCCCAGGTCAGCTAATCCACAACCCTCAGGGAATCACATTGTTGAAAATGGACCTCGCTAAGGCAGAATAGAAGCCAAGGAAAATAAGGACACAATGCCATTTGCAGCACCGTAGATGAGTCTAGAGGTAATCACGTGACTTGGAGTAAGTCAGAAAGTGAAAGACACATATCATTTCATATCACTTATAGGTGTTACCTAAAATAGAAACCAGGGCAGTCATTTCCACTGAGAAGTGCAATCATAGATTCATTCAACAAACTTATGGTTCACCAATGGAAAGGTGTGAGGATTGGTTTCATTACGATATCGGGGTTAACAGACATATACAAACAGAGGTGACATATATAATCACCAAAGACCTACGGAATACCAAGAGAAGACTACTCAACATTCTGTCATAACGTACATGGGAAAAGGATCCCAGGAAGAACAGACATCTGTATATGTGTAAAAGAACCACATCTTCCACACCTACAACAAGCCAAACATTGTAATCAAACTTGCTATAATAAAAAATAAAAAAAATTAAATTAAAAATACGAACAAGAAATAGGGAGTCACACCTGAGGGGCTTTCTCCTGGCACATTCCATTCAAAATTCCAATCTAGAACACGACATCCATTGAGGCTCTGTTGCCCTAGTAACCAGATGTGTTAAGGGAGAACTGGTGCCACCTAGTGGCCGTTTCACACAACAGCAGCTTTTATCCCAGTGCTAAGGTCAGTTGATATTCAAAATCATTGCAGGCCTGTAAATGACACCTGCCCTGAAAACAAATCCTGGGGCCACATATCGACCAAAAAATTTAAAGGACGTCCATATTTCAAAACGACCATTTCAAAAGGCATATTTTATGCACATTAGTGTTCTGCTCCTTTTTCTTTCTTTCTTTTTTTGTTAAAAACACGGGAATGGAAAAACGCATCCCTCAGAAGGGGCGAAAATAGTTGCAAACGAATCAATGGACAAAGGTTTAATCTCCAATATATATAAACAGCTCATGCAGCTTATTAAGAAAACAAACAACCCAATACAAAAATGGGCAGAAGATCTAAAGAGACGTTTCTTCAAAGAAGACACAGAGATGGCCAAGACGCACATGAAAAGCTGCTCAAGAGCACTAATTATTAGAGAAATGCAAATGAAAACTACAATGAGGTATCACATCACACCTGTTAGAATCGGCATCATCAGAAAATCTACAAACAACAAATTCTGGGGAGGGTGTGGACAAAAGGAGCCCTCTTCCACTATTGGTGGGAATGTAAATTGATACAGTCACTATGGAGAACAGTATGGAGTTTCCTTTAAAAAACTAGAAATAGAATTACTATCTGACCCAGCAATCCATATAATATGGGCATAATATGGGCATATACCCAGAGACAACCATAAATCAAAAAGGCACATTCACCACAAGGTTCATTGCAGCACTATTTACAATAGCCAGGTAATGGAAGCAACCTAAATGCCCACAGACAGATGAATGGATAAAGATGGGGTACATATATAAAATGGAATATTACTCGGCCATAAAAAGGAATGAAACTGGGTCATTTGTAGAGACATCGATGGATCTAGAGACTGTCATACAGAATGAAGTAAGTCAGAAAGAGGAAAACAAATATTGTATATTAATGCATATATGTGGAACCTAAAAACTGGTACAGATGAACTGGTTTGCAGGGAAGAAATAGAGACACAGAGGTAGAGAACAAACGTATGGACACCAAGTGTGGGAAGACCTGGGGTGGTGGTGGTGGGATGAGTTGGGAGTTTGCGATTGACCTGTATACATGTATATGCATAAAATACATAACTAATAATAACCCGCTGTATAAAAAAGTAAATAAAATTAAATTTCAAAATTTTAAAATATAAAATTTAAAAATAAAACAGAAAAAAGTTCTTCCCTTCACACAGATGTATTTATAGGAATGAATTATTTCCATGCTTATATCTATAAATACATAAAAGAGGAATAAAATCTAACTTGAACCATAAACGAAAAAAAACCCTGAACACACCAGTTTTACAGAGGAAAACCCTATCAGGGCACTTGCTCCAGCGGTAAACAATTCTGAAATTGGTCAGAGGTGGGGAATCATCTCCCATACAGCCAGCAACCCACCCCCCATGCAAGGAGCGTCCTCATTGCAAAGCTGGGGGACCGTGCCGAGGCATCTCTGAAGAAAGGTGAGCTGAGCCCCAGGCCAGCTGCTGCTGAACTGTTCCCACCCTTCCCAGGTAAAACACCTGAATATGTACAAAGGCTTGAAAGCCTAGAGGAAGGGCCGTGGAGCCACACCAGCGACAGCACGCAGGCCAACTTGGTGACTGCAGGCCAGCAAGGATGATCCTGGCCCCGGGCGCTCTTCCGGAAGCTTTCCATTGTCCTGCCTGAGATACCCCTCTTGTCCCGGCCCCCACTGCTTTTTTCCTTCCTCACCTCTGTCCGGAGAGAAATTCCAGCGGAAGGTATGGGTGACACATCCTCTTCTTTACAGGTGGCAGCCTGGCAACTCCTGCAGAAAGGCCAGCAGAACCCCACTCACACCGGGCCACCAACAAAGCTGTGGCCCCTCACTCCCTCCCACCAGCACAGCCCCGAGACTGCTGACGGGGCAGAGAATATGGAGTCAGGCACAGCTTCAGGGGCTATTGCTGCCTGGAGCGCTGTTTATATTGACCTCAACCAGGCAGACCTGGGGAGGGCCGGCCGGCAGGGTAAGGCTGCCCAGGTCAGCTAATCCACAACCCTCAGGGAATCACATTGTTGAAAATGGACCTCGCTAAGGCAGAATAGAGGCCAAGGAAAATTAGGACACAATGCCATTTGCAGCACAGTAGATGAGTCTAGAGGTAATCACGTGACTTGGAGTAAGTCAGAAAGTGAAAGACACATATCATTTCATATCACTTATAGGTGTTACCTAAAATAGAAACCAGGGCAGTCATTTCCACTGAGAAGTGCAATCATAGATTCATTAAACAAACTTATGGTTCACCAATGGAAAGGTGTGAGGATTGGTTTCATTACGATATCGGGGTTAACAGACATATACAAACAGAGGTGACATATATAATCACCAAAGACCTACGGAATACCAAGAGAAGACTACTCAACATTCTGTCATAACGTACATGGGAAAAGGATCCCAGGAAGAACAGACATCTGTATATGTGTAAAAGAACCACATCTTCCACACCTACAACAAGCCAAACATTGTAATCAAAGTTGCTATAATAAAAAATAAAAAAAATTAAATTAAAAATACGAACAAGAAATAGGGAGTCACACTTGAGGGGCTTTCTCCTGGCACATTCCATTCAAAATTCCAATCTAGAACACGACATCCATTGAGGCTCTGTTGCCCTAGTAACCAGATGTGTTAAGGGAGAACTGGTGCCACCTAGTGGCCGTTTCACACAACAGCAGCTTTTATCCCAGTGCTAAGGTCAGTTGATATTCAAAATCATTGCAGGCCTGTAAATGACACCTGCCCTGAAAACAAATCCTGGGGCCACATATCGACCAAAAAATTTAAAGGACGTCCATATTTCAAAACGACCATTTCAAAAGGCATATTTTATGCACATTAGTGTTCTGCTCCTTTTTCTTTCTTTCTTTTTTGGTTAAAAACACGGGAATGGAAAAACGCATCCCTCAGAAGGGGCGAAAATAGTTGCAAACGAATCAATGGACAAAGGTTTAATCTCCAATATATATAAACAGCTCATGCAGCTTATTAAGAAAACAAACAACCCAATACAAAAATGGGCAGAAGATCTAAAGAGACGTTTCTTCAAAGAAGACACAGAGATGGCCAAGACGCACATGAAAAGCTGCTCAAGAGCACTAATTATTAGAGAAATGCAAATCAAAACTACAATGAGGTATCACATCACACCTGTTAGAATCGGCATCATCAGAAAATCTACAAACAACAAATTCTGGGGAGGGTGTGGACAAAAGGAGCCCTCTTCCACTATTGGTGGGAATGTAAATTGATACAGTCACTATGGAGAACAGTATGGAGTTTCCTTTAAAAAACTAGAAATAGAATTACTATCTGACCCAGCAATCCCACTTATGGGCATATACCCAGAGACAACCATAAATCAAAAAGGCACATTCACCACAAGGTTCATTGCAGCACTATTTACAATAGCCAGGTAATGGAAGCAACCTAAATGCCCACAGACAGATGAATGGATAAAGATGGGGTACATATATAAAATGGAATATTACTCGGCCATAAAAAGGAATGAAACTGGGTCATTTGTAGAGACATCGATGGATCTAGAGTCTGTCATACAGAATGAAGTAAGTCAGAAAGAGGAAAACAAATATTGTATATTAATGCATATATGTGGAACCTAAAAAATGGTACAGATGAACTGGTTTGCAGGGAAGAAATAGAGACACAGAGGTAGAGAACAAACGTATGGACATCAAGTGTGGGAAGCCCTGGGGTGGTGGTGGTGGGATGAGTTGGGAGTTTGCGATTGACCTGTATACATGTATATGCATAAAATACATAACTAATAATAACCCGCTGTATAAAAAAGTAAATAAAATTAAATTTCAAAATTTTAAAATATAAAATTTAAAAATAAAACAGAAAAAAGTTCTTCCCTTCACACAGATGTATTTATAGGAATGAATTATTTCCATGCTTATATCTATAAATACATAAAAGAGGAATAAAATCTAACTTGAACCATAAACGAAAAAAAACCCTGAACCCACCAGTTTTACAGAGGAAAACCCTATCAGGGCACTTGCTCCAGCGGTAAACAATTCTGAAATTGGTCAGAGGTGGGGAATCATCTCCCATACAGCCAGCAACCCACCCCCCATGCAAGGAGCGTCCTCATTGCAAAGCTGGGGGACCGTGCCGAGGCATCTCTGTAGAAAGGTGAGCTGAGCCCCAGGCCAGCTGCTGCTGAACTGTTCCCACCCTTCCCAGGTAAAACACCTGAATATGTACAAAGGCTTGAAAGCCTAGAGGAAGGGACGTGGAGCCACACCAGCGACAGCACGCAGGCCAACTTGGTGACTGCAGGCCAGCCAGGATGATCCTGGCCCCGGGCGCTCTTCCGGAAGCTTTCCATTGTCCTGCCTGAGATACCCCTCTTGTCCCGGCCCCCACTGCTTTTTTCCTTCCTCACCTCTGTCCGGAGAGAAATTCCAGCGGAAGGTATGGGTGACACATCCTCTTCTTTACAGGTGGCAGCCTGGCAACTCCTGCAGAAAGGCCAGCAGAACCCCACTCACACCGGGCCACCAACAAAGCTGTGGCCCCTCACTCCCTCCCACCAGCACAGCCCCGAGACTGCTGACGGGGCAGAGAATATGGAGTCAGGCACAGCTTCAGGGGCTATTGCTGCCTGGAGCGCTGTTTATATTGACCTCAACCAGGCAGACCTGGGGAGGGCCGGCCGGCAGGGTAAGGCTGCCCAGGTCAGCTAATCCACAACCCTCAGGGAATCACATTGTTGAAAATGGACCTCGCTAAGGCAGAATAGAGGCCAAGGAAAATTAGGACACAATGCCATTTGCAGCACAGTAGATGAGTCTAGAGGTAATCACGTGACTTGGAGTAAGTCAGAAAGTGAAAGACACATATCATTTCATATCACTTATAGGTGTTACCTAAAATAGAAACCAGGGCAGTCATTTCCACTGAGAAGTGCAATCATAGATTCATTAAACAAACTTATGGTTCACCAATGGAAAGGTGTGAGGATTGGTTTCATTACGATATCGGGGTTAACAGACATATACAAACAGAGGTGACATATATAATCACCAAAGACCTACGGAATACCAAGAGAAGACTACTCAACATTCTGTCATAACGTACATGGGAAAAGGATCCCAGGAAGAACAGACATCTGTATATGTGTAAAAGAACCACATCTTCCACACCTACAACAAGCCAAACATTGTAATCAAACTTGCTATAATAAAAAATAAAAAAATTAAATTAAAAATACGAACAAGAAGTAGGGAGTCAAACTTGAGGGGCTTTCTCCTGGCACATTCCATTCTAAATTCCAATCTAGAACATGACTTCCATTGAGGCTCTGTTGCCCTAGTAACCAGATGTGTTAAGGGAGAACTGCTGCCAGCTAGTGGCCGTTTCACACAACAGCAGCTTTAATCCCAGGGCTAATGGTCAGTTGATATTCAAAATCATTGCAGGCCTGTAAATGACACCTGCCCTGAAAACAAATCCTGGGGCCACATATCGACCAAAAAATTTAAAGGACGTCCATATTTCAAAACGACCGTTTCAAAAGGCATATTTTATGCACATTAGTGTTCTGCTTCTTTTTCTTTCTTTCTTTTTTGGTTAAAAACACGGGAATGGAAAAAGGCATCCCTCAGAAGGGGCGAAAATAGTTGCAAACGAATCAATGGACAAAGGTTTAATCTCCAATATATATAAACAGCTCATGCAGCTTATTAAGAAAACAAACAACCCAATACAAAAATGGGCAGAAGATCTAAAGAGACGTTTCTTCAAAGAAGACACAGAGATGGCCAAGACGCACATGAAAAGCTGCTCAAGAGCACTAATTATTAGAGAAATGCAAATCAAAACTACAATGAGGTATCACCTCACACCTGTTAGAATCGGCATCATCAGAAAATCTACAAACAACAGATTCTGGGGAGGGTGTGGACAAAAGGAGCCCTCTTCCACTATTGGTGGGAATGTAAATTGATACAGTCACTATGGAGAACAGTATGGAGTTTCCTTTAAAAAACTAGAAATAGAATTACCATCTGACCCAGCAATCCCACTTTTGGGCATATACCCAGAGACAACCATAAATCAAAAAGGCACATTCACCACAAGGTTCATTGCAGCACTATTTACAATAGCCAGGTAATGGAAGCAACCTAAATGCCCACAGACAGATGAATGGATAAAGATGGGGTACATATATAAAATGGAATATTACTCGGCCATAAAAATGAATGAAACTGGGTCATTTGTAGAGACATCGATGGATCTAGAGACTGTCATACAGAATGAAGTAAGTCAGAAAGAGGAAAACAAATATTGTATATTAATGCATATATGTGGAACCTAAAAACTGGTACAGATGAACTGGTTTGCAGGGAAGAAATAGAGACACAGAGGTAGAGAACAAACGTATGGACACCAAGTGTGGGAAGCCATGGGGTGGTGGTGGTGGGATGAGTTGGGAGTTTGCGATTGACCTGTATACATGTATATGCATAAAATACATAACTAATAATAACCCGCTGTATAAAAAAGTAAATAAAATTAAATTTCAAAATTTTAAAATATAAAATTTAAAAATAAAACAGAAAAAAGTTCTTCCCTTCACACAGATGTATTTATAGGAATGAATTATTTCCATGCTTATATCTATAAATACATAAAAGAGGAATAAAATCTAACTTGAACCATAAACGAAAAAAAACCCTGAACCCACCAGTTTTACAGAGGAAAACCCTATCAGGGCACTTGCTCCAGCGGTAAACAATTCTGAAATTGGTCAGAGGTGGGGAATCATCTCCCATACAGCCAGCAACCCACCCCCCATTCAAGGAGCGTCCTCATTGCAAAGCTGGGGGACCGTGCCGAGGCATCTCTGAAGAAAGGTGAGCTGAGCCCCAGGCCAGCTGCTGCTGAACTGTTCCCAACCTTCCCAGTTAAACACCTGAATATGTACAAAGGCTTGAAAGCCTAGAGAAAGGGACGTGGAGCCACACCAGCGACAGCACGCAGGCCAACTTGGTGACTGCAGGCCAGCCAGGGTGATCCTGGCCCCGGGCGCTCTTCCGGAAGCTTTCCATTGTCCTGCCTGAGATACCCCTCTTGTCCCGGCCCCCACTGCTTTTTTCCTTCCTCACCTCTGTCCGGAGAGAAATTCCAGCGGAAGGTATGGGTGACACATCCTCTTCTTTACAGGTGGCAGCCTGGCAACTCCTGCAGAAAGGCCAGCAGAACCCCACTCACACCGGGCCACAAACAAAGCTGTGGCCCCTCACTCCCTCCCACCAGCACAGCCCCGAGACTGCTGACGGGGCAGAGAATATGGAGTCAGGCACAGCTTCAGGGGCTATTGCTGCCTGGAGCGCTGTTTATATTGACCTCAACCAGGCAGACCTGGGGAGGGCCGGCCGGCAGGGTAAGGCTGCCCAGGTCAGCTAATCCACAACCCTCAGGGAATCACATTGTTGAAAATGGACCTCGCTAAGGCAGAATAGAAGCCAAGGAAAATAAGGACACAATGCCATTTGCAGCACCATAGATGAATCTAGAGGTAATCACGTGACTTGGAGTAAGTCAGAAAGTGAAAGACACATATCATTTCATATCACTTATAGGTGTTACCTAAAATAGAAACCAGGGCAGTCATTTCCACTGAGAACTGCAATCATAGATTCATTAAACAAACTTATGGTTCACCAATGGAAAGGTGTGAGGATTGGTTTCATTACGATATCGGGGTTAACAGACATATACAAACAGAGGTGACATATATAATCACCAAAGACCTACAGAATACCAAGAGAAGACTACTCAACATTCTGTCATAACGTACATGGGAAAAGGATCCCAGGAAGAACAGACATCTGTATATGTGTAAAAGAACCACATCTTCCACACCTACAACAAGCCAAACATTGTAATCAAACTTGCTATAATAAAAAATAAAAAAAATTAAATTAAAAATACGAACAAGAAATAGGGAGTCACACTTGAGGGGCTTTCTCCTGGCACATTCCATTCAAAATTCCAATCTAGATCACAACATCCATTGAGGCTCTGTTGCCCTAGTAACCAGATGTGTTAAGGGAGAACTGGTGCCACCTAGTGGCCGTTTCACACAACAGCAGCTTTTATCCCAGGGCTAAGGTCAGATGATATTCAAAATCATTGCAGGCCTGTAAATGACACCTGCCCTGAAAACAAATCCTGGGGCCACATATCGACCAAAAAATTTAAAGGACGTCCATATTTCAAAACGACCATTTCAAAAGGCATATTTTATGCACATTAGTGTTCTGCTCCTTTTTCTTTCTTTCTTTTTTGGTTAAAAACACGGGAATGGAAAAACGCATCCCTCAGAAGGGGCGAAAATAGTTGCAAACGAATCAATGGACAAAGGTTTAATCTCCAATATATATAAACAGCTCATGCAGCTTATTAAGAAAACAAACAACCCAATACAAAAATGGGCAGAAGATCTAAAGAGACGTTTCTTCAAAGAAGACACAGAGATGGCCAAGACGCACATGAAAAGCTGCTCAAGAGCACTAATTATTAGAGAAATGCAAATCAAAACTACAATGAGGTATCACCTCACACCTGTTAGAATCGGCATCATGAGAAAATCTACAAACAACAAATTCTGGGGAGGGTGTGGACAAAAGGAGCCCTCTTCCACTATTGGTGGGAATGTAAATTGATACAGTCACTATGGAGAACAGTATGGAGTTTCCTTTATAAAACTAGAAATAGAATTACCATCTGACCCAGCAATCCCACTTTTGGGCATATACACAGAGACAACCATAAATCAAAAAGGCACATTCACCACAAGGTTCATTGCAGCACTATTTACAATAGCCAGGTAATGGAAGCAACCTAAATGCCCACAGACAGATGAATGGATAAAGATGGGGTACATATATAAAATGGAATATTACTCGGCCATAAAAAGGAATGAAACTGGGTCATTTGTAGAGACATCGATGGATCTAGAGACTGTCATACAGAATGAAGTAAGTCAGAAAGAGGAAAACAAATATTGTATATTAATGCATATATGTGGAACCTAAAAACTGGTACAGATGAACTGGTTTGCAGGGAAGAAATAGAGACACAGAGGTAGAGAACAAACGTATGGACACCAAGTGTGGGAAGCCATGGGGTGGTGGTGGTGGGATGAGTTGGGAGTTTGCGATTGACCTGTATACATGTATATGCATAAAATACATAACTAATAATAACCCGCTGTATAAAAAAGTAAATAAAATTAAATTTCAAAATTTTAAAATATAAAATTTAAAAATAAAACAGAAAAAAGTTCTTCGCTTCACACAGATGTATTTATAGGAATGAATTATTTCCATGCTTATATCTATAAATACATAAAAGAGGAATAAAATCTAACTTGAACCATAAACGAAAAAAAACCCTGAACCCACCAGTTTTACAGAGGAAAACCCTATCAGGGCACTTGCTCCAGCGGTAAACAATTCTGAAATTGGTCAGAGGTGGGGAATCATCTCCCATACAGCCAGCAACCCACCCCCCATTCAAGGAGCGTCCTCATTGCAAAGCTGGGGGACCGTGCCGAGGCATCTCTGAAGAAAGGTGAGCTGAGCCCCAGGCCAGCTGCTGCTGAACTGTTCCCAACCTTCCCAGTTAAACACCTGAATATGTACAAAGGCTTGAAAGCCTAGAGAAAGGGACGTGGAGCCACACCAGCGACAGCACGCAGGCCAACTTGGTGACTGCAGGCCAGCCAGGGTGATCCTGGCCCCGGGCGCTCTTCCGGAAGCTTTCCATTGTCCTGCCTGAGATACCCCTCTTGTCCCGGCCCCCACTGCTTTTTTCCTTCCTCACCTCTGTCCGGAGAGAAATTCCAGCGGAAGGTATGGGTGACACATCCTCTTCTTTACAGGTGGCAGCCTGGCAACTCCTGCAGAAAGGCCAGCAGAACCCCACTCACACCGGGCCACAAACAAAGCTGTGGCCCCTCACTCCCTCCCACCAGCACAGCCCCGAGACTGCTGACGGGGCAGAGAATATGGAGTCAGGCACAGCTTCAGGGGCTATTGCTGCCTGGAGCGCTGTTTATATTGACCTCAACCAGGCAGACCTGGGGAGGGCCGGCCGGCAGGGTAAGGCTGCCCAGGTCAGCTAATCCACAACCCTCAGGGAATCACATTGTTGAAAATGGACCTCGCTAAGGCAGAATAGAAGCCAAGGAAAATAAGGACACAATGCCATTTGCAGCACCATAGATGAATCTAGAGGTAATCACGTGACATGGAGTAAGTCAGAAAGTGAAAGACACATATCATTTCATATCACTTATAGGTGTTACCTAAAATAGAAACCAGGGCAGTCATTTCCACTGAGAAGTGCAATCATAGATTCATTAAACAAACTTATGGTTCACCAATGGAAAGGTGTGAGGATTGGTTTCATTACGATATCGGGGTTAACAGACATATACAAACAGAGATGACATATATAATCACCAAAGACCTACAGAATACCAAGAGAAGACTACTCAACATTCTGTCATAACGTACATGGGAAAAGGATCCCAGGAAGAACAGACATCTGTATATGTGTAAAAGAACCACATCTTCCACACCTACAACAAGCCAAACATTGTAATCAAACTTGCTATAATAAAAAATAAAAAAAATTAAATTAAAAATACGAACAAGAAATAGGGAGTCACACTTGAGGGGCTTTCTCCTGGCACATTCCATTCAAAATTCCAATCTAGAACACGACATCCATTGAGGCTCTGTTGCCCTAGTAACCAGATGTGTTAAGGGAGAACTGGTGCCAGCTAGTGGCCGTTTCACACAACAGCAGCTTTTATCCCAGTGCTAAGGTCAGATGATATTCAAAATCATTGCAGGCCTGTAAATGACACCTGCCCTGAAAACAAATCCTGGGGCCACATATCGACCAAAAAATTTAAAGGACGTCCATATTTCAAAACGACCATTTCAAAAGGCATATTTTATGCACATTAGTGTTCTGCTCCTTTTTCTTTCTTTCTTTTTTGGTTAAAAACACGGGAATGGAAAAACGCATCCCTCAGAAGGGGCGAAAATAGTTGCAAACGAATCAATGGACAAAGGTTTAATCTCCAATATATATAAACAGCTCATGCAGCTTATTAAGAAAACAAACAACCCAATACAAAAATGGGCAGAAGATCTAAAGAGACGTTTCTTCAAAGAAGACACAGAGATGGCCAAGACGCACATGAAAAGCTGCTCAAGAGCACTAATTATTAGAGAAATGCAAATCAAAACTACAATGAGGTATCACCTCACACCTGTTAGAATCGGCATCATCAGAAAATCTACAAACAACAAATTCTGGGGAGGGTGTGGACAAAAGGAGCCCTCTTCCACTATTGGTGGGAATGTAAATTGATACAGTCACTATGGAGAACAGTATGGAGTTTCCTTTAAAAAACTAGAAATAGAATTACTATCTGACCCAGCAATCCATATAATATGGGCATAATATGGGCATATACCCAGAGACAACCATAAATCAAAAAGGCACATTCACCACAAGGTTCATTGCAGCACTATTTACAATAGCCAGGTAATGGAAGCAACCTAACTGCCCACAGACAGATGAATGGATAAAGATGGGGTACATATATAAAATGGAATATTACTCGGCCATAAAAAGGAATGAAACTGGGTCATTTGTAGAGACATTGATGGATCTAGAGACTGTCATACAGAATGAAGTAAGTCAGAAAGAGGAAAACAAATATTGTATATTAATGCATATATGTGGAACCTAAAAACTGGTACAGATGAACTGGTTTGCAGGGAAGAAATAGAGACACAGAGGTAGAGAACAAACGTATGGACACCAAGTGTGGGAAGCCCTGGGGTGGTGGTGGTGGGATGAGTTGGGAGTTTGCGATTGACCTGTATACATGTATATGCATAAAATACATAACTAATAATAACCCGCTGTATAAAGAAGTAAATAAAATTAAATTTCAAAATTTTAAAATATAAAATTTAAAAATAAAACAGAAAAAAGTTCTTCCCTTCACACAGATGTATTTATAGGAATGAATTATTTCCATGCTTATATCTATAAATACATAAAAGAGGAATAAAATCTAACTTGAACCATAAACGAAAAAAAACCCTGAACCCACCAGTTTTACAGAGGAAAACCCTATCAGGGCACTTGCTCCAGCGGTAAACAATTCTGAAATTGGTCAGAGGTGGGGAATCATCTCCCATACAGCCAGCAACCCACCCCCCATGCAAGGAGCGTCCTCATTGCAAAGCTGGGGGACCGTGCCGAGGCATCTCTCAAGAAAGGTGAGCTGATCCCCAGGCCAGCTGCTGCTGAACTGTTCCCAACCTTCCCAGTTAAACACCTGAATATGTACAAAGGCTTGAAAGCCTAGAGGAAGGGACGTGGAGCCACACCAGCGACAGCACGCAGGCCAACTTGTTGCCTGCAGGCCAGCCAGGGTGATCCTGGCCCCGGGCGCTCTTCCGGAAGCTTTCCATTGTCCTGCCTGAGATACCCCTCTTGTCCCGGCCCCCACTGCTTTTTTCCTTCCTCACCTCTGTCCGGAGAGAAATTCCAGCGGAAGGTATGGGTGACACATCCTCTTCTTTACAGGTGGCAGCCTGGCAACTCCTGCAGAAAGGCCAGCAGAACCCCACTCACACCGGGCCACCAACAAAGCTGTGGCCCCTCACTCCCTCCCACCAGCACAGCCCCGAGACTGCTGACGGGGCAGAGAATATGGAGTCAGGCACAGCTTCAGGGGCTATTGCTGCCTGGAGCGCTGTTTATATTGACCTCAACCAGGCAGACCTGGGGAGGGCCGGCCGGCAGGGTAAGGCTGCCCAGGTCAGCTAATCCACAACCCTCAGGGAATCACATTGTTGAAAATGGACCTCGCTAAGGCAGAATAGAAGCCAAGGAAAATAAGGACACAATGCCATTTGCAGCACCGTAGATGAGTCTAGAGGTAATCACGTGACTTGGAGTAAGTCAGAAAGTGAAAGACACATATCATTTCATATCACTTATAGGTGTTACCTAAAATAGAAACCAGGGCAGTCATTTCCACTGAGAAGTGCAATCATAGATTCATTAAAGAAACTTATGGTTCACCAATGGAAAGGTGTGAGGATTGGTTTCATTACGATATCGGGGTTAACAGACATATACAAACAGAGGTGACATATATAATCACCAAAGACCTACGGAATACCAAGAGAAGACTACTCAACATTCTGTCATAACGTACATGGGAAAAGGATCCCAGGAAGAACAGACATCTGTATATGTGTAAAAGAACCACATCTTCCACACCTACAACAAGGCAAACATTGTAATCAAACTTGCTATAATAAAAAATAAAAAAAATTAAATTAAAAATACGAACAAGAAATAGGGAGTCACACCTGAGGGGCTTTCTCCTGGCACATTCCATTCAAAATTCCAATCTAGAACACGACATCCATTGAGGCTCTGTTGCCCTAGTAACCAGATGTGTTAAGGGAGAACTGGTGCCACCTAGTGGCCGTTTCACACAACAGCAGCTTTTATCCCAGTGCTAAGGTCAGTTGATATTCAAAATCATTGCAGGCCTGTAAATGACACCTGCCCTGAAAACAAATCCTGGGGCCACATATCGACAAAAAATTTAAAGGACGTCCATATTTCAGAAGGACCATTTCAAAAGGCATATTTTATGCACATTAGTGTTCTGCTCCTTTTTCTTTCTTTCTTTTTTTGTTAAAAACACGGGAATGGAAAAACGCATCCCTCAGAAGGGGCGAAAATAGTTGCAAACGAATCAATGGACAAAGGTTTAATCTCCAATATATATAAACAGCTCATGCAGCTTATTAAGAAAACAAACAACCCAATACAAAAATGGGCAGAAGATCTAAAGAGACGTTTCTTCAAAGAAGACACAGAGATGGCCAAGACGCACATGAAAAGCTGCTCAAGAGCACTAATTATTAGAGAAATGCAAATGAAAACTACAATGAGGTATCACATCACACCTGTTAGAATCGGCATCATCAGAAAATCTACAAACAACAAATTCTGGGGAGGGTGTGGACAAAAGGAGCCCTCTTCCACTATTGGTGGGAATGTAAATTGATACAGTCACTATGGAGAACAGTATGGAGTTTCCTTTAAAAAACTAGAAATAGAATTACCATCTGCTCCAGCAATCCCACTTTTGGGCATATACCCAGAGACAACCATAAATCAAAAAGGCACATTCACCACAATGTTCATTGCAGCACTATTTACAATAGCCGGGAAATGGAAGCCACATAAATGCCCACAGACAGATGAATGGATAAAGATGGGGTACATATATAAAATGGAATATTACTCGGCCATAAAAAGGAATGAAACTGGGTCATTTGTAGAGACATCGATGGATCTAGAGACTGTCATACAGAATGAAGTAAGTCAGAAAGAGGAAAACAAATATTGTATATTAATGCATATATGTGGAACCTAAAAACTGGTACAGATGAACTGGTTTGCAGGGAAGAAATAGAGACACAGAGGTAGAGAACAAACGTATGGACACCAAGTGTGGGAAGCCATGGGGTGGTGGTGGTGGGATGAGTTGGGAGTTTGAGATTGACCTGTATACATGTATATGCATAAAATACATAACTAATAATAAGCCGCTGTATAAAAAAGTAAACAAAATTAAATTTCAAAATTTTAAAATATAAAATTTAAAAATAAAACACAAGAAAGTCCTTCCCTTCACACAGATGTATTTATAGGAATTAATTATTTCCATGCTTATATCTATAAATACATAAAAGAGGAATAAAATCTAACTTGAACCATAAACGAAAAAAAAACCTGAACCCACCAGTTATACAGAGGAAAACCCTATCAGGGCACTTGCTCCAGCGGTAAACAATTCTGAAATTGGTCAGAGGTGGGGAATCATCTCCCATACAGCCAGCAACCCACCCCCCATGCAAGGAGCGTCCTCATTGCAAAGCTGGGGGACCGTGCCGAGGCATCTCTGAATAAAGGTGAGCTGAGCCCCAGGCCAGCTGCTGCTGAACTGTTCCCACCCTTACCAGGTAAAACACCTGAATATGTACAAAGGCTTGAAAGCCTAGAGGAAGGGCCGTGGAGCCACACCAGTGACAGCACGCAGGCCAACTTGGTGACTGCAGGCCAGCCAGTGTGATCCTGGGCCCGGGTGCTCTTCCGGAAGCTTTCCATTGTCCTGCCTGAGATACCCCTATTGTCCCGGCCCCCACTGCTTTTTTCCTTCCTCACCTCTGTGCGGAGAGAAATTCCAGCGGAAGGTATGGGTGACACATCCTCTTCTTTACAGGTGGCAGCCTGGCAACTCCTGCAGAAAGGCCAGCAGAACCCCACTCACACCGGGCCACCAACAAAGCTGTGGCCCCTCACTCCCTCCTACCAGCACAGGCCCGAGACTGCTGACGGGGCAGAGAATATGGAGTCAGGCACAGCTTCAGGGGCTATTGCTGCCTGGAGCGCTGTTTATATTGACCTCAACCAGGCAGACCTGGGGAGGGCCGGCCGGCAGTGTAAGGCTGCCCAGGTCAGCTAATCCACAACCCTCAGTGAATCACATTGTTGAAAATGGACCTCGCTAAGGCAGAATAGAAGCCAAGGAAAATAAGGACACAATGCCATTTGCAGCACCGTAGATGAGTCTAGAGGTAATCACGTGACTTGTAGTAAGTCAGAAACTGAAAGACACATATCATATCATATCTCTTATTGGTGTTACCTAAAAATGGATACCAGGGCAGATATTTCCACGGAGAAGGGCAATCAGAGATTCATTAAACAAACTTATGGTTCACCAATGGAAAGGTGTGAGGATTGGTTTCATTACGATATCGGGGTTAACAGACATATACAAACAGAGGTGACATATATAATCACCAAAGACCTACGGAATACCAAGAGAAGACTACTCAACATTCTGTCATAACGTACCTGGGAAAAGGATCCCAGGAAGAACAGAAATCTGTATATGTGTAAAAGAACCACATCTTCGACACCTACAACAACCAAACATTGTAATCAAACTTGCTGTAATAAAAAATAAAAATTTAAATTAAAAACACGAACAAGAAGTAAGGAGACAAACTTTAGGGGCTTTCTCCTGGCACATCCCATTCTAAATTCCAATCTAGAACAGGACTTCCATTGAGGCTCTGATGCCCTAGTAACAAGATTTGGTAAGGGAGAACTGCTGCCACCTTGTGGCCGTTTCACACAACAGCAGCTTTAATCCCAGCGCTAATGGTCAGTTGATATTCAAAATCATTGCAGGCCTGTAGATGACACCTGCCCTGAAAACAAATCCTGGGGTCACATATCGACCAAAAAATTCAAAGGACGTCCATATTTCAAAACGACCGTTTCAAAAGGCATATTTTATGCACATTAGTGTTCTGCATCTTTGTCTTTCTTTCTTTTTTGGTTAAAAAGACGGGAATGGAAAAAGGCATCCCTCAGAATGGGCGAAAATAGTTGCAAACGAATAAATGGAAAAGGTTTAATCTCCAATATATATAAACAGCTCATGCAGCTTAATATTAAAAAAAACAAACAACCCAATACCAAATTGGGCAGAAGATCTAAAGAGACGTTTCTTCAAAGAAGACACAAAGATGGCCAAGACGCACGTACCCTGAGCCTAACACGTTTCCATACCCTCACGTGTGCCCTAAACCTTGCCGTTCCCTAACCCTAACCCTAGCCCAGAACGGAAACCCACCACCAACCCTACACCATACCCTACGCCGTACACTACTCCTGGCCCGTACGCTGGCACTGACCCGTGCGTCAGCACAAAGCCTGACTCTCCCACGTTTCCGTACCCTCACCTGTTCCCTAAGACTTGCCGTTCCCTATCCCTAACACTAGCCCGGAACGGAAACCCACCACCAGCCCTACACCTTACCCTACGCCGTAGCCTACTCCTGGCCCGTACGCTGGCACTAACCCGTGTGTCAGCACATAGCATGACCTTCCCACGTTTCCATACCCTCACCTGTGCCCTAAGCCTTGCCGTTCCCTAACCCTAACCCTAGCCCGGAACGGAAACCCACCACCAGCCCTACACCTTACCCTACGCCATAGCCTACTCCTGGCCCGTACGCTGGCACTGACCCGTGCGTCAGCACATAGCCTACCACTCCCACGTTTCCGTACCCTCACCTGTGCCCTAAGCCTTGCCGTTCCCTAACCCTAACCCTAGCCCGGAACGGAAACCCAGGACCAGCCCTACACATTACCCTACGCCGTACCCTAGTCCTTGCCCGTACGCTGGCACTGACCCGTGCGTCAGCACATAGCCTACCACTCCCACGTTTCCGTACCCTCACCTGTGCCCTTAGCCTTGCCATTCCCTAACCCTAACCCTAGCCCGAAACGGAAACCCACCACCAGCCCTACACCTTACCCTACGCCGTACACTACTCCTGGCCCGTATGCTGGAACTGACCCATGCGTCAGCATGGAGCCTGACCCTCCCACGTTTCCGTACCCTCACCTGTGCCCTAAGCCTACACGTTCCCTAACACTAACCCTAGCCAGGAACGGAGACCCACCAGCAGCCCTAAACTTTACCCTACGTCGAAGCCTACTCCTGCCCGGAAGCTGACACTGACACGTGCGTGAGCACGTAGCCTCACCCTCCGACTTTTCCGTACCCTCACCTGTGCCCTAAGCCTTGCCGTTCGCTAACCCTAACCCTAGCCCGGAACGGAAACCCACCACCGGGCCTAAACCTTACCCTACGCCGAAGCCTACACCTGGGCGTATGCTGTCATTGACCCGTGCGTCAGCACGTAGTCTGACCCTCCCAGGTTTCTGTAACCTCACCTGTGCCCTAAGCCTTGCGGTTCCCTACCCCTAACCCTAGACCGGAATGGAAACCCACGACCACACCTACACCATACCCTACACCGTACCCAACTCCTGGCCCATACGGTGGCACTGACCTGTGTGTCAGCACGTAGCCTGTCTCTCACACGTTTCCGTACCCTCACCTGTGCCCTAAGCCTTACCGTTCCCTAACCCTATCCCTAGCCCAGAACGGAAACCCACCACAAGCCCTACACCTTACCCTACGCCGTACAGTACTCCAGGCCCGTACACTGGCACTGACCCGTGCGTCAGCACGTAGCCTGACCCTCCCACGTTTCCGAACCCTCTCCTGTGCCCTAAACCTTGCCGTTCCCTAACCCTAACCCTAGCCCAGAACAGAAACCCACCACCAGCCCTACACCTTAGCCTACGCAGTAGCCAACACCTGGCCCGTACGCTGGAGCTGACCCGTGCGTCAGCACATAGCCTGAACCTCCCCCGTTTCCGTACCCTCACCTGTGACCTAACGCTTGTCGTTCCCTCACCCTAACCCTAGCCCAGAACAGAAACCCACCACCAGCCCTACACCTTACCCTACACCGTAGCCTACTCCTGGCCCGTACGCTGGCACTGACCTGTGCGTCAGCACGTAGCCTGACCCACCCACGTTTCCGTAACTTCACCTGAACCCTAAGCCTTGTCATTCCCTAAACCTATCCCTAGCCCGGAACGGTAACCCACCACCAGCCCTACACCATACCCTACGCCGTATCCTACTCCTGGCCCGTACGCTGGCACTGACACGTCAGTCAGCAAGTAGCCTGCCTCTCCCACGTTTCCGTACCCTCACCTGTGCCCTTAGCCTTGCCATTCCCTAACCCTAACCCTAGCCCGAAACGGAAACCCAGGACCAGACCTACACCTTACCCTACGCCGTACACTACTCCTGGCCCGTACGCTGGAACTGACCCATGCTTCAGCATGTAGCCTGACCCTCCCACGTTTCCGTACCCTCACCTGTGCCCTAAGCCTTGCCGTTCCCTAACCCTAACCCTAGCCCGGAATGGGACCCCACAACCAGCCCTACACCTTACCCAATGCCGTACCCGTACCCTGACCCGTACGCTGGCACTGACACGTGCGTCAGCACGTAGCCTGACCCTCCCACGTTTCCGTACCACACCTGTGCCCTAAGCCTTGCCGTTCCCTAACCCTAACCCTAGCCCAGAACGGAAACCCACCACCAGCCCTACACCTTACCTTATGCCGTACACTATTCCTGGACCGTACGCTGGCACTGACCCGTGCGTCAGCACGTAGCCTGCCACTCCAACGTTTCCGTACCCTCACCTGTGCCCTAAGACTTGCCGTTCCCTATCCTTAACACTAGCCCGGAACAGAAACCCACCACCAGCCCTACACCTTACACAACGCCGTAACCTACTCCTGGACCGAACGCTGGCACTTACCCGTGCGTCAACACGTAGCCTGCCTCTCCCACGTTTCCAAACCCTCACCTGTGCCCTAAGCTTTGCCATTCCCTAACCCTAACACTAGCCCGGAACGGAAACCCACCACCAGCCCTACACCTTACCCTAGGCCGTACCCTACTCCTGGCCCGTACGCTGGCACTGACCCATTCTTCAGCACCTATCATGACCCTCCCACGTTTCTATACCCTCACCTGTGCCCTAAGCCTTGCCGTTCCCTAACCCTAACCCTACACATTACCCTATGCCGTACCCTACTCCTGGACTGTACGCTGGCACTGACACGTGCTTCAGCATGTAGCCTGCCACTCCCACGTTTCCATACCCTCACCTGTGCCCTAAGCCTTGCCATTCCCTAACCCTAACACTAGCCCGGAAAGGAAACCAACCACCAGCCCTACACCTTAACCTACGCTGTTGCCTACTCCTGGCCTGTAAGCTGGCACTGACCCGTGCGTCAGCACATAGCCTGACCCTCCCCCGTTTCCGTACCATCACCTGTTCCTTAAGGCATGTCGTTCCCTAACCCTAACCCTAGCCCAGAACAGAAACCCACCACCAGCCCTACACCTTACCCTACACCGTAGCCTACGCCTGGCCCATTCGCTGGCACTAATACTTGCGTCAGCACGTAGCCTTACCCTCCCACGTTTCCGTACCCTCACCTGTGTCCTAAGCCTTGCCGTTCCATAACCGTAACCCCGAAAGGAAAGCCACCACCAGCCCTACACCTTACTCTACACCGTAGCCTACTCTTGGCCCATACGCTGGCACTGACCCGTGCGTCAGCACATAGCCTGACACTCCCACGTTTCCGTACCCACACCTGTGCCATAAGGCTTGTCGTTCTCTCACCCTAACCCTAGCCCAGAAAGGAAACCCGCCACCAGGCCTACACCATACCCAACGCCATAGCCTACTCCTGGCCCGTACGCTGGCACTGACCCGTGCGTCAGCACATAGCCTACCACTCCCACGTTTCCGTACCCTCACCTGTGCCCTAAGCCTTGCCGTTCCCTAACCCTAACCCTAGCCCGGAACGGAAACCCAGGACCAGCCCTACACATTACCCTACGCCGTACCCTAGTCCTTGCCCGTACGCTGGCACTGACCCGTGCGTCAGCACATAGCCTACCACTCCCACGTTTCCGTACCCTCACCTGTGCCCTTAGCCTTGCCATTCCCTAACCCTAACCCTAGCCCGAAACGGAAACCCACCACCAGCCCTACACCTTACCCTACGCCGTACACTACTCCTGGCCCGTATGCTGGAACTGACCCATGCGTCAGCATGGAGCCTGACCCTCCCACGTTTCCGTACCCTCACCTGTGCCCTAAGCCTTGCCGTTCCCTAACCCTAACCCTAGCCCGGAATGGGACCCCACAACCAGCCCTACACCTTACCCAATGCCGTACCCGTACCCTGACCCGTACGCTGGCACTGACACGTGCGTCAGCACGTAGCCTGACCCTCCCACGTTTCCGTACCACACCTGTGCCCTAAGCCTTGCCGTTCCCTAACCCTAACCCTAGCCCAGAACGGAAACCCACCACCTGCCCTACACCTTACCTTATGCCGTACACTATTCCTGGACCGTACGCTGGCACTGACCCGTGCGTCAGCACGTAGCCTGCCACTCCAACGTTTCCGTACCCTCACCTGTGCCCTAAGACTTGCCGTTCCCTATCCTTAACACTAGCCCGGAACAGAAACCCACCACCAGCCCTACACCTTACACAACGCCGTAACCTACTCCTGGACCGAACGCTGGCACTTACCCGTGCGTCAACACGTAGCCTGCCTCTCCCACGTTTCCAAACCCTCACCTGTGCCCTAAGCTTTGCCATTCCCTAACCCTAACACTAGCCCGGAACGGAAACCCACCACCAGCCCTACACCTTACCCTAGGCCGTACCCTACTCCTGGCCCGTACGCTGGCACTGACCCATTCTTCAGCACCTATCATGACCCTCCCACGTTTCTATACCCTCACCTGTGCCCTAAGCCTTGCCGTTCCCTAACCCTAACCCTACACATTACCCTACGCCGTACCCTACTCCTGGACCGTACGCTGGCACTGACACGTGCTTCAGCATGTAGCCTGCCACTCCCACGTTTCCATACCCTCACCTGTGCCCTAAGCCTTGCCATTCCCTAACCCTAACACTAGCCCGGAAAGGAAACCAACCACCAGCCCTACACCTTAACCTACGCTGTTGCCTACTCCTGGCCTGTAAGCTGGCACTGACCCGTGCGTCAGCACATAGCCTGACCCTCCCCCGTTTCCGTACCATCACCTGTTCCTTAAGGCATGTCGTTCCCTAACCCTAACCCTAGCCCAGAACAGAAACCCACCACCAGCCCTACACCTTACCCTACACCGTAGCCTACGCCTGGCCCATTCGCTGGCACTAATACTTGCGTCAGCACGTAGCCTTACCCTCCCACGTTTCCGTACCCTCACCTGTGTCCTAAGCCTTGCCGTTCCATAACCGTAACCCCGAAAGGAAAGCCACCACCAGCCCTACACCTTACTCTACACCGTAGCCTACTCTTGGCCCATACGCTGGCACTGACCCGTGTGTCAGCACATAGCCTGACACTCCCACGTTTCCGTACCCACACCTGTGCCCTAAGGCTTGTCGTTCTCTCACCCTAACCCTAGCCCGGAAAGGAAACCCGCCACCAGGCCTACACCATACCCAACGCCATAGCCTACTCCTGGCCCGTACGCTGGCACTGACCCGTGCGTCAGCACATAGCCTACCACTCCCACGTTTCCGTACCCTCACCTGTGCCCTAAGCCTTGCCGTTCCCTAACCCTAACCCTAGCCCGGAACGGAAACCCAGGACCAGCCCTACACATTACCCTACGCCGTACCCTAGTCCTTGCCCGTACGCTGGCACTGACCCGTGCGTCAGCACATAGCCTACCACTCCCACGTTTCCGTACCCTCACCTGTGCCCTTAGCCTTGCCATTCCCTAACCCTAACCCTAGCCCGAAACGGAAACCCACCACCAGCCCTACACCTTACCCTACGCCGTACACTACTCCTGGCCCGTATGCTGGAACTGACCCATGCGTCAGCATGGAGCCTGACCCTCCCACGTTTCCGTACCCTCACCTGTGCCCTAAGCCTACACGTTCCCTAACACTAACCCTAGCCAGGAACGGAGACCCACCAGCAGCCCTAAACTTTACCCTACGTCGAAGCCTACTCCTGCCCGGAAGCTGACACTGACACGTGCGTGAGCACGTAGCCTCACCCTCCGACTTTTCCGTACCCTCACCTGTGCCCTAAGCCTTGCCGTTCGCTAACCCTAACCCTAGCCCGGAACGGAAACCCACCACCGGGCCTAAACCTTACCCTACGCCGAAGCCTACACCTGGGCGTATGCTGTCATTGACCGGTGCGTCAGCACGTAGTCTGACCCTCCCAGGTTTCTGTAACCTCACCTGTGCCCTAAGCCTTGCGGTTCCCTACCCCTAACCCTAGACCGGAATGGAAACCCACGACCACACCTACACCATACCCTACACCGTACCCAACTCCTGGCCCGTACGGTGGCACTGACCTGTGTGTCAGCACGTAGCCTGCCTCTCACACGTTTCCGTACCCTCACCTGTGCCCTAAGCCTTACCGTTCCCTAACCCTATCCCTAGCCCAGAACGGAAACCCACCACAAGCCCTACACCTTACCCTACGCCGTACAGTACTCCAGGCCCGTACACTGGCACTGACCCGTGCGTCAGCACGTAGCCTGACCCTCCCACGTTTCCGAACCCTCTCCTGTGCCCTAAACCTTGCCGTTCCCTAACCCTAACCCTAGCCCAGAACAGAAACCCACCACCAGCCCTACACCTTAGCCTACGCAGTAGCCAACACCTGGCCCGTACGCTGGAGCTGACCCGTGCGTCAGCACATAGCCTGAACCTCCCCCGTTTCCGTACCCTCACCTGTGACCTAACGCTTGTCGTTCCCTCACCCTAACCCTAGCCCAGAACAGAAACCCACCACCAGCCCTACACCTTACCCTACACCGTAGCCTACTCCTGGCCCGTACGCTGGCACTGACCTGTGCGTCAGCACGTAGCCTGACCCACCCACGTTTCCGTAACTTCACCTGAACCCTAAGCCTTGTCATTCCCTAAACCTATCCCTAGCCCGGAACGGTAACCCACCACCAGCCCTACACCTTACCCTACGCCGTATCCTACTCCTGGCCCGTACGCTGGCACTGACACGTCAGTCAGCAAGTAGCCTGCCTCTCCCACGTTTCCGTACCCTCACCTGTGCCCTTAGCCTTGCCATTCCCTAACCCTAACCCTAGCCCGAAACGGAAACCCAGGACCAGACCTACACCTTACCCTACGCCGTACACTACTCCTGGCCCGTACGCTGGAACTGACCCATGCTTCAGCATGTAGCCTGACCCTCCCACGTTTCCGTACCCTCACCTGTGCCCTAAGCCTTGCCGTTCCCTAACCCTAACCCTAGCCCGGAATGGGACCCCACAACCAGCCCTACACCTTACCCAATGCCGTACCCGTACCCTGACCCGTACGCTGGCACTGACACGTGCGTCAGCACGTAGCCTGACCCTCCCACGTTTCCGTACCACACCTGTGCCCTAAGCCTTGCCGTTCCCTAACCCTAACCCTAGCCCAGAACGGAAACCCACCACCAGCCCTACACCTTACCTTATGCCGTACACTATTCCTGGACCGTACGCTGGCACTGACCCGTGCGTCAGCACGTAGCCTGCCACTCCAACGTTTCCGTACCCTCACCTGTGCCCTAAGACTTGCCGTTCCCTATCCTTAACACTAGCCCGGAACAGAAACCCACCACCAGCCCTACACCTTACACAACGCCGTAACCTACTCCTGGACCGAACGCTGGCACTTACCCGTGCGTCAACACGTAGCCTGCCTCTCCCACGTTTCCAAACCCTCACCTGTGCCCTAAGCTTTGCCATTCCCTAACCCTAACACTAGCCCGGAACGGAAACCCACCACCAGCCCTACACCTTACCCTAGGCCGTACCCTACTCCTGGCCCGTACGCTGGCACTGACCCATTCTTCAGCACCTATCATGACCCTCCCACGTTTCTATACCCTCACCTGTGCCCTAAGCCTTGCCGTTCCCTAACCCTAACCCTACACATTACCCTATGCCGTACCCTACTCCTGGACTGTACGCTGGCACTGACACGTGCTTCAGCATGTAGCCTGCCACTCCCACGTTTCCATACCCTCACCTGTGCCCTAAGCCTTGCCATTCCCTAACCCTAACACTAGCCCGGAAAGGAAACCAACCACCAGCCCTACACCTTAACCTACGCTGTTGCCTACTCCTGGCCTGTAAGCTGGCACTGACCCGTGCGTCAGCACATAGCCTGACCCTCCCCCGTTTCCGTACCATCACCTGTTCCTTAAGGCATGTCGTTCCCTAACCCTAACCCTAGCCCAGAACAGAAACCCACCACCAGCCCTACACCTTACCCTACACCGTAGCCTACGCCTGGCCCATTCGCTGGCACTAATACTTGCGTCAGCACGTAGCCTTACCCTCCCACGTTTCCGTACCCTCACCTGTGTCCTAAGCCTTGCCGTTCCATAACCGTAACCCCGAAAGGAAAGCCACCACCAGCCCTACACCTTACTCTACACCGTAGCCTACTCTTGGCCCATACGCTGGCACTGACCCGTGCGTCAGCACATAGCCTGACACTCCCACGTTTCCGTACCCACACCTGTGCCATAAGGCTTGTCGTTCTCTCACCCTAACCCTAGCCCAGAAAGGAAACCCGCCACCAGGCCTACACCATACCCAACGCCATAGCCTACTCCTGGCCCGTACGCTGGCACTGACCCGTGCGTCAGCACATAGCCTACCACTCCCACGTTTCCGTACCCTCACCTGTGCCCTAAGCCTTGCCGTTCCCTAACCCTAACCCTAGCCCGGAACGGAAACCCAGGACCAGCCCTACACATTACCCTACGCCGTACCCTAGTCCTTGCCCGTACGCTGGCACTGACCCGTGCGTCAGCACATAGCCTACCACTCCCACGTTTCCGTACCCTCACCTGTGCCCTTAGCCTTGCCATTCCCTAACCCTAACCCTAGCCCGAAACGGAAACCCACCACCAGCCCTACACCTTACCCTACGCCGTACACTACTCCTGGCCCGTATGCTGGAACTGACCCATGCGTCAGCATGGAGCCTGACCCTCCCACGTTTCCGTACCCTCACCTGTGCCCTAAGCCTTGCCGTTCCCTAACCCTAACCCTAGCCCGGAATGGGACCCCACAACCAGCCCTACACCTTACCCAATGCCGTACCCGTACCCTGACCCGTACGCTGGCACTGACACGTGCGTCAGCACGTAGCCTGACCCTCCCACGTTTCCGTACCACACCTGTGCCCTAAGCCTTGCCGTTCCCTAACCCTAACCCTAGCCCAGAACGGAAACCCACCACCTGCCCTACACCTTACCTTATGCCGTACACTATTCCTGGACCGTACGCTGGCACTGACCCGTGCGTCAGCACGTAGCCTGCCACTCCAACGTTTCCGTACCCTCACCTGTGCCCTAAGACTTGCCGTTCCCTATCCTTAACACTAGCCCGGAACAGAAACCCACCACCAGCCCTACACCTTACACAACGCCGTAACCTACTCCTGGACCGAACGCTGGCACTTACCCGTGCGTCAACACGTAGCCTGCCTCTCCCACGTTTCCAAACCCTCACCTGTGCCCTAAGCTTTGCCATTCCCTAACCCTAACACTAGCCCGGAACGGAAACCCACCACTAGCCCTACACCTTACCCTAGGCCGTACCCTACTCCTGGCCCGTACGCTGGCACTGACCCATTCTTCAGCACCTATCATGACCCTCCCACGTTTCTATACCCTCACCTGTGCCCTAAGCCTTGCCGTTCCCTAACCCTAACCCTACACATTACCCTACGCCGTACCCTACTCCTGGACCGTACGCTGGCACTGACACGTGCTTCAGCATGTAGCCTGCCACTCCCACGTTTCCATACCCTCACCTGTGCCCTAAGCCTTGCCATTCCCTAACCCTAACACTAGCCCGGAAAGGAAACCAACCACCAGCCCTACACCTTAACCTACGCTGTTGCCTACTCCTGGCCTGTAAGCTGGCACTGACCCGTGCGTCAGCACATAGCCTGACCCTCCCCCGTTTCCGTACCATCACCTGTTCCTTAAGGCATGTCGTTCCCTAACCCTAACCCTAGCCCAGAACAGAAACCCACCACCAGCCCTACACCTTACCCTACACCGTAGCCTACGCCTGGCCCATTC
This sequence comes from Mesoplodon bidens, assembly GCF_964165515.1. NCBI lineage: Eukaryota > Metazoa > Chordata > Mammalia > Artiodactyla > Ziphiidae > Mesoplodon > Mesoplodon bidens. The sequence goes on along the minus strand of NW_027672706.1, from coordinate 953,114 downwards.
GCTGGCACTAATACTTGCGTCAGCACGTAGCCTTACCCTCCCACGTTTCCGTACCCTCACCTGTGTCCTAAGCCTTGCCGTTCCATAACCGTAACCCCGAAAGGAAAGCCACCACCAGCCCTACACCTTACTCTACACCGTAGCCTACTCTTGGCCCATACGCTGGCACTGACCCGTGTGTCAGCACATAGCCTGACACTCCCACGTTTCCGTACCCACACCTGTGCCCTAAGGCTTGTCGTTCTCTCACCCTAACCCTAGCCCGGAAAGGAAACCCGCCACCAGGCCTACACCATACCCAACGCCATAGCCTACTCCTGGCCCGTACGCTGGCACTGACCCGTGCGTCAGCACATAGCCTACCACTCCCACGTTTCCGTACCCTCACCTGTGCCCTAAACCTTGCCGTTCCCTAACCCTAACCCTAGCCCGGAACGGAAACCCAGGACCAGCCCTACACATTACCCTACGCCGTACCCTAGTCCTTGCCCGTACGCTGGCACTGACCCGTGCGTCAGCACATAGCCTACCACTCCCACGTTTCCGTACCCTCACCTGTGCCCTTAGCCTTGCCATTCCCTAACCCTAACCCTAGCCCGAAACGGAAACCCACCACCAGCCCTACACCTTACCCTACGCCGTACACTACTCCTGGCCCGTATGCTGGAACTGACCCATGCGTCAGCATGGAGCCTGACCCTCCCACGTTTCCGTACCCTCACCTGTGCCCTAAGCCTACACGTTCCCTAACACTAACCCTAGCCAGGAACGGAGACCCACCAGCAGCCCTAAACTTTACCCTACGTCGAAGCCTACTCCTGCCCGGAAGCTGACACTGACACGTGCGTGAGCACGTAGCCTCACCCTCCGACTTTTCCGTACCCTCACCTGTGCCCTAAGCCTTGCCGTTCGCTAACCCTAACCCTAGCCCGGAACGGAAACCCACCACCGGGCCTAAACCTTACCCTACGCCGAAGCCTACACCTGGGCGTATGCTGTCATTGACCGGTGCGTCAGCACGTAGTCTGACCCTCCCAGGTTTCTGTAACCTCACCTGTGCCCTAAGCCTTGCGGTTCCCTACCCCTAACCCTAGACCGGAATGGAAACCCACGACCACACCTACACCATACCCTACACCGTACCCAACTCCTGGCCCGTACGGTGGCACTGACCTGTGTGTCAGCACGTAGCCTGCCTCTCACACGTTTCCGTACCCTCACCTGTGCCCTAAGCCTTACCGTTCCCTAACCCTATCCCTAGCCCAGAACGGAAACCCACCACAAGCCCTACACCTTACCCTACGCCGTACAGTACTCCAGGCCCGTACACTGGCACTGACCCGTGCGTCAGCACGTAGCCTGACCCTCCCACGTTTCCGAACCCTCTCCTGTGCCCTAAACCTTGCCGTTCCCTAACCCTAACCCTAGCCCAGAACAGAAACCCACCACCAGCCCTACACCTTAGCCTACGCAGTAGCCAACACCTGGCCCGTACGCTGGAGCTGACCCGTGCGTCAGCACATAGCCTGAACCTCCCCCGTTTCCGTACCCTCACCTGTGACCTAACGCTTGTCGTTCCCTCACCCTAACCCTAGCCCAGAACAGAAACCCACCACCAGCCCTACACCTTACCCTACACCGTAGCCTACTCCTGGCCCGTACGCTGGCACTGACCTGTGCGTCAGCACGTAGCCTGACCCACCCACGTTTCCGTAACTTCACCTGAACCCTAAGCCTTGTCATTCCCTAAACCTATCCCTAGCCCGGAACGGTAACCCACCACCAGCCCTACACCTTACCCTACGCCGTATCCTACTCCTGGCCCGTACGCTGGCACTGACACGTCAGTCAGCAAGTAGCCTGCCTCTCCCACGTTTCCGTACCCTCACCTGTGCCCTTAGCCTTGCCATTCCCTAACCCTAACCCTAGCCCGAAACGGAAACCCAGGACCAGACCTACACCTTACCCTACGCCGTACACTACTCCTGGCCCGTACGCTGGAACTGACCCATGCTTCAGCATGTAGCCTGACCCTCCCACGTTTCCGTACCCTCACCTGTGCCCTAAGCCTTGCCGTTCCCTAACCCTAACCCTAGCCCGGAATGGGACCCCACAACCAGCCCTACACCTTACCCAATGCCGTACCCGTACCCTGACCCGTACGCTGGCACTGACACGTGCGTCAGCACGTAGCCTGACCCTCCCACGTTTCCGTACCACACCTGTGCCCTAAGCCTTGCCGTTCCCTAACCCTAACCCTAGCCCAGAACGGAAACCCACCACCAGCCCTACACCTTACCTTATGCCGTACACTATTCCTGGACCGTACGCTGGCACTGACCCGTGCGTCAGCACGTAGCCTGCCACTCCAACGTTTCCGTACCCTCACCTGTGCCCTAAGACTTGCCGTTCCCTATCCTTAACACTAGCCCGGAACAGAAACCCACCACCAGCCCTACACCTTACACAACGCCGTAACCTACTCCTGGACCGAACGCTGGCACTTACCCGTGCGTCAACACGTAGCCTGCCTCTCCCACGTTTCCAAACCCTCACCTGTGCCCTAAGCTTTGCCATTCCCTAACCCTAACACTAGCCCGGAACGGAAACCCACCACCAGCCCTACACCTTACCCTAGGCCGTACCCTACTCCTGGCCCGTACGCTGGCACTGACCCATTCTTCAGCACCTATCATGACCCTCCCACGTTTCTATACCCTCACCTGTGCCCTAAGCCTTGCCGTTCCCTAACCCTAACCCTACACATTACCCTATGCCGTACCCTACTCCTGGACTGTACGCTGGCACTGACACGTGCTTCAGCATGTAGCCTGCCACTCCCACGTTTCCATACCCTCACCTGTGCCCTAAGCCTTGCCATTCCCTAACCCTAACACTAGCCCGGAAAGGAAACCAACCACCAGCCCTACACCTTAACCTACGCTGTTGCCTACTCCTGGCCTGTAAGCTGGCACTGACCCGTGCGTCAGCACATAGCCTGACCCTCCCCCGTTTCCGTACCATCACCTGCTCCTTAAGGCATGTCGTTCCCTAACCCTAACCCTAGCCCAGAACAGAAACCCACCACCAGCCCTACACCTTACCCTACACCGTAGCCTACGCCTGGCCCATTCGCTGGCACTAATACTTGCGTCAGCACGTAGCCTTACCCTCCCACGTTTCCGTACCCTCACCTGTGTCCTAAGCCTTGCCGTTCCATAACCGTAACCCCGAAAGGAAAGCCACCACCAGCCCTACACCTTACTCTACACCGTAGCCTACTCTTGGCCCATACGCTGGCACTGACCCGTGCGTCAGCACATAGCCTGACACTCCCACGTTTCCGTACCCACACCTGTGCCATAAGGCTTGTCGTTCTCTCACCCTAACCCTAGCCCAGAAAGGAAACCCGCCACCAGGCCTACACCATACCCAACGCCATAGCCTACTCCTGGCCCGTACGCTGGCACTGACCCGTGCGTCAGCACATAGCCTACCACTCCCACGTTTCCGTACCCTCACCTGTGCCCTAAGCCTTGCCGTTCCCTAACCCTAACCCTAGCCCGGAACGGAAACCCAGGACCAGCCCTACACATTACCCTACGCCGTACCCTAGTCCTTGCCCGTACGCTGGCACTGACCCGTGCGTCAGCACATAGCCTACCACTCCCACGTTTCCGTACCCTCACCTGTGCCCTTAGCCTTGCCATTCCCTAACCCTAACCCTAGCCCGAAACGGAAACCCACCACCAGCCCTACACCTTACCCTACGCCGTACACTACTCCTGGCCCGTATGCTGGAACTGACCCATGCGTCAGCATGGAGCCTGACCCTCCCACGTTTCCGTACCCTCACCTGTGCCCTAAGCCTTGCCGTTCCCTAACCCTAACCCTAGCCCGGAATGGGACCCCACAACCAGCCCTACACCTTACCCAATGCCGTACCCGTACCCTGACCCGTACGCTGGCACTGACACGTGCGTCAGCACGTAGCCTGACCCTCCCACGTTTCCGTACCACACCTGTGCCCTAAGCCTTGCCGTTCCCTAACCCTAACCCTAGCCCAGAACGGAAACCCACCACCTGCCCTACACCTTACCTTATGCCGTACACTATTCCTGGACCGTACGCTGGCACTGACCCGTGCGTCAGCACGTAGCCTGCCACTCCAACGTTTCCGTACCCTCACCTGTGCCCTAAGACTTGCCGTTCCCTATCCTTAACACTAGCCCGGAACAGAAACCCACCACCAGCCCTACACCTTACACAACGCCGTAACCTACTCCTGGACCGAACGCTGGCACTTACCCGTGCGTCAACACGTAGCCTGCCTCTCCCACGTTTCCAAACCCTCACCTGTGCCCTAAGCTTTGCCATTCCCTAACCCTAACACTAGCCCGGAACGGAAACCCACCACCAGCCCTACACCTTACCCTAGGCCGTACCCTACTCCTGGCCCGTACGCTGGCACTGACCCATTCTTCAGCACCTATCATGACCCTCCCACGTTTCTATACCCTCACCTGTGCCCTAAGCCTTGCCGTTCCCTAACCCTAACCCTACACATTACCCTACGCCGTACCCTACTCCTGGACCGTACGCTGGCACTGACACGTGCTTCAGCATGTAGCCTGCCACTCCCACGTTTCCATACCCTCACCTGTGCCCTAAGCCTTGCCATTCCCTAACCCTAACACTAGCCCGGAAAGGAAACCAACCACCAGCCCTACACCTTAACCTACGCTGTTGCCTACTCCTGGCCTGTAAGCTGGCACTGACCCGTGCGTCAGCACATAGCCTGACCCTCCCCCGTTTCCGTACCATCACCTGTTCCTTAAGGCATGTCGTTCCCTAACCCTAACCCTAGCCCAGAACAGAAACCCACCACCAGCCCTACACCTTACCCTACACCGTAGCCTACGCCTGGCCCATTCGCTGGCACTAATACTTGCGTCAGCACGTAGCCTTACCCTCCCACGTTTCCGTACCCTCACCTGTGTCCTAAGCCTTGCCGTTCCATAACCGTAACCCCGAAAGGAAAGCCACCACCAGCCCTACACCTTACTCTACACCGTAGCCTACTCTTGGCCCATACGCTGGCACTGACCCGTGTGTCAGCACATAGCCTGACACTCCCACGTTTCCGTACCCACACCTGTGCCCTAAGGCTTGTCGTTCTCTCACCCTAACCCTAGCCCGGAAAGGAAACCCGCCACCAGGCCTACACCATACCCAACGCCATAGCCTACTCCTGGCCCGTACGCTGGCACTGACCCGTGCGTCAGCACATAGCCTACCACTCCCACGTTTCCGTACCCTCACCTGTGCCCTAAGCCTTGCCGTTCCCTAACCCTAACCCTAGCCCGGAACGGAAACCCAGGACCAGCCCTACACATTACCCTACGCCGTACCCTAGTCCTTGCCCGTACGCTGGCACTGACCCGTGCGTCAGCACATAGCCTACCACTCCCACGTTTCCGTACCCTCACCTGTGCCCTTAGCCTTGCCATTCCCTAACCCTAACCCTAGCCCGAAACGGAAACCCACCACCAGCCCTACACCTTACCCTACGCCGTACACTACTCCTGGCCCGTATGCTGGAACTGACCCATGCGTCAGCATGGAGCCTGACCCTCCCACGTTTCCGTACCCTCACCTGTGCCCTAAGCCTACACGTTCCCTAACACTAACCCTAGCCAGGAACGGAGACCCACCAGCAGCCCTAAACTTTACCCTACGTCGAAGCCTACTCCTGCCCGGAAGCTGACACTGACACGTGCGTGAGCACGTAGCCTCACCCTCCGACTTTTCCGTACCCTCACCTGTGCCCTAAGCCTTGCCGTTCGCTAACCCTAACCCTAGCCCGGAACGGAAACCCACCACCGGGCCTAAACCTTACCCTACGCCGAAGCCTACACCTGGGCGTATGCTGTCATTGACCCGTGCGTCAGCACGTAGTCTGACCCTCCCAGGTTTCTGTAACCTCACCTGTGCCCTAAGCCTTGCGGTTCCCTACCCCTAACCCTAGACCGGAATGGAAACCCACGACCACACCTACACCATACCCTACACCGTACCCAACTCCTGGCCCGTACGGTGGCACTGACCTGTGTGTCAGCACGTAGCCTGCCTCTCACACGTTTCCGTACCCTCACCTGTGCCCTAAGCCTTACCGTTCCCTAACCCTATCCCTAGCCCAGAACGGAAACCCACCACAAGCCCTACACCTTACCCTACGCCGTACAGTACTCCAGGCCCGTACACTGGCACTGACCCGTGCGTCAGCACGTAGCCTGACCCTCCCACGTTTCCGAACCCTCTCCTGTGCCCTAAACCTTGCCGTTCCCTAACCCTAACCCTAGCCCAGAACAGAAACCCACCACCAGCCCTACACCTTAGCCTACGCAGTAGCCAACACCTGGCCCGTACGCTGGAGCTGACCCGTGCGTCAGCACATAGCCTGAACCTCCCCCGTTTCCGTACCCTCACCTGTGACCTAACGCTTGTCGTTCCCTCACCCTAACCCTAGCCCAGAACAGAAACCCACCACCAGCCCTACACCTTACCCTACACCGTAGCCTACTCCTGGCCCGTACGCTGGCACTGACCTGTGCGTCAGCACGTAGCCTGACCCACCCACGTTTCCGTAACTTCACCTGAACCCTAAGCCTTGTCATTCCCTAAACCTATCCCTAGCCCGGAACGGTAACCCACCACCAGCCCTACACCTTACCCTACGCCGTATCCTACTCCTGGCCCGTACGCTGGCACTGACACGTCAGTCAGCAAGTAGCCTGCCTCTCCCACGTTTCCGTACCCTCACCTGTGCCCTTAGCCTTGCCATTCCCTAACCCTAACCCTAGCCCGAAACGGAAACCCAGGACCAGACCTACACCTTACCCTACGCCGTACACTACTCCTGGCCCGTACGCTGGAACTGACCCATGCTTCAGCATGTAGCCTGACCCTCCCACGTTTCCGTACCCTCACCTGTGCCCTAAGCCTTGCCGTTCCCTAACCCTAACCCTAGCCCGGAATGGGACCCCACAACCAGCCCTACACCTTACACAATGCCGTACCCGTACCCTGACCCGTACGCTGGCACTGACACGTGCGTCAGCACGTAGCCTGACCCTCCCACGTTTCCGTACCACACCTGTGCCCTAAGCCTTGCCGTTCCCTAACCCTAACCCTAGCCCAGAACGGAAACCCACCACCAGCCCTACACCTTACCTTATGCCGTACACTATTCCTGGACCGTACGCTGGCACTGACCCGTGCGTCAGCACGTAGCCTGCCACTCCAACGTTTCCGTACCCTCACCTGTGCCCTAAGACTTGCCGTTCCCTATCCTTAACACTAGCCCGGAACAGAAACCCACCACCAGCCCTACACCTTACACAACGCCGTAACCTACTCCTGGACCGAACGCTGGCACTTACCCGTGCGTCAACACGTAGCCTGCCTCTCCCACGTTTCCAAACCCTCACCTGTGCCCTAAGCTTTGCCATTCCCTAACCCTAACACTAGCCCGGAACGGAAACCCACCACCAGCCCTACACCTTACCCTAGGCCGTACCCTACTCCTGGCCCGTACGCTGGCACTGACCCATTCTTCAGCACCTATCATGACCCTCCCACGTTTCTATACCCTCACCTGTGCCCTAAGCCTTGCCGTTCCCTAACCCTAACCCTACACATTACCCTATGCCGTACCCTACTCCTGGACTGTACGCTGGCACTGACACGTGCTTCAGCATGTAGCCTGCCACTCCCACGTTTCCATACCCTCACCTGTGCCCTAAGCCTTGCCATTCCCTAACCCTAACACTAGCCCGGAAAGGAAACCAACCACCAGCCCTACACCTTAACCTACGCTGTTGCCTACTCCTGGCCTGTAAGCTGGCACTGACCCGTGCGTCAGCACATAGCCTGACCCTCCCCCGTTTCCGTACCATCACCTGTTCCTTAAGGCATGTCGTTCCCTAACCCTAACCCTAGCCCAGAACAGAAACCCACCACCAGCCCTACACCTTACCCTACACCGTAGCCTACGCCTGGCCCATTCGCTGGCACTAATACTTGCGTCAGCACGTAGCCTTACCCTCCCACGTTTCCGTACCCTCACCTGTGTCCTAAGCCTTGCCGTTCCATAACCGTAACCCCGAAAGGAAAGCCACCACCAGCCCTACACCTTACTCTACACCGTAGCCTACTCTTGGCCCATACGCTGGCACTGACCCGTGTGTCAGCACATAGCCTGACACTCCCACGTTTCCGTACCCACACCTGTGCCCTAAGGCTTGTCGTTCTCTCACCCTAACCCTAGCCCGGAAAGGAAACCCGCCACCAGGCCTACACCATACCCAACGCCATAGCCTACTCCTGGCCCGTACGCTGGCACTGACCCGTGCGTCAGCACATAGCCTACCACTCCCACGTTTCCGTACCCTCACCTGTGCCCTAAGCCTTGCCGTTCCCTAACCCTAACCCTAGCCCGGAACGGAAACCCAGGACCAGCCCTACACATTACCCTACGCCGTACCCTAGTCCTTGCCCGTACGCTGGCACTGACCCGTGCGTCAGCACATAGCCTACCACTCCCACGTTTCCGTACCCTCACCTGTGCCCTTAGCCTTGCCATTCCCTAACCCTAACCCTAGCCCGAAACGGAAACCCACCACCAGCCCTACACCTTACCCTACGCCGTACACTACTCCTGGCCCGTATGCTGGAACTGACCCATGCGTCAGCATGGAGCCTGACCCTCCCACGTTTCCGTACCCTCACCTGTGCCCTAAGCCTACACGTTCCCTAACACTAACCCTAGCCAGGAACGGAGACCCACCAGCAGCCCTAAACTTTACCCTACGTCGAAGCCTACTCCTGCCCGGAAGCTGACACTGACACGTGCGTGAGCACGTAGCCTCACCCTCCGACTTTTCCGTACCCTCACCTGTGCCCTAAGCCTTGCCGTTCGCTAACCCTAACCCTAGCCCGGAACGGAAACCCACCACCGGGCCTAAACCTTACCCTACGCCGAAGCCTACACCTGGGCGTATGCTGTCATTGACCCGTGCGTCAGCACGTAGTCTGACCCTCCCAGGTTTCTGTAACCTCACCTGTGCCCTAAGCCTTGCGGTTCCCTACCCCTAACCCTAGACCGGAATGGAAACCCACGACCACACCTACACCATACCCTACACCGTACCCAACTCCTGGCCCGTACGGTGGCACTGACCTGTGTGTCAGCACGTAGCCTGCCTCTCACACGTTTCCGTACCCTCACCTGTGCCCTAAGCCTTACCGTTCCCTAACCCTATCCCTAGCCCAGAACGGAAACCCACCACAAGCCCTACACCTTACCCTACGCCGTACAGTACTCCAGGCCCGTACACTGGCACTGACCCGTGCGTCAGCACGTAGCCTGACCCTCCCACGTTTCCGAACCCTCTCCTGTGCCCTAAACCTTGCCGTTCCCTAACCCTAACCCTAGCCCAGAACAGAAACCCACCACCAGCCCTACACCTTAGCCTACGCAGTAGCCAACACCTGGCCCGTACGCTGGAGCTGACCCGTGCGTCAGCACATAGCCTGAACCTCCCCCGTTTCCGTACCCTCACCTGTGACCTAACGCTTGTCGTTCCCTCACCCTAACCCTAGCCCAGAACAGAAACCCACCACCAGCCCTACACCTTACCCTACACCGTAGCCTACTCCTGGCCCGTACGCTGGCACTGACCTGTGCGTCAGCACGTAGCCTGACCCACCCACGTTTCCGTAACTTCACCTGAACCCTAAGCCTTGTCATTCCCTAAACCTATCCCTAGCCCGGAACGGTAACCCACCACCAGCCCTACACCTTACCCTACGCCGTATCCTACTCCTGGCCCGTACGCTGGCACTGACACGTCAGTCAGCAAGTAGCCTGCCTCTCCCACGTTTCCGTACCCTCACCTGTGCCCTTAGCCTTGCCATTCCCTAACCCTAACCCTAGCCCGAAACGGAAACCCAGGACCAGACCTACACCTTACCCTACGCCGTACACTACTCCTGGCCCGTACGCTGGAACTGACCCATGCTTCAGCATGTAGCCTGACCCTCCCACGTTTCCGTACCCTCACCTGTGCCCTAAGCCTTGCCGTTCCCTAACCCTAACCCTAGCCCGGAATGGGACCCCACAACCAGCCCTACACCTTACACAATGCCGTACCCGTACCCTGACCCGTACGCTGGCACTGACACGTGCGTCAGCACGTAGCCTGACCCTCCCACGTTTCCGTACCACACCTGTGCCCTAAGCCTTGCCGTTCCCTAACCCTAACCCTAGCCCAGAACGGAAACCCACCACCAGCCCTACACCTTACCTTATGCCGTACACTATTCCTGGACCGTACGCTGGCACTGACCCGTGCGTCAGCACGTAGCCTGCCACTCCAACGTTTCCGTACCCTCACCTGTGCCCTAAGACTTGCCGTTCCCTATCCTTAACACTAGCCCGGAACAGAAACCCACCACCAGCCCTACACCTTACACAACGCCGTAACCTACTCCTGGACCGAACGCTGGCACTTACCCGTGCGTCAACACGTAGCCTGCCTCTCCCACGTTTCCAAACCCTCACCTGTGCCCTAAGCTTTGCCATTCCCTAACCCTAACACTAGCCCGGAACGGAAACCCACCACCAGCCCTACACCTTACCCTAGGCCGTACCCTACTCCTGGCCCGTACGCTGGCACTGACCCATTCTTCAGCACCTATCATGACCCTCCCACGTTTCTATACCCTCACCTGTGCCCTAAGCCTTGCCGTTCCCTAACCCTAACCCTACACATTACCCTACGCCGTACCCTACTCCTGGACCGTACGCTGGCACTGACACGTGCTTCAGCATGTAGCCTGCCACTCCCACGTTTCCATACCCTCACCTGTGCCCTAAGCCTTGCCATTCCCTAACCCTAACACTAGCCCGGAAAGGAAACCAACCACCAGCCCTACACCTTAACCTACGCTGTTGCCTACTCCTGGCCTGTAAGCTGGCACTGACCCGTGCGTCAGCACATAGCCTGACCCTCCCCCGTTTCCGTACCATCACCTGTTCCTTAAGGCATGTCGTTCCCTAACCCTAACCCTAGCCCAGAACAGAAACCCACCACCAGCCCTACACCTTACCCTACACCGTAGCCTACGCCTGGCCCATTCGCTGGCACTAATACTTGCGTCAGCACGTAGCCTTACCCTCCCACGTTTCCGTACCCTCACCTGTGTCCTAAGCCTTGCCGTTCCATAACCGTAACCCCGAAAGGAAAGCCACCATCAGCCCTACACCTTACCCTACACCGTAGCCTACTCTTGGCCCATACGCTGGCACTGACCCGTGCGTCAGCACATAGCCTGACACTCCCACGTTTCCGTACCCACACCTGTGCCCTAAGGCTTGTCGTTCTCTCACCCTAACCCTAGCCCGGAAAGGAAACCCGCCACCAGGCCTACACCATACCCAACGCCATAGCCTACTCCTGGCCCGTACGCTGGCACTGACCCGTGCGTCAGCACATAGCCTACCACTCCCACGTTTCCGTACCCTCACCTGTGCCCTAAGCCTTGCCGTTCCCTAACCCTAACCCTAGCCCGGAACGGAAACCCAGGACCAGCCCTACACATTACCCTACGCCGTACCCTAGTCCTTGCCCGTACGCTGGCACTGACCCGTGCGTCAGCACATAGCCTACCACTCCCACGTTTCCGTACCCTCACCTGTGCCCTTAGCCTTGCCATTCCCTAACCCTAACCCTAGCCCGAAACGGAAACCCACCACCAGCCCTACACCTTACCCTACGCCGTACACTACTCCTGGCCCGTATGCTGGAACTGACCCATGCGTCAGCATGGAGCCTGACCCTCCCACGTTTCCGTACCCTCACCTGTGCCCTAAGCCTACACGTTCCCTAACACTAACCCTAGCCAGGAACGGAGACCCACCAGCAGCCCTAAACTTTACCCTACGTCGAAGCCTACTCCTGCCCGGAAGCTGACACTGACACGTGCGTGAGCACGTAGCCTCACCCTCCGACTTTTCCGTACCCTCACCTGTGCCCTAAGCCTTGCCGTTCGCTAACCCTAACCCTAGCCCAGAACGGAAACCCACCACCGGGCCTAAACCTTACCCTACGCCGAAGCCTACAGCTGGGCGTAGGCTGTCATTGACCCGTGCGTCAGCACATAGTCTGACCCTCCCAGGTTTCTGTAACCTCACCTGTGCCCTAAGCCTTGCGGTTCCCTACCCCTAACCCTAGACCGGAATGGAAACCCACGACCACACCTACACCATACCCTACACCGTACCCAACTCCTGGCCCGTACGGTGGCACTGACCTGTGTGTCAGCACGTAGCCTGCCTCTCACACGTTTCCGTACCCTCACCTGTGCCCTAAGCCTTACCGTTCCCTAACCCTATCCCTAGCCCAGAACGGAAACCCACCACAAGCCCTACACCTTACCCTACGCCGTACAGTACTCCAGGCCCGTACACTGGCACTGACCCGTGCGTCAGCACGTAGCCTGACCCTCCCACGTTTCCGAACCCTCTCCTGTGCCCTAAACCTTGCCGTTCCCTAACCCTAACCCTAGCCCAGAACAGAAACCCACCACCAGCCCTACACCTTAGCCTACGCAGTAGCCAACACCTGGCCCGTACGCTGGAGCTGACCCGTGCGTCAGCACATAGCCTGAACCTCCCCCGTTTCCGTACCCTCACCTGTGACCTAACGCTTGTCGTTCCCTCACCCTAACCCTAGCCCAGAACAGAAACCCACCACCAGCCCTACACCTTACCCTACACCGTAGCCTACTCCTGGCCCGTACGCTGGCACTGACCTGTGCGTCAGCATGTAGCCTGACCCACCCACGTTTCCGTAACTTCACCTGAACCCTAAGCCTTGTCATTCCCTAAACCTATCCCTAGCCCGGAACGGTAACCCACCACCAGCCCTACACCTTACCCTACGCCGTATCCTACTCCTGGCCCGTACGCTGGCACTGACACGTCAGTCAGCAAGTAGCCTGCCTCTCCCACGTTTCCGTACCCTCACCTGTGCCCTTAGCCTTGCCATTCCCTAACCCTAACCCTAGCCCGAAACGGAAACCCAGGACCAGACCTACACCTTACCCTACGCCGTACACAACTCCTGGCCCGTACGCTGGAACTGACCCATGCTTCAGCATGTAGCCTGACCCTCCCACGTTTCCGTACCCTCACCTGTGCCCTAAGCCTTGCCGTTCCCTAACCCTAACCCTAGCCCGGAATGGGACCCCACAACCAGCCCTACACCTTACCCAATGCCGTACCCGTACCCTGACCCGTACGCTGGCACTGACACGTGCGTCAGCACGTAGCCTGACCCTCCCACGTTTCCGTACCACACCTGTGCCCTAAGCCTTGCCGTTCCCTAACCCTAACCCTAGCCCAGAACGGAAACCCACCACCAGCCCTACACCTTACCTTATGCCGTACACTATTCCTGGACCGTACGCTGGCACTGACCCGTGCGTCAGCACGTAGCCTGCCACTCCAACGTTTCCGTACCCTCACCTGTGCCCTAAGACTTGCCGTTCCCTATCCTTAACACTAGCCCGGAACAGAAACCCACCACCAGCCCTACACCTTACACAACGCCGTAACCTACTCCTGGACCGAACGCTGGCACTTACCCGTGCGTCAACACGTAGCCTGCCTCTCCCACGTTTCCAAACCCTCACCTGTGCCCTAAGCTTTGCCATTCCCTAACCCTAACACTAGCCCGGAACGGAAACCCACCACCAGCCCTACACCTTACCCTAGGCCGTACCCTACTCCTGGCCCGTACGCTGGCACTGACCCATTCTTCAGCACCTATCATGACCCTCCCACGTTTCTATACCCTCACCTGTGCCCTAAGCCTTGCCGTTCCCTAACCCTAACCCTACACATTACCCTACGCCGTACCCTACTCCTGGACCGTACGCTGGCACTGACACGTGCTTCAGCATGTAGCCTGCCACTCCCACGTTTCCATACCCTCACCTGTGCCCTAAGCCTTGCCATTCCCTAACCCTAACACTAGCCCGGAAAGGAAACCAACCACCAGCCCTACACCTTAACCTACGCTGTTGCCTACTCCTGGCCTGTAAGCTGGCACTGACCCGTGCGTCAGCACATAGCCTGACCCTCCCCCGTTTCCGTACCATCACCTGTTCCTTAAGGCATGTCGTTCCCTAACCCTAACCCTAGCCCAGAACAGAAACCCACCACCAGCCCTACACCTTACCCTACACCGTAGCCTACGCCTGGCCCATTCGCTGGCACTAATACTTGCGTCAGCACGTAGCCTTACCCTCCCACGTTTCCGTACCCTCACCTGTGTCCTAAGCCTTGCCGTTCCATAACCGTAACCCCGAAAGGAAAGCCACCACCAGCCCTACACCTTACCCTACACCGTAGCCTACTCTTGGCCCATACGCTGGCACTGACCCGTGCGTCAGCACATAGCCTGACACTCCCACGTTTCCGTACCCACACCTGTGCCCTAAGGCTTGTCGTTCTCTCACCCTAACCCTAGCCCGGAAAGGAAACCCGCCAGCAGGCCTACACCATACCCAACGCCATAGCCTACTCCTGGCCCGTACGCTGGCACTGACCCGTGCGTCAGCACATAGCCTACCACTCCCACGTTTCCGTACCCTCACCTGTGCCCTAAGCCTTGCCGTTCCCTAACCCTAACCCTAGCCCGGAACGGAAACCCAGGACCAGCCCTACACATTACCCTACGCCGTACCCTAGTCCTTGCCCGTACGCTGGCACTGACCCGTGCGTCAGCACATAGCCTACCACTCCCACGTTTCCGTACCCTCACCTGTGCCCTTAGCCTTGCCATTCCCTAACCCTAACCCTAGCCCGAAACGGAAACCCACCACCAGCCCTACACCTTACCCTACGCCGTACACTACTCCTGGCCCGTATGCTGGAACTGACCCATGCGTCAGCATGGAGCCTGACCCTCCCACGTTTCCGTACCCTCACCTGTGCCCTAAGCCTACACGTTCCCTAACACTAACCCTAGCCAGGAACGGAGACCCACCAGCAGCCCTAAACTTTACCCTACGTCGAAGCCTACTCCTGCCCGGAAGCTGACACTGACACGTGCGTGAGCACGTAGCCTCACCCTCCGACTTTTCCGTACCCTCACCTGTGCCCTAAGCCTTGCCGTTCGCTAACCCTAACCCTAGCCCGGAACGGAAACCCACCACCGGGCCTAAACCTTACCCTACGCCGAAGCCTACACCTGGGCGTATGCTGTCATTGACCCGTGCGTCAGCACGTAGTCTGACCCTCCCAGGTTTCTGTAACCTCACCTGTGCCCTAAGCCTTGCGGTTCCCTACCCCTAACCCTAGACCGGAATGGAAACCCACGACCACACCTACACCATACCCTACGCCGTACCCAACTCTTGGCCCGTACGGTGGCACTGACCTGTGTGTCAGCACGTAGCCTGACCCTCCCACGTTTCCGTACCACACCTGTGCCCTAAGCCTTACCGTTCCCTAACCCTATCCCTAGCCCAGAACGGAAACCCACCACAAGCCCTACACCTTACCCTACGCCGTACAGTACTCCAGGCCCGTACACTGGCACTGACCCGTGCGTCAGCACGTAGCCTGACCCTCCCACGTTTCCGAACCCTCTCCTGTGCCCTAAACCTTGCCGTTCCCTAACCCTAACCCTAGCCCAGAACAGAAACCCACCACCAGCCCTACACCTTAGCCTACGCAGTAGCCAACACCTGGCCCGTACGCTGGAGCTGACCCGTGCGTCAGCACATAGCCTGAACCTCCCCCGTTTCCGTACCCTCACCTGTGACCTAACGCTTGTCGTTCCCTCACCCTAACCCTAGCCCAGAACAGAAACCCACCACCAGCCCTACACCTTACCCTACACCGTAGCCTACTCCTGGCCCATACGCTGGCACTGACCTGTGCGTCAGCACGTAGCCTGACCCACCCACGTTTCCGTAACTTCACCTGAACCCTAAGCCTTGTCATTCCCTAAACCTATCCCTAGCCCGGAACGGTAACCCACCACCAGCCCTACACCTTACCCTACGCCGTATCCTACTCCTGGCCCGTACGCTGGCACTGACACGTCAGTCAGCAAGTAGCCTGCCTCTCCCACGTTTCCGTACCCTCACCTGTGCCCTTAGCCTTGCCATTCCCTAACCCTAACCCTAGCCCGAAACGGAAACCCAGGACCAGACCTACACCTTACCCTACGCCGTACACTACTCCTGGCCCGTACGCTGGAACTGACCCATGCTTCAGCATGTAGCCTGACCCTCCCATGTTTCCGTACCCTCACCTGTGCCCTAAGCCTTGCCGTTCCCTAACCCTAACCCTAGCCCGGAATGGGACCCCACAACCAGCCCTACACCTTACCCAATGCCGTACCCGTACCCTGACCCGTACGCTGGCACTGACACGTGCGTCAGCACGTAGCCTGACCCTCCCACGTTTCCGTACCACACCTGTGCCCTAAGCCTTGCCGTTCCCTAACCCTAACACTAGCCCAGAACGGAAACCCACCACCAGCCCTACACCTTACCTTATGCCGTACACTATTCCTGGACCGTACGCTGGCACTGACCCGTGCGTCAGCACGTAGCCTGCCACTCCAACGTTTCCGTACCCTCACCTGTGCCCTAAGACTTGCCGTTCCCTATCCTTAACACTAGCCCGGAACAGAAACCCACCACCAGCCCTACACCTTACACAACGCCGTAACCTACTCCTGGACCGAACGCTGGCACTTACCCGTGCGTCAACACGTAGCCTGCCTCTCCCACGTTTCCAAACCCTCACCTGTGCCCTAAGCTTTGCCATTCCATAACCCTAACACTAGCCCGGAACGGAAACCCACCACCAGCCCTACACCTTACCCTAGGCCGTACCCTACTCCTGGCCCGTACGCTGGCACTGACCCATTCTTCAGCACCTATCATGACCCTCCCACGTTTCTATACCCTCACCTGTGCCCTAAGCCTTGCCGTTCCCTAACCCTAACCCTACACATTACCCTACGCCGTACCCTACTCCTGGACCGTACGCTGGCACTGACACGTGCTTCAGCATGTAGCCTGCCACTCCCACGTTTCCGTACCCTCACCTGTGCCCTAAGACTTGCCATTCCCTAACCCTAACCCTAGCCCGGAACGGAAACACACCACCGGGCCTACAACATACCCTACGCCGATGCCTACACCTGGGCGTACGCTGTCATTTACCCGTGCGCCAGCACGTAGTCTGACCCTCCCACGTTTACGTAACCTCACCTGTGCCCTAAGTCTTGCGGTTCCCTACCCCTAAGCCTTGCCCGGCACGGAAACCCACCAACAGCCCTAAACCTTACCCTACGCCGTAACCTACTCCTGGCCCGAACGCTGGCACTGACCCGTGCGTCAACATGTAGCCTGCCTCTACTACGTTTTGGAACCCTCACCTGTGCCCTAAGCTTTGCCGTTCCCTAACCCTAACACTAGCCCGGAATGGAAACCCACCTCCAGCCCTACACCTTACCCTATGCCGTACCCTAGTCCTGGCCCGTACGCTGGCACTGAACCGTGCGACAGCACGTAACCTGACCCTCCCACGTTTCCGAACGTTCACCTGTGCCATAAGCCTTGCCGTTCCCTAACCCTAACTGTAGCCCTGAACGGTATCTCACAACCAGCTCTACTCCTTACCCTATGCCGTAACCTATTCCTGGCCGTACGCTGGCACTGACCCGTGCGTCAGCACATAGCCTGACCCTCCCACGTTTCCATACCCTCACCTGTGCCCTAAGCCTTGTCATTCCCTAACCCTAACCCTAGCACAGAACGGAAACCCACCACCAGCCCTACACATTAGCCTACACCGTAGCCTAATCCTGGCCCGTACATTGGCACTGACCCGTGCATAAGAATGTAGCCTGAGCCTCCCAAGTTTCCGTACCCTCACCTGTTCCCTAAGCCTTGCCGTTCCCAATCCCTAAACCTAGTCCGGAACGGAAACCCACCACCAGACCTACACCTTACCCTACGCTGTACCCTACTCCTGGCCCTTACGCTGGCACTGACACGTGCGTCAGCTCGTAGCCTGTCCCTCCCATGACACACCCAATACTGAAATGGGCAGAAGATCTCAAGAGACGTTTCTTCAAAGAAGACACAGAGATGGCCAAGACGCATAAGAAAAGCTGCTCAACAGCACTAATTATTAGAGAAATGCAAATCAAAACTACAATGAGGTATCACCTCACACCTGTTAGCATTGGCATCATCAGAAAATCGACAAACAACAAATTCTGGGGAGGGTGTGGACAAAAGGAGCCCTCTTCCACTACTGGTGGGAATGTAAATTGATACAGTCACTATGGAGAACAGTATGGAGTTTCCTTTAAAAAACTAGGAATAGAATTACCATCTGATCAAGCAATCCCACTTCTGGGCATATACCCAGAGAAAACCATAAATCAAAAAGGCACATTCACCACAATGTTCATTGCAGCACTATTTACATTAGCCAGGTAAGGGAATCAAACTAAATGCCCACAAACAGATGAATGGATAAAGATGTGGTACATATATAAAATGGAATAATACTCAGCCATAAAAAGGAATGAAACTGGGTCATTTGTAGAGACATCGATTGATCTAGATACTGTCATACAGAATGAAGTATGTCAGAAAGTGGAAAACAAATATTGTTTATTAATGCATATATGTGGAACCTAAAAAATGGTACAGATGAACTGGTTTGCAGGGCAGAAAGAGAGACACAGAGGTAGAGAACAAACGTATGGAAACCAAGTGTGGGAAGCCATGGGGTGGTGGTGGTGGGATGAGTTGGGAGATTGGGATTGACCTGTATACATGTATATGCATAAAATACATAACTAATAATAACCTGTTGTATAAAAAAGTAAATAAAATTAAATTTCAAAATTTTAAAAAATTAAATTTCAAAATAAAACAGAAAAAAGTTCTTCCCTTCACACAGATGTATTTACAGGAATGATTATTTCCATGCTTATATCTATAAATACATAAAAGAGGAATAAAATCTAACTTGAACAATAAAAGAAAAAAAAAACCTGAACCCTCCAGTTATAAAGAGGAAAACCCTATCAGGGCACTTGCTCCAGCGGTAAACAATTATGAGATTGGTCAGAGGTGGGGAATCATCTCCCATACAGCCAGCAACCAACACCCCACGCAAGGAGCGTCCTCATAGCAAAGCTGGGGAACAGTGCCGAGGCATCTGTGAGTAAACGTGAGCTGAGCCCCAGGCCAGCTGCTACTGAAATGTTCCCACCCTTCCCAGGTAAAACACCTGAATATGTACAAGGGCCTGAAAGCCTAGAGGAAGGGCCGTGGAACCACACCAACGACAACACGCAGGCCAACTTGGCACGTGCAGGCCAGCCAGGGTGGTCCTGGCCCCGCGTACTCTTCAGGACATTCCATTGCCCTGCCTGAGATACCCCTCCTATCCCGGCCCCCACTGCTTTTTTCCTACCTCACCTCTGTCCGGAGAGAAATTCCAGCGGAAGGTATGGGTGACACATCCTCTTCTTTACAGGTGGCAGCGTGGCAACTCCTTCAGAAAGGCCAGCAGAACCCCACTCACACCGGGCCACCAATAAAGCTGTGAAACCTCACTCCCTCGCACCAGCACAGCGCAGAGACTGCTGACGATGCAGAGAATATGGAGTCAGGCAAAGCTTCAGGTTCTATTGCTGCCTGGAGCGCTGTTTATATTGACCTCAACCAGGCACACCTGGGGAGGGCCTGCAGGCAGGATAAGGCTGCCCACGTCAGCTAATCCACAACCCTCAGGGAATCACATTTTTGGAAAAGGACCTCGTTAAGGCAGAATAGAAGCCAAGGAAAATAAGGACACAGTGCCATTTGCAGCACCGTAGATGAGTCTAGAGGTAATCACGTGACTTGTAGTAAGTCAGAAAGTGAAAGACACATATCATATCATATCACTTATAGCTGTTACCTAAAAATGGATACCAGGGCAGATATTTCCACGGAGAAGGGCAATCAGAGATTCATTAAACAAACTTATGGTTCACCATTGGAAAGGTGTGATGATTGGTTTCATTACGATATCGGGGTTAATAGACAGATACAAACACAGGTGGTATATAAAATCACCAAAGACCTACGGAATACCAAAAGACTACTCAACATTCTGTCATAACGTACATGGGAAAATGATCCCAGGAAAAGCAGACATCTGTATATGTGTAAAAGAACCACATCTTCCACACCTACAACAAGCCAAACATTGTAATCAAACTTGCTGTAATAAAAAATAAAAAAATTAAATTAAAAACACGATCAAGAAGTAGGGAGACAAACATGAGGGGCTTTCTCCTGGCACATTCCATTCTAATTCAAATCTAGAACACGACTTCCATTGAGGCTCTGTTGCCCTAGTAACCAGATTTGGTAAGGGAGAACTGCTGCCAACTTTTGGCCCTTTCACAGAACAGCAGTTTTAATCCCAGCGCTAATGGCCAGTTGTTCTAAATCATTGCAGGCCTGTAAAGGACACCTGCCCTGAAAACAAATCCTGGGGTCACATATCGACCAAAAAATTCAAAGGACGTCCATATTTCAAAACGACCGTTTCAAAAGGCATATTTTATGCACATTATTGTTCTGCTTCTTTGCCTTTCTTTCTTTTTTGATTAAAAAGACGGGAATGGAAAAAGGCATCCCTCAGAATGGGCGAAAATAGTTGCAAAAAATCAATGTACAAAGGATTAATCTCCAATATACATAAACAGCTTATGCAGCTTAATATTAAAAAACCAAACATCCCAATACAAAAATGGGCAGAGGATCTAAAGAGACGTTTCTTCAAACAAGACACAGAGATGGCCATGACGAACATGAAAAGCTGCTCAACATCGCTCATTAATAGAGAAATGCAAATCATAACTACAATGAAGTATCACCTCACACATGTTAGAATCGGCATCATCAGAAAATGTACAAACAACAAATTCTGAGGAGGGTGTGGACAAAAGGAGTCCTCTTCCACTATTGCTGGGAATGTAAATTGATACAGTCACTATGGAGAACAGTATGGAGTTTCCTTAAAAAAAACTAGAAATAGAATTACCATCTGATCAAGCAATCCCACTTCTGCGCATATACACAGAGAAAACCATAAATCAAAAAGGCATATTCAGCACAATGTTCATTGAAGCACTATTTACAATAGCCAGGTAATGGAAGCAACCTAAATGCCCACAGACAGATGAATGGATAAAGATGTGGAACATATATAAAATGGAATATTAGTCGGCCATAAAAAGGAATGAAACTGGGTCACTTGTAGAGACATCGATGGATCTAGAGACTGTCATACAGAATGAAGTAAGTCAGAAAGAGGAAAACAAATATTGTATATTAATGCATATATGTGGAACCTAAAAAATGGTACAGATCATTTGGTTTCCAGGGAAGAAATAGAGACACAGAGGTAGAGAACAAACGTATGGACACCAAGTGTGTGAATCCATGGGGTGGCGGTGGTGGGATGAGTTGGGAGATTGGGATTGACCTGTATACATATATATGCATAAAATACATAACTAATAATAACCTGCTGTATAAAAAAATAAATAAAATTAAATTTCAAAATTTTAAAAAATAAAATTAAAAATAAAACAGAAAAAAGATCTTCCCTACACACAGATGTATTTATGTGAATGAATTATTTGCATGCTTAGATCAATAAATACATAAAAAAGGAAGAAAATCTATCTTGAAACATAAAAGAAAAAAAAACCTGAACCAGCCAGTTATACAGAGGAAAACCCTATCAGGGCACTTGCTCCAGCGGTAAACAATTCTGAAATTGCTCAGACGTGGGGAACCATCTCCCATACACCGGCAACCCACCCCCCACGCAAGGAGCATCCTCATTGCAAAGCTGGGGGAACGTGCTTAGGCATCGATGAGTAAACGTGCGCTGAGCCCCAGGCCAGCTGCTGCTGAACTGTTCCCATCCTTCCCAGGTAAAACACCTGAATATATACAAAGGCTTGAAAGCCTAGAGGAAGGGCCGTGGAGCCACACCAGCGACAGCACGCAGGCCAACTTGGTGACTGCAGGCCAGCCAGGGTGATCCTGGCCCCGGGCGCTCTTCCGGAAGCTTTCCATTGTCCTGCCTGAGATACCCCTCTTGTCCCGGCCCCCACTGCTTTTTTCCTTCCTCACCTCTGTGCAGAGAGAAATTCCAGCAGAAGGTAGGGGTGACACATCCTCTTCTTTACAGGTGGCAGCCTGGCAACTCCTGCAGAAAGGCCAGCAGAACCCCACTCACAACGGGCCACCAACAAAGCTGTGGCCCCTCACTCCCTCCCACCAGCATAGCCCCGAGACTGCTGACGGGGCAGAGAATATGGAGTCAGGCACAGCTTCAGGGGCTATTGCTGCCTGGAGCGCTGTTTATATTGACCTCAACCAGGCAGACCTGGGGAGGGCCGGCCGGCAGGGTAAGGCTGCCCAGGTCAGCTAATCCACAACCCTCAGGGAATCACATTGTTGAAAATGGACCTCGCTAAGGCAGAATAGAAGCCAAGGAAAATAAGGACACAATGCCATTTGCAGCACCGTAGATGAGTCTAGAGGTAATCACGTGACTTGGAGTAAGTCAGAAAGTGAAAGACACATATCATTTCACATCACTTATAGGTGTTACCTAAAATAGGAACCACGGCAGTCATTTCCACTGAGAAGTGCAATCATAGATTCATTCAACAAACTTATGGTTCACCAATGGAAAGGTGTGAGTATTGGTTTCATTACGATATCGGGTTTAACAGACATATACAAACAGAGGTGACATATATAATCACCAAAGACCTACGGAATACCAAGAGAAGACTACTCAACATTCTGTCATAACGTACATGGGAAAAGGATCCCAGGAAGAACAGACATCTGTATATGTGTAAAAGAACCACATCTTCCACACCTACAACAAGCCAAACATTGTAATCAAACTTGCCTTAATAAAAAATAAAAAAATTAATTTAAAAATACGAACAAGATGTAGGGAGTCAAACTTGAGGGGCTTTCTCCTGGCACATTCCATTCTAAATTCCAATCTAGAACACGACGTCCATTGAGGCTCTGTTGCCCTAGTAACCAGATGTGTTAAGGGAGAACTGCTGCCAGCTAGTGGCCGTTTCACACAACAGCAGCTTTAATCCCAGGGCTAATGGTCAGTTGATATTCAAAATCATTGCAGGCCTGTAAATGACACCTGCCCTGAAAACAAATCCTGGGGCCACATATCGACCAAAAAATTTAAAGGACGTCCATATTTCAAAACGACCGTTTCAAAAGGCATATTTTATGCACATTAGTGTTCTGCTTCTTTTTCTTTCTTTCTTTTTTGGTTAAAAACACGGGAATGGAAAAAGGCATCCCTCAGAAGGGGCGAAAATAGTTGCAAACGAATCAATGGACAAAGGTTTAATCTCCAATATATATAAACAGCTCATGCAGCTTATTAAGAAAACAAACAACCCAATACAAAAATGGGCAGAAGATCTAAACAGACGTTTCTTCAAAGAAGACACAGAGATGGCCAAGACGCACATGAAAAGCTGCTCAAGAGCACTAATTATTAGAGAAATGCAAATCAAAACTACAATGAGGTATCACCTCAAACCTGTTAGAATCGGCATCATCAGAAAATCTACAAACAACAAATTCTGGGGAGGGTGTGGACAAAAGGAGCCCTCTTCCACTATTGGTGGGAATGTAAATTGATACAGTCACTATGGAGAACAGTATGGAGTTTCCTTTAAAAAACTAGAAATAGAATTACCATCTGACCCAGCAATCCCACTTTTGGGCATATACCCAGAGACAACCATAAATCAAAAAGGCACATTCACCACAAGGTTCATTGCAGCACTATTTACAATAGCCAGGTAATGGAAGCAACCTAAATGCCCACAGACAGATGAATGGATAAAGATGGGGTACATATATAAAATGGAATATTACTCGGCCATAAAAAGGAATGAAACTGGGTCATTTGTAGAGACATCGATGGATCAAGAGACTGTCATACAGAATGAAGTAAGTCAGAAAGAGGAAAACAAATACTGTATATTAATGCATATATGTGGAACCTAAAAAATGGTACAGATGAACAGGTTTGCAGGGAAGAAATAGAGACACAGAGGTAGAGAACAAACGTATGGACACCAAGTGTGGGAAGCCATGGGGTGGTGGTGGTGGGATGAGTTGGGAGTTTGCGACTGACCTGTATACATGTATATGCATAAAATACATAACTAATAATAACCCGCTGTATAAAAAAGTAAATAAAATTAAATTTCAAAATTTTAAAATATAAAATTTAAAAATAAAACAGAAAAAAGTTCTTCCCTTCACACAGATGTATTTATAGGAATGAATTATTTCCATGCTTATATCTATAAATACATAAAAGAGGAATAAAATCTAACTTGAACCATAAACGAAAAAAAACCCTGAACCCACCAGTTATACAGAGGAAAACCCTATCAGGGCACTTGCTCCAGCGGTAAACAATTCTGAAATTGGTCAGAGGTGGGGAATCATCTCCCATACAGCCAGCAACCCACCCCCCATGCAAGGAGCGTCCTCATTGCAAAGCTGGGGGACCGTGCCGAGGCATCTCTGAATACAGGTGAGCTGAGCCCCAGGCCAGCTGCTGCTGAACTGTTCCCACCCTTCCCAGGTAAAACACCTGAATATGTACAAAGGCTTGAAAGCCTAGAGGAAGGGCCGTGGAGCCACACCAGCGACAGCACGCAGGCCAACTTGGTGACTGCAGGCCAGCCAGGGTGATCCTGGCCCCGGGCGCTCTTCCGGAAGCTTTCCATTGTCCTGCCTGAGAAACCCCTGTTTTCCCGGCCCCCACTGCTTTTTTCCTTCCTCACCTCTGTGCGGAGAGAAATTCCAGCGGAAGGTATGGGTGACACATCCTCTTCTTTACAGGTGGCAGCCTGGCAACTCCTGCAGAAAGGCCAGCAGAACCCCACTCACACCGGGCCACCAACAAAGCTGTGGCCCCTCACTCCCTCCCACCAGCACAGCCCCGAGACTGCTGACGGGGCAGAGAATATGGAGTCAGGCACAGCTTCAGGGGCTATTGCTGCCTGGAGCGCTGTTTATATTGACCTCAACCAGGCAGACCTGGGGAGGGCCGGCCGGCAGGGTAAGGCTGCCCAGGTCAGCTAATCCACAACCCTCAGGGAATCACATTGTTGAAAATGGACCTCGCTAAGGCAGAATAGAAGCCAAGGAAAATAAGGACACAATGCCATTTGCAGCACCGTAGATGAGTCTAGAGGTAATCACGTGACTTGGAGTAAGTCAGAAAGTGAAAGACACATATCATTTCATATCACTTATAGGTGTTACCTAAAATAGGAACCAGGGCAGTCATTTCCACTGAGAAGTGCAATCATAGATTCATTCAACAAACTTATGGTTCACCAATGGAAAGGTGTGAGGATTGGTTTCATTACGATATCGGGGTTAACAGACATATACAAACAGAGGTGACATATATAATCACCAAAGACCTACGGAATACCAAGAGAAGACTACTCAACATTCTGTCATAACGTACATGGGAAAAGGATCCCAGGAAGAACAGACATCTGTATATGTGTAAAAGAACCACATCTTCCACACCTACAACAAGCCAAACATTGTAATCAAACTTGCTATAATAAAAAATAAAAAAAATTAAATTAAAAATACGAACAAGAAGTAGGGAGTCAAACTTGAGGGGCTTTCTCCTGGCACATTCCATTCTAAATTCCAATCTAGAACACGACGTCCATTGAGGCTCTGTTGCCCTAGTAACCAGATGTGTTAAGGGAGAACTGCTGCCAGCTAGTGGCCGTTTCACACAACAGCAGCTTTAATCCCAGGGCTAATGGTCAGTTGATATTCAAAATCATTGCAGGCCTGTAAATGACACCTGCCCTGAAAACAAATCCTGGGGCCACATATCGACCAAAAAATTTAAAGGACGTCCATATTTCAAAACGACCGTTTCAAAAGGCATATTTTATGCACATTAGTGTTCTGCTTCTTTTTCTTTCTTTCTTTTTTGGTTAAAAACACGGGAATGGAAAAAGGCATCCCTCAGAAGGGGCGAAAATAGTTGCAAACGAATCAATGGACAAAGGTTTAATCTCCAATATATATAAACAGCTCATGCAGCTTATTAAGAAAACAAACAACCCAATACAAAAATGGGCAGAAGATCTAAAGAGACGTTTCTTCAAAGAAGACACAGAGATGGCCAAGACGCACGTACCCTGAGCCTAACACGTTTCCATACCCTCACGTGTGCCCTAAACCTTGCCGTTCCCTAACCCTAACCCTAGCCCAGAACGGAAACCCGCCACCAACCCTACACCTTACCCTACGCCGTACACTACTCCTGGCCCGTACGCTGGCACTGACCCGTGCGTCAGCACAAAGCCTGACTCTCCCACGTTTCCGTACCCTCACCTGTTCCCTAAGACTTGCCGTTCCCTATCCCTAACACTAGCCCGGAACGGAAACCCACCACCAGCCCTACACCTTACCCTACGCCGTAGCCTACTCCTGGCCTGTACGCTGGCACTAACCCGTGTGTCAGCACATAGCATGACCTTCCCACGTTTCCATACCCTCACCTGTGCCCTAAGCCTTGCCATTCCCTAACCCTAACACTAGCCCGGAAAGGAAACCAACCACCAGCCCTACACCTTAACCTACGCTGTTGCCTACTCCTGGCCTGTAAGCTGGCACTGACCCGTGCGTCAGCACATAGCCTGACCCTCCCCCGTTTCCGTATCAT
Organism: Mesoplodon bidens; assembly: GCF_964165515.1. Lineage (NCBI taxonomy): Eukaryota > Metazoa > Chordata > Mammalia > Artiodactyla > Ziphiidae > Mesoplodon > Mesoplodon bidens. The sequence continues at coordinate 926,152 of NW_027672706.1, read as the reverse complement.
CACCTGTTCCCTAAGGCATGTCGTTCCCTAACCCTAACCCTAGCCCAGAACAGAAACCCACCACCAGCCCTACACCTTACCCTACACCGTAGCCTACGCCTGGCCCATTCGCTGGCACTAATCCTTGCGTCAGCACGTAGCCTTACCCTCCCACGTTTCCGTACCCTCACCTGTGTCCTAAGCCTTGCCGTTCCATAACCGTAACCCCGAAAGGAAAGCCACCACCAGCCCTACACCTTACTCTACACCGTAGCCTACTCTTGGCCCATACGCTGGCACTGACACGTGCGTCAGCACATAGCCTGACACTCCCACGTTTCCGTACCCACACCTGTGCCCTAAGGCTTTTCGTTCTCTCACCCTAACCCTAGCCCGGAAAGGTAACCCGCCACGAGGCCTACACCATACCCAACGCCATAGCCTACTCCTGGCCCGTACGCTGGCACTGACCCGTGCGTCAGCACCTAGCCTACCACTTCCACGTTTCCGTACCCTCACCTGTGCCCTTAGCCTTGCCGTTCCCTAACCCTAACCCTAGCCCGAAACGGAAACCCACCACCAGCCCTACACCTTACCCTACGCCGTACAGTACTCCTGGCCCGTATGCTGGAACTGACCCATGCGTCAGCATGGAGCCTGACCCTCCCACGTTTCCGTACCCTCACCTGTGCCCTAAGCCTACACGTTCCCTAACACTAACCCTAGCCAGGAACGGAGACCCACCAGCAGCCCTAAACTTTACCCTACGTCGAAGCCTACTCCTGCCCGGAAGCTGACACTGACACGTGCGTGAGCACGTAGCCTCACCCTCCGACTTTTCCGTACCCTCACCTGTGCCCTAAGCCTTGCCGTTCGCTAACCCTAAACCTAGTCCGGAACGGAAACCCACCACCGGGCCTAAACCTTACCCTACGCCGAAGCCTACACCTGGGCGTATGCTGTCATTGACCCGTGCGTCAGCACTTAGTCTGACCCTCCCAGGTTTCTGTAACCTCACCTGTGCCCTAAGCCTTGCGGTTCCCTACCCCTAACCCTAGACCGGAATGGAAACCCACGACCACACCTACACCATACCCTACGCCGTACCCAACTCCTGGCCCATACGGTGGCACTGACCTGTGTGTCTGCACGTAGCCTGCCTCTCACACGTTTCCGTACCCTCACCTGTGCCCTAAGCCTTACCGTTCCCTAACCCTATCCCTAGCCCAGAACGGAAACCCACCACAAGCCCTACACCTTACCCTACGCCGTACAGTACTCCAGGCCCGTACACTGGCACTGACCCGTGCGTCAGCACGTAGCCTGACCATCCCACGTTTCCGAACCCTCTCCTGTGCCCTAAACCTTGCCGTTCCCTAACCCTAACCCTAGCCCGGAACAGAAACCCACCACCAGCCCTACACCTTAGCCTACGCAGTAGCCAACACCTGGCCCGTACGCTGGAGCTGACCCGTGCGTCAGCACATAGCCTGAACCTCCCCCGTTTCCGTAACCTCACCTGTGACCTAACGCTTGTCGTTCCCTCACCCTAACCCTAGCCCAGAACAGAAACCCACCACCAGCCCTACACCTTACCCTACACCGTAGCCTACTCCTGGCCCGTACGCTGGCACTGACCTGTGCGTCAGCACGTAGCCTGACCCACCCACGTTTCCGTAACTTCACCTGAACCCTAAGCCTTGTCATTCCCTAAACCTATCCCTAGCCCGGAACGGTAACCCACCACCAGACCTACACCTTACCCTACGCCGTATCCTACTCCTGGCCCGTACGCTGGCACTGACACGTCAGTCAGCAAGTAGCCTGCCTCTCCCACGTTTCCGTACCCTCAACTGTGCTCTAAGCCTTGCCGTTCCCTAACTCTAACCCTAGTCCGGAATGGAAACCCACCACCAGCACTACACCTTACCCTACGCCGTACACTATTCCTGGACTGTACGCTGGCACTGACACGTGCGTTAGCATGTAGCCTGACCCTACCATGTTTCCGTACCCTCACCTGTGCCCTAAGCCTTGCCGTTCCCTAACCCTAACCCTAGCCCGTAATGGGAAACCACAACCAGCCCGACACCTTACCCTACGCCGTACCCGACTCCTGGCCCGTACGCTCGCACTGACCCGTGCGTCAGCACGTAGCCTGACCCTCCCACGTTTCCGAACCCTCACCTGTGACCTAAGCCTTGCCGTTCCCTAACCCTAAACCTAGCCCTGAACAGAAATCCACCACCAGCCCTAAACCTTACCCTACGCCGTACCCTACTTCTTGCCCGTACGCTGGCACTAACCCATGCGTCAGCATGTAGCCTGACCCTCCCACATTTCCTTACCCTCACCTATTCCCTAAGCCTTGCCCTTCCCTAACTCTAACCCTAGCCCGGAAAGGAAACCCTCCACCAGCCCTACACCATACCATACTCCTGGTCCACACACTGGCACTGACCCGTGCTTCACATGTAGCCTGACCCTCCCACGTTTCCGTACCCTCACCTGTGCCCTAAGCCTTGCCGTTCCCTAACCCTAACCCCAGCCCGGAATGGAAAACCACCACCAGCCCTAAACCTTACCCTATGCCGTTGCCTACTCCTTGCCTGTACGCTGGCACTGACCTGTGCGTCAGCACATAGCCTGACACTCCCACGTTTCCGTACCCACACCTGTGCCCTAAGGCTTGTCGTTCTCTCACCCTAACCCTAGCCCGGAAAGGAAACCCACCACCAGGCCTACACCATACCCAGCGCCATAGCCTACTCCTGGCCCGTACGCTGGCACTGACCCGTGCGTCAGCACATAGCCTAACACTCCCACGTTTCCGTACCCTCACCTGTGCCCTAAGCCTTGCCGTTCCCTAACCCTACCCCTAGCCCGGAACGGAAACCCAGGACCAGCCCTACACATTACCCTACGCCGTACCCTAGTCCTTGCCCGTACGCTGGCACTGACCCGTGCGTCAGCACATAGCCTACCACTCCCACGTTTCCGTACCCTCACCTGTGCCCTTAGCCTTGCCATTCCCTAACCCTAACCCTAGCCCGAAACGGAAACCCAGGACCAGACCTACACCTTACCCTACGCCGTACACTACTCCTGGCCCGTACGCTGGAACTGACCCATGCTTCAGCATGTAGCCTGACCCTCCCACGTTTCCGTACCCTCACCTGTGCCCTAAGCCTTGCCGTTCCCTAACCCTAACCCTAGCCCGGAATGGGACCCCACAACCAGCCCTAAACCTTACCCAATGCCGTACCCGTACCCTGCCCCGTACGCTGGCACTGACACGTGCGTCAGCACGTAGCCTGACCCTCCCACGTTTCTGTACCACACCTGTGCCCTAAGCCTTGCCGTTCCCTAACCCTAACCCTAGCCCAGAACGGAAACCCACCACCAGCCCTACACCTTACCTTATGCCGTACACTATTCCTGGGCCGTACGCTGGCACTGACCCGTGCGTCAGCACGTAGCCTGCCACTCCAACGTTTCCGTACCCTCACCTGTGCCCTAAGACTTGACGTTCCCTATCCCTAACACTAGCCCGGAACAGAAACCCACCACCAGCCCTACACCTTACACAACGCCGTAACCTACTCCTGGACCGAACGCGGGCACTTACCCGTGCGTCAACACGTAGCCTGCCTCTCCCACGTTTCCAAACCCTCACCTGTGCCCTAAGCTTTGCCATTCCCTAACCCTAACACTAGCCTGGAACGGAAACCCACCACCAGCCCTACACCTTACCCTAGGCCGTACCCTACTCCTGGCCCGTACGCTGGCACTGACCCATTCTTCACCACCTATCATGACCCTCCCACGTTTCTATACCCTCACCTGTGCCCTAAGCCTTGCCGTTCCCTAACCCTAACCCTACACATTACCCTACGCCGTACCCTACTCCTGGACCGTACGCTGGCACTGACACATGCTTCAGCATGTAGCCTGCCAGTCCCACGTTTCCGTACCCTCACCTGTGCCCTAAGACTTGCCATTCCCTAACCCTAACCCTAGCCCGGAACGGAAACCCACCACCGGGCCTACAACATACCCTACGCCGAAGCCTACACCTGGGCGTACGCTGTCATTTACCCGTGCGTCAGCACGTAGTCTGACCCTCCCACGTTTACGTAACCTCACCTGTGCCCTAAGTCTTGCGGTTCCCTACCCCTAACCCTTGCCCGGCACGGAAACCCACCAACAGCCCTAAACCTTACCCTACGCCGTAACCTACTCCTGGCCCGAACGCTGGCACTGACCCGTGCGTCAACATGTAGCCTGCCTCTACTACGTTTCGGAACCCTCACCTGTGCCCTAAGCTTTGCCGTTCCCTAACCCTAACACTAGCCCGGAATGGAAACCCACCTCCAGCCCTACACCTTACCCTATGCCGTACCCTAGTCCTGGCCCGTACGCTGGCACTGAACCGTGCGACACCACGTAACCTGACCCTCCCACGTTTCCGAACGTTCACCTGTGCCATAAGCCTTGCCGTTCCCTAACCCTAACTGTAGCCCTGAACGGTATCTCACAACCAGCTCTACTCCTTACCCTACGCCGTAACCTATTCCTGGCCGTACGCTGGCACTGACCCGTGCATCAGCACATAGCCTAACCCTCCCACGTTTCCATACCCTCACCTGTGCCCTAAGCCTTGTCATTCCCTAACCCTATCCCTAGCACAGAACGGAAACCCACCACCAGCCCTACACATTAGCCTACACCGTAGCCTAATCCTGGCCCGTACATTGGCACTGACCCGTGCATAAGAACGTAGCCTGAGCCTCCCAAGTTTCCGTACCCTCACCTGTTCCCTAAGCCTTGCCGTTCCCAATCCCTAAACCTAGTCCGGAACGGAAACCCACCACCAGACCTACACCTTACCCTACGCTGTACCCTACTCCTGGCCCTTACGCTGGCACTGACACGTGCGTCAGCTCGTAGCCTGTCCCTCCCATGACACACCCAATACTGAAATGGGCAGAAGATCTCAAGAGACGTTTCTTCAAAGAAGACACAGAGATGGCAAAGACGCATATTAAAAGCTGCTCAACAGCACTAATTATTAGAGAAATGCAAATCAAAACTACAATGAGGTATCACCTCACACCTGTTAGCATTGGCATCATCAGAAAATCGACAAACAACAAATTCTGGGGAGGGTGTGGACAAAAGGAGCCCTCTTCCACTATTGGTGGGAATGTAAATTGATACAGTCACTATGGAGAACACTATGGAGTTTCCATAAAAAAACAAAAATAGAATTACCATCTGATCCAGCAATCCCACATCTGGGCATATACCCAGAGAAAACCATAAATCAAAAAGGCACATTCACCACAATGCTCATTTCAGCACTATTTAAAATAGCCAGGAAATGGAAACAACCTAAATACACACAGACAGACGAATGGATAAAGATGTGGTACAGATATAAAATGGAATATTACTCAGCCATAAGAAGGAATGAAACTGGGTCATTTGTAGAGACGTCGATGGATCTAGAGACTGTCATACAGAATGAAGTAAGTCAGAAAGAGAAAAACAGATATTGTATTTTAATGCATATATGTGGAACCTAGAAAAATGTACAGAAGAACTGGTTTGCAGGGAAGAAACAGAGACACAGAGGTAGAGAACAAACGTATGGACACCAAGTGTGGGAAGCCATGGGGTGGTGGTGGTGGGATGAGTCGGGAGATTGGGATTGACCTGTATACATGTATATGCATAAAATACATAACTAATAATAACCTGCTGTATAAAAAATAAATAAAATTAAATTTCAAAATTTTATAAAATAAAATTTAAAAATAGAAAAAAGGTCTTCCCTTCACACCGATGTATTTATATGAATGAACTATTGCCATGCTTATATCAATAAATACACAAAAGAGGAATAAAACCTAACTTGAACCAAAAAGGAAAAAAATACCTGAACCCACCAGTTATACAGAGGAAAACCCTATCAGGGCACTTGCTCCAGCGGTAAACAGTTCTGAAATTGATCAGAGGTGGGGAATCATCTCCCTTACAGCCAGCAGCCCACCCCCCACGCAAGGAGCGTCCTCATTGCAAAGCTGGGGGACCGTGCCGAGGCATCTGTGAGTAAACGTGAGCAGAGCCCCAGGCCAGCTGCTGCTGAACTGTTCCCACACTTCCCAGGTAAAACACCTGAATATGTACAAGGGCTTGAAAGCCTAGAGGAAGGGCCGTGGAGCCACACCAGCGGCAGCACGCAGGCCAACTTGGTGCCTGCAGGCCAGCCAGGATGGTCCTGGCCCCGGGTGCTCTTCTAGAAGCTTTCCATTGCCCTGCCTGAGATACCCTTCCTGTCCAGGCCCCCACTGCTTTTTTCCTTCCTCACCTCTGTCCGGAGAGAAATTCCAGCGGAAGGTATGGGTGACACATCCTCTTCTTTACAGGTGGCAGCCTGGCAACTCCTGCAGAAAGTCCAGCAGAGCCCCACTCACAACGGGCCACCCACAAAGCCGTGGCCCCTCACTCCCTCCCACCAGCACAGCCCCGAGACTGCTGACGGGGCAGAGAATATGCAGTCAGGCACAGCTTCAGGGGCTATTGCTGCCTGGAGCGCTGTTTATATTGACCTCAACCCAGGCACACCTGAGGAGGGCCGGCCGGCAGGTTCAGGCTGCCCAGGTCAGCTAATCCTCAGCCCTCAGGGAATCACACTGTTGAAAATGGACCTCACTAAGGCAGAGTAGAAGCCAAGGAATAAAAGGACACAATGCCATTTGCAGCACCGTCGATGAGTCTAGAGGTAATCACGTGACTTGGAGTAAGTCAGAAAGTGAAAGACACATATCATATCATATCACTTATAGGTGTTACCTATAAATTGATACCAGGGCAGATATTTCCACGGAGAAGGGCAATCACAGATTCATTAAACAAACTTATGGTTCACCAAAGGAAAGGTGTGAGGATTGAATTCATTACGATATTGGGGTTAACAGACATATACAAACACAGTAGACGTATATAATCACCAAAGACCTACGGAGTACCAAGAGAAGACTACTCAACATTCTGTCATAACGTACATGGGAAAAGGATCCCAGGAAGAACAGACATATGTATATGTGTAAAAGAACCACCTCTTGCACACCTACAACAAGCTAAACGTTGTACTCAAACTTGCTGTAATAAAAAATAAATATTAAATTAAAAACACGAACAAGAAGTAGTGAGACAAACTTGAGGGGCTTTCTCCTGGCACATTCCGTTCTACATTCCAATCTAGAACGCGACTTCCATTGAGGCTCTGCTGCCCTAGTAACCAGATTTGGTAAGGGAGAACTGCTGCCACCTTGTGGCCGTTTCACACAACAGCAGCTTTAATCCCAGCGCTAATGGTCAGTGGATATTCCAAATCATTACAGGCCTGTAAATGACACCAGCCCTGAATACAAATCCTGGGGTCATATATCGACCAAAAAATTCAAAAGACGTCCATATTTCAAAACGACAGTTTCAAGAGGCATATTTCACGCACATTAGTGTTCTGCTTCTTTTGCTTGCTTTCTTTCTTTGTTAAAAAAACGGGAATGGAAAAAGGCAACCCTCAGAATGGGCGAAAACTTTCACAAACGAATCAATGGACCAAGGTTTAATCTCCAATATATATAAACAGCTCATGCAGCTTAATATTAATAAAACAAACAACCCAATACAAAAATGGGCAGAAGATCTAAATAGACGTTTCTTCAAAGAAGACACAGAGATGGCCAAGACGCACATGAAAAGCTGCTCAACATCACTAATTATTAGAGAAATGCAAATCAAAACTACAATGAGGTAAGAACTCACACCTGTTAGAATCGACATCATCAGATAATCTACAAACAACAAATTCTGGGGAGGGTGTGGACAAAAGGAACCCTCTTCCGCTATTGGTTGTAATGTAAATTGATACAGTCACTATGGAGAACAGTATGGAGGTTCCTTTAAAAAACTAAAAAGAGAATTACCATAGGATCCAGCAATCCCACTTCTGGGCATTTACCCAGAGAAAACCATAAATCACAGAGACACATTCACCACAATGTTCATTGCAGCACTATTTACAATAGCCAGGTAATGGAAGCAAACTAAATGGCCACAGACAGACGAATGGATAAAGATGTGGTACATACATAAAATGGAATATTCCTCAGCCATAAAAAGGAATGAAACTGGGTCATTTGTAGAGAAGTTGACGGATCTAGAGACTGTCATACAGAGTGAAGTAAGTCAGAAAGAGAAAAACAAATATTGTATATTAATGCCTATATGTGGAGCCTAGAAAAAATGGTACAGATGAACTGGTTTGCAGGGCAGAAATAGAGACACAGAGGCAGAGAACAAACGTATGGACACAAAGTGGGGGAAGCCATGGGGTGGTGGTGGTGGGATGAGTTGGGAGATTGGGATTGACCTGTATACATGTCTATGCATAAAATAGATAACTAAAAATAACCTACTGTATAAAAAATAAATAAAATTAAATTTCAAAATTTTTAAAAATAAAATTTAAAAATAAAACAAAAAAAGTTCTTCCATTCACACTGATGTATTTGTAAGAATGAATTATTTCCATGCTTATATCCATAAATACATAAAAGAGGTATAAAATCTAACTTGAACCAAAAAAGAAAAAAAAAAGCTGAACCTAACATTTATACAGAGGGAAACACAACCAAGGCACTTGCTCCAGTGGTAAACAATTCTGAAAGTGGTCAGAGGTGGGGAATCATCCCCCATACAGCCAGCAGCCCCGCCCGCCCACGCAAGGAGCGTCCTTATTGCAAAGCTGTGGGACCGTGCCGAGGCCTCTGTGAGTAAACGTGAGCTGAGCCCCAGGCCAGCTGCTGCTGAACTGTTCCCACCCTTCCCAGGTGAAACACCTGAATATGTACAAGGGCTTGAAAGCCTAGAGGAAGGGCCGTGGAGCCACACCAGCGACAGCACGCAGGCCAACTTGGTGCCTGCAGGTCAGCCAGGATGGTCCTGGCCACGGGCGCTCTTCTGGAAGCTTTCCATTGCCCTGCCTGAGATACCCCTCCTGTCCCGGCCCCCACTCCTTTTTTTCCTTCCTCACCTCAGCCCGGAGAGATATTCCAGTGGAAGTTATGGGTGACACATCCTCTTCTTTACAGGTGGCAGCCTGGCAACTCCTGCAGAAAGTCCAGCAGAGCCCCACTCACACCGGGCCGCCCAGAAAGCCGTGGACCCTCACACCCTCCCACCAGCACAGCCCCGAGACTGCTGACGGGGCAGATAATATGGAGTCAGGCACAGCTGCAGGGGCTGTTGCTGCCTGGAGTGCTGTTTATATTGACCTCAACCCAGGCACACCTGGGGAGGGCTTGCCGGCAGGGTAAGGCTGCCCATGTCAGCTAATCCTCAGCCCTCAGGGAATCACATTGCAGAAAATGGACCTCGCTAAGACAGAATATTCGCCAAGGAAAAAAAGGACACAATGCCATTTGCAGCACCGTCGATGATTCTAGAGGTAATCACGTGACTTGGAGTAAGTCAGAAAGTGAAAGACACATATCATATCATATCACTTATAGGTGTTACCTATAAATTGATACCAGGGCAGATATTTCCACGGAGAAGGGCAATCACAGATTCATTAAACAAACTTATGGTTCACCAAAGGAAAGGTGTGAGCATTGAATTCATTATGATATTGGGGTTAACAGACATATACAAACACAGTAGACGTATATAATCACAAAAGACCTACGGAGTACCAAGAGAAGACTACTCAACATTCTGTCATAACGTACATGGGAAAAGGATCCCAGGAAAAACAGACATATGTATATGTGTAAAAGAACCACCTCTTGCACACCTACAACAAGCTAAAAGTTGTACTCAAACTTGCTGTAATAAAAAATAAAAAAATTAAATTAAAAACATGAACAAGAAGTAGTGAGACAAACTTGAGGGTCTTTCTCCTGGCACATTCCGTTCTACATTCCAATCTAGAACGCGACTTCCATTGAGGCTCTGCTGCCCTAGTAACCAGATTTGGTAAGGGAGAACTGCTGCCACCTTGTGGCCGTTTCACACAACAGCAGCTTTAATCCCAGCGCTAATGGTCAGTGGATATTCCAGATCATTACAGGCCTGTAAATGACACCTGCCCTGAAAACAATTCCTGGGCTCATATATCGACCAAAAAATTCAAAAGACGTCCATATTTCAAAACGACAGTTTCAAGAGGCATATTTCACGCACAATAGTGTTCTGCTTCTTTTGCTTTCTTTCTATCTTTGTTAAAAAAACGGGAATGGAAAAAGGCAACCCTCAGAATGGTCGAAAACGTTCACAAACGAATCAATGGACAAAGGTTTAATCTCCAATATATATACACAGCTCATGCAGCTTAATATTAATAAAACAAACAACCCAATACAAAAATGGGCAGAAGATCTAAATAGACGTTTCTTCAAAGAAGACAGAGAGATGGCCAAGACGCACATGAAAAGCTGCTCAACATCACTAATTATTAGAGAAATGCAAATCAAAACTACAATGAGGTAAGACCTCACACCTGTTAGAATCGGCATCATCAGATAATCTACAAACAACAAATTCTGGGGAGGGTGTGGACAAAAGGAACCCTCTTCCGCTATTGGTGGGAATGTAAATTGATACAGTCACTATGGAGAACACTATGGAGGTTCCTTTAAAAAACTAAAAAGAGAATTACCATAGGATCCAGCAATCCCACTTCTGGGCATTTACCCAGGGTAAACCATAAATCACAGAGACACATTCACCACAATGTTCATTGCAGCACTATTTACAATAGCCAGGTAATGGAAGCAACCTAAATGGCCACAGACAGACGAATGGATAAAGATGTGGTACATACATAAAATGGAATATTCCTCAGCCATAAAAAGGAATGAAACTGGGTCATTTGTAGAGAAGTTGACGGATCTAGAGACTGTCATACATAGTGAAGTAAGTCAGAAAGAGAAAAACAAATATTGTATATTAATGCCTATATGTGGAGCCTAGAAAAAATGGTACAGATGAACTGGTTTGCAGGGCAGAAATAGAGACACAGAGGCAGAGAACAAACGTATGGACACAAAGTGGGGGAAGCCATGGGGTGGTGGTGGTGGGATGAGTTGGGAGATTGGGATTGACCTGTATACATGTCTATGCATAAAATAGATAACTAATAATAACCTACTGTATAAAAAAATAAATAAAATTAAATTTCAAAATTTTTAAAAATAAAATTTAAAAATAAAACAAAAAAAAGTTCTTCCATTCACACTGATGTATTTGTAAGAATGAATTATTTCCATGCTTATATCCATAAATACATAAAAGAGGAATAAAATCTAACTTGAACCAAAAAAGAAAAAAAAAGCTGAACCTAACATTTATACAGAGGGAAACACAACCAAGGCACTTGCTCCAGTGGTAAACAATTCTGAAATTGGTCAGAGGTGGGGAATCATCCCCCATACAGCCAGCAGCCCCGCCCGCCCACGCAAGGAGCGTCCTTATTGCAAAGCTGTGGGACCTTGCCGAGGCCTCTGTGAGTAAACGTGAGCTGAGCCCCAGGCCAGCTGCTGCTGAACTGCTCCCACCCTTCCCAGGTGAAACACCTGAATATGTACAAGGGCTTGAAAGCCTAGAGGAAGGGCCGTGGAGCCACACCAGCGACAGCACGCAGGCCAACTTGGTGCCTGCAGGTCAGCCAGGATGGTCCTGACCACGGGCGCTCTTCTGGAAGCTTTCCATTGCCCTGCCTGAGATACCCCTCCTGTCCCGGCCCCCACTCCTTTTTTTCTTTCCTCACCTCAGCCCGGAGAGATATTCCAGTGGAAGTTATGGATGACACATCCTCTTCTTTACAGGTGGCAGCCTGGCAACTCCTGCAGAAAGTCCAGCAGAGCCCCACTCACACCGGGCCACCCACAAAGCCGTGGACCATCACACCCTCCCAGCAGCATAGCCCCGAGACTGCTGACGGGGCAGAGAATATGGAGTCAGGAACAGCTGCAGGGGCTATTGCTGCCTGGAGTGCTGTTTATATTGACCTCAACCCAGGCACACCTGTGGAGGGCTTGCCGGCAGGGTAAGGCTGCGCATGTCAGCTAATCCTCAGCCCTCAGGGAATCACATTGCAGAAAATGGACCTCGCTAAGACAGAATATTCGCCAAGGGAAAAAAGGACACAATGCCATTTGCAGCACCGTAGATGAGTCTACAGGTAATCACGTGACTTGGAGTAAGTCAGAAAGTGAAAGACACATATCATATCATATCACTTATAGGTTTTACGTATAAATTGATACCAGGGCAGATATTTCCATGGAGAAGGGCAATCACAGATTCATTAAACAAACTTATGGTTCACCGAAGGAAAGGTGTGAGGATTGAATTCATTACGATATTGGGGTTAACAGACATATACAAACACAGTAGACGTATATAGTCACCAAAGACCTACGGAGTACCAAGAGAAGACTACTCAACATTCTGTCATAACGTACATTGGAAAAGGATACCAGGAAGAACAGACATATGTATATGTGTAAAAGAACCACCTCTTGCACACCTACAACAAGCTAAACGTTGTACTCAAACTTGCTGTAATAAAAAATAAAAAAATTATATTGAAAACACGAACAAGAAGTAGTGAGACAAACTTGAGGGGCTTTCTCCTGGCACATTCCGTTCTACATTCCAATCTAGAACACGACTTCCATTGAGGCTCTGCTGCCCTGGTAACCAGGTTTGGTAAGGGAGAACTGCTGCCACCTTGTGGCCGTTTCACACAACAGCAGCTTTAATCCCAGCGCTAATGGTCAGTGGATATTCCAAATCATTACAGGCCTGTAAATGTCACCTGCCCTGAAAACAAATCCTGGGGTCATATATCGACCAAAAAATTCAAAACACGTCCATATTTCAAAACGACAGTTTCAAGAGGCATATTTCACGCACATTAGTGTTCTGCTTCTTTTGCTTTCTTTCTTTCTTTGTTAAAAAAACGGGAATGGAAAAAGGCAACCCTCAGAATGGGCGAAAACCTTCACAAACGAATCAATGTACAAAGGTTTAATCTCCAATATATATAAACAGCTCATGCAGCTTAATATTAATAAAACAAACAACCCAATACAAAAATGGGCAGAAGATCTAAATAGACGTTTCTTCAAAGAAGACACAGAGATGGCCAAGACGCACATGAAAAGCTGCTCAACATCACTAATTATTAGAGAAATGCAAATCAAAACTACAATGAGGTAAGAACTCACACCTGTTAGAATCGACATCATCAGATAATCTACAAACAACAAATTCTGGGGAGGGTGTGGACAAAAGGAACCCTCTTCCGCTATTGGTGGGAATGTAAATTGATACAGTCACTATGGAGAACAGTATGGAGGTTCCTTTAAAAACCTAAAAAGAGAATTACCATAGGATCCAGCAATCCCACTTCTGGGCATTTACCCAGAGAAAACCATAAATCACAGAGACACATTCACCACAATGTTCATTGCAGCACTATTTACAATAGCCAGGTAATGGAAGCAACCTAAATGGCCACAGACAGACGAATGGATAAAGATGTGGTACATACATAAAATGGAATATTCCTCAGCCATAAAAAGGAATGAAACTGGGTCATTTGTAGAGAAGTTGATGGATCTAGAGACTGTCATACAGAGTGAAGTAAGTCAGAAAGAGAAAAACAAATATTGTATATTAATGCCTATATGTGGAACCTAGAAAAATGGGACAGATGACCTGGTTTGCAGGGCAGAAATAGAGACACAGAGGTAGAGAACAAACGTATGGACACAAAGTGGGGGAAGCCATGGGTTGGTGGTGGTGGGATGAGTTGGGAGATTGGGATTGACCTGTATACATGTCTATGCATAAAATAGATAACTAATAATAACCTAATGTATAAAAAAATAAATAAAATTAAATTTCAAAATTTTTAAAAATAAAATTTAAAAATAAAACAAAAAAAAGTTCTTCCATTCACACTGATGTATTTGTAAGAATGAATTATTTCCATGCTTATATCCATAAATACATAAAAGAGGTATAAAATCTAACTTGAACCAAAAAAGAAAAAAAAAAGCTGAACCTAACATTTATACAGAGGGAAACACAACCAAGGCACTTGCTCCAGTGGTAAACAATTCTGAAAGTGGTCAGAGGTGGGGAATCATCCCCCATACAGCCAGCAGCCCCGCCCGCCCACGCAAGGAGCGTCCTTATTGCAAAGCTGTGGGACCGTGCCGAGGCCTCTGTGAGTAAACGTGAGCTGAGCCCCAGGTCAGCTGCTGCTGAACTGTTCCCACCCTTCCCAGGTGAAACACCTGAATATGTACAATGGCTTGAAAGCCTAGAGGAAGGGCCGTGGAGCCACACCAGCGACAGCACGCAGGCCAACTTGGTGCCTGCAGGTCAGCCAGGATGGTCCTGGCCACGGGCGCTCTTCTGGAAGCTTTCCATTGCCCTGCCTGAGATACCCCTCCTGTCCCGGCCCCCACTCCTTTTTTTCCTTCCTCACCTCAGCCCGGAGAGATATTCCAGTGGAAGTTATGGGTGACACATCCTCTTCTTTACAGGTGGCAGCCTGGCAACTCCTGCAGAAAGTCCAGCAGAGCCCCACTCACACCGGGCCGCCCAGAAAGCCGTGGACCCTCACACCCTCCCACCAGCACAGCCCCGAGACTGCTGACGGGGCAGATAATATGGAGTCAGGCACAGCTGCAGGGGCTGTTGCTGCCTGGAGTGCTGTTTATATTGACCTCAACCCAGGCACACCTGGGGAGGGCTTGCCGGCAGGGTAAGGCTGCCCATGTCAGCTAATCCTCAGCCCTCAGGGAATCACATTGCAGAAAATGGACCTCGCTAAGACAGAATATTCGCCAAGGAAAAAAAGGACACAATGCCATTTGCAGCACCGTCGATGAGTCTAGAGGTAATCACGTGACATGGAGTAAGTCAGAAAGTGAAAGACACATATCATATCATATCACTTATAGGTGTTACCTATAAATTGATACCAGGGCAGATATTTCCACGGAGAAGGGCAATCACAGATTCATTAAACAAACTTATGGTTCACCAAAGGAAAGGTGTGAGCATTGAATTCATTATGATATTGGGGTTAACAGACATATACAAACACAGTAGACGTATATAATCACAAAAGACCTACGGAGTACCAAGAGAAGACTACTCAACATTCTGTCATAACGTACATGGGAAAAGGATCCCAGGAAAAACAGACATATGTATATGTGTAAAAGAACCACCTCTTGCACACCTACAACAAGCTAAAAGTTGTACTCAAACTTGCTGTAATAAAAAATAAAAAATTAAATTAAAAACATGAACAAGAAGTAGTGAGACAAACTTGAGGGTCTTTCTCCTGGCACATTCCGTTCTACATTCCAATCTAGAACGCGACTTCCATTGAGGCTCTGCTGCCCTAGTAACCAGATTTGGTAAGGGAGAACTGCTGCCACCTTGTGGCCGTTTCACACAACAGCAGCTTTAATCCCAGCGCTAATGGTCAGTGGATATTCCAGATCATTACAGGCCTGTAAATGACACCTGCCCTGAAAACAATTCCTGGGCTCATATATCGACCAAAAAATTCAAAAGACGTCCATATTTCAAAATGACAGTTTCAAGAGGCATATTTCACGCACAATAGTGTTCTGCTTCTTTTGCTTTCTTTCTATCTTTGTTAAAAAAACGGGAATGGAAAAAGGCAACCCTCAGAATGGTCGAAAACGTTCACTAACGAATCAATGGACAAAGGTTTAATCTCCAATATATATACACAGCTCATGCAGCTTAATATTAATAAAACAAACAACCCAATACAAAAATGGGCAGAAGATCTAAATAGACGTTTCTTCAAAGAAGACAGAGAGATGGCCAAGACGCACATGAAAAGCTGCTCAACATCACTAATTATTAGAGAAATGCAAATCAAAACTACAATGAGGTAAGACCTCACACCTGTTAGAATCGGCATCATCAGATAATCTACAAACAACAAATTCTGGGGAGGGTGTGGACAAAAGGAACCCTCTTCCGCTATTGGTGGGAATGTAAATTGATACAGTCACTATGGAGAACACTATGGAGGTTCCTTTAAAAAACTAAAAAGAGAATTACCATAGGATCCAGCAATCCCACTTCTGGGCATTTACCCAGGGTAAACCATAAATCACAGAGACACATTCACCACAATGTTCATTGCAGCACTATTTACAATAGCCAGGTAATGGAAGCAACCTAAATGGCCACAGACAGACGAATGGATAAAGATGTGGTACATACATAAAATGGAATATTACTCAGCCATAAAAAGGAATGAAACTGCGTCATTTGTAGAGAAGTTGACGGATCTAGAGACTGTCATACAGAGTGAAGTAAGTCAGAAAGAGAAAAACAAATATTGTATATTAATGCCTATATGTGGAGCCTAGAAATAATGGTACAGATGAACTGGTTTGCAGGGCAGAAATAGAGACACAGAGGCAGAGAACAAACGTATGGACACAAAGTGGGGGAAGCCATGGGGTGGTGGTGGTGGGATGAGTTGGGAGATTGGGATTGACCTGTATACATGTCTATGCATAAAATAGATAACTAATAATAACCTACTGTATAAAAAAATAAATAAAATTAAATTTCAAAATTTTTAAAAATAAAATTTAAAAATAAAACAAAAAAAAGTTCTTCCATTCACACTGATGTATTTGTAAGAATGAATTATTTCTATGCTTATATCCATAAATACATAAAAGAGGAATAAAATCTAACTTGAACCAAAAAAGAAAAAAAAAAGCTGAACCTAACATTTATACAGAGGGAAACACAACCAAGGCACTTGCTCCAGTGGTAAACAATTCTGAAATTGGTCAGAGGTGGGGAATCATCCCCCATACAGCCAGCAGCCCCGCCCGCCCACGCAAGGAGCGTCCTTATTGCAAAGCTGTGGGACCGTGCCGAGGCCTCTGTGAGTAAACGTGAGCTGAGCCCCAGGCCAGCTGCTGCTGAACTGTTCCCACCCTTCCCAGGTGAAACACCTGAATATGTACAAGGGCTTGAAAGCCTAGAGGAAGGGCCGTGGAGCCACACCAGCGACAGCACGCAGGCCAACCTGGTGCCTGCAGGTCAGCCAGGATGGTCCTGACCACGGGCGCTCTTCTGGAAGCTTTCCATTGCCCTGCCTGAGATACCCCTCCTGTCCCGGCCCACACTCCTTTTTTTCTTTCCTCACCTCAGCCCGGAGAGATATTCCAGTGGAAGTTATGGATGACACATCCTATTCTTTACAGGTGGCAGCCTGGCAACTCCTGCAGAAAGTCCAGCAGAGCCCCACTCACACCGGGCCACCCACAAAGCCGTGGACCATCACACCCTCCCAGCAGCATAGCCCCGAGACTGCTGACGGGGCAGAGAATATGGAGTCAGGAACAGCTGCAGGGGCTATTGCTGCCTGGAGTGCTGTTTATATTGACCTCAACCCAGACACACCTGGGGAGGGCTTGCCAGCAGGGTCAGGCTGCCCAGGTGAGCTAATCCTCAGCCCTCAGGGAATCACATTGCAGAAAATGGACCTCGCTAAGACAGAATATTCGCCAAGGGAAAAAAGGACACAATGCCATTTGCAGCACCGTAGATGAGTCTAGAGGTAATCACGTGACTTGGAGTAAGTCAGAAAGTGAAAGACACATATCATATCATATCACTTATAGGTTTTACGTATAAATTGATACCAGGGCAGATATTTCCATGGAGAAGGGCAATCACAGATTCATTAAACAAACTTATGGTTCACCGAAGGAAAGTTGTGAGGATTGAATTCATTACGATATTGGGGTTAACAGACATATACAAACACAGTAGACGTATATAGTCACCAAAGACCTACGGAGTACCAAGAGAAGACTACTCAACATTCTGTCATAACGTACATTGGAAAAGGATACCAGGAAGAACAGATATATGTATATGTGTAAAAGAACCACCTCTTGCACACCTACAACAAGCTAAACGTTGTACTCAAACTTGCTGTAATAAAAAATAAAAAAATTATATTGAAAACACGAACAAGAAGTAGTGAGACAAACTTGAGGGGCTTTCTCCTGGCACATTCCGTTCTACATTCCAATCTAGAACACGACTTCCATTGAGGCTCTGCTGCCCTGGTAACCAGGTTTGGTAAGGGAGAACTGCTGCCACCTTGTGGCCGTTTCACACAACAGCAGCTTTAATCCCAGCGCTAATGGTCAGTGGATATTCCAAATCATTACAGGCCTGTAAATGTCACCTGCCTTGAAAACAAATCCTGGGGTCATATATCGACCAAAAAATTCAAAACACGTCCATATTTAAAAACGACAGTTTCAAGAGGCATATTTCACGCACATTAGTGTTCTGCTTCTTTTGCTTTCTTTCTTTCTTTGTTAAAAAAACGGGAATGGAAAAAGGCAACCCTCAGAATGGGCGAAAACGTTCACAAACGAATCAATGGACAAAGGTTTAATCTCCAATATATATAAACAGCTCATGCAGCTTAATATTAATAAAACAAACAACCCAATACAAAAATGGGCAGAAGATCTAAATAGACGTTTCTTCAAAGAAGACACAGAGATGGCCAAGACGCACATGAAAAGCTGCTCAACATCACTAATTATTAGAGAAATGCAAATCAAAACTACAATGAGGTAAGAACTCACACCTGTTAGAATCGACATCATCAGATAATCTACAAACAACAAATTCTGGGGAGGGTGTGGACAAAAGGAACCCTCTTCCGCTATTGGTGGGAATGTAAATTGATACAGTCACTATGGAGAACAGTATGGAGGTTCCTTTAAAAAACTAAAAAGAGAATTACCATAGGATCCAGCAATCCCACTTCTGGGCATTTACCCAGAGAAAACCATAAATCACAGAGACACATTCACCACAATGTTCATTGCAGCACTATTTACAATAGCCAGGTAATGGAAGCAACCTAAATGGCCACAGACAGACGAATGGATAAAGATGTGGTACATACATAAAATGGAATATTCCTCAGCCATAAAAAGGAATGAAACTGGGTCATTTGTAGAGAAGTTGATGGATCTAGAGACTGTCATACAGAGTGAAGTAAGTCAGAAAGAGAAAAACAAATATTGTATATTAATGCCTATATGTGGAACCTAGAAAAATGGGACAGATGACCTGGTTTGCAGGGCAGAAATAGAGACACAGAGGTAGAGAACAAACGTATGGACACAAAGTGGGGGAAGCCATGGGGTGGTGGTGGTGGGATGAGTTGGGAGATTGGGATTGACCTGTATACATGTCTATGCATAAAATAGATAACTAATAATAACCTAATGTATAAAAAAATAAATAAAATTAAATTTCAAAATTTTTAAAAATAAAATTTAAAAATAAAACAAAAAAAAGTTCTTCCATTCACACTGATGTATTTGTAAGAATGAATTATTTCCATGCTTATATCCATAAATACATAAAAGAGGTATAAAATCTAACTTGAACCAAAAAAGAAAAAAAAAAGCTGAACCTAACATTTATACAGAGGGAAACACAACCAAGGCACTTGCTCCAGTGGTAAACAATTCTGAAAGTGGTCAGAGGTGGGGAATCATCCCCCATACAGCCAGCAGCCCCGCCCGCCCACGCAAGGAGCGTCCTTATTGCAAAGCTGTGGGACCGTGCCGAGGCCTCTGTGAGTAAACGTGAGCTGAGCCCCAGGTCAGCTGCTGCTGAACTGTTCCCACCCTTCCCAGGTGAAACACCTGAATATGTACAATGGCTTGAAAGCCTAGAGGAAGGGCCGTGGAGCCACACCAGCGACAGCACGCAGGCCAACTTGGTGCCTGCAGGTCAGCCAGGATGGTCCTGGCCACGGGCGCTCTTCTGGAAGCTTTCCATTGCCCTGCCTGAGATACCCCTCCTGTCCCGGCCCCCACTCCTTTTTTTCCTTCCTCACCTCAGCCCGGAGAGATATTCCAGTGGAAGTTATGGGTGACACATCCTCTTCTTTACAGGTGGCAGCCTGGCAACTCCTGCAGAAAGTCCAGCAGAGCCCCACTCACACCGGGCCGCCCAGAAAGCCGTGGACCCTCACACCCTCCCACCAGCACAGCCCCGAGACTGCTGACGGGGCAGATAATATGGAGTCAGGCACAGCTGCAGGGGCTGTTGCTGCCTGGAGTGCTGTTTATATTGACCTCAACCCAGGCACACCTGGGGAGGGCTTGCCGGCAGGGTAAGGCTGCCCATGTCAGCTAATCCTCAGCCCTCAGGGAATCACATTGCAGAAAATGGACCTCGCTAAGACAGAATATTCGCCAAGGAAAAAAAGGACACAATGCCATTTGCAGCACCGTCGATGAGTCTAGAGGTAATCACGTGACATGGAGTAAGTCAGAAAGTGAAAGACACATATCATATCATATCACTTATAGGTGTTACCTATAAATTGATACCAGGGCAGATATTTCCACGGAGAAGGGCAATCACAGATTCATTAAACAAACTTATGGTTCACCAAAGGAAAGGTGTGAGCATTGAATTCATTATGATATTGGGGTTAACAGACATATACAAACACAGTAGACGTATATAATCACAAAAGACCTACGGAGTACCAAGAGAAGACTACTCAACATTCTGTCATAACGTACATGGGAAAAGGATCCCAGGAAAAACAGACATATGTATATGTGTAAAAGAACCACCTCTTGCACACCTACAACAAGCTAAAAGTTGTACTCAAACTTGCTGTAATAAAAAATAAAAAATTAAATTAAAAACATGAACAAGAAGTAGTGAGACAAACTTGAGGGTCTTTCTCCTGGCACATTCCGTTCTACATTCCAATCTAGAACGCGACTTCCATTGAGGCTCTGCTGCCCTAGTAACCAGATTTGGTAAGGGAGAACTGCTGCCACCTTGTGGCCGTTTCACACAACAGCAGCTTTAATCCCAGCGCTAATGGTCAGTGGATATTCCAGATCATTACAGGCCTGTAAATGACACCTGCCCTGAAAACAATTCCTGGGCTCATATATCGACCAAAAAATTCAAAAGACGTCCATATTTCAAAATGACAGTTTCAAGAGGCATATTTCACGCACAATAGTGTTCTGCTTCTTTTGCTTTCTTTCTATCTTTGTTAAAAAAACGGGAATGGAAAAAGGCAACCCTCAGAATGGTCGAAAACGTTCACTAACGAATCAATGGACAAAGGTTTAATCTCCAATATATATACACAGCTCATGCAGCTTAATATTAATAAAACAAACAACCCAATACAAAAATGGGCAGAAGATCTAAATAGACGTTTCTTCAAAGAAGACAGAGAGATGGCCAAGACGCACATGAAAAGCTGCTCAACATCACTAATTATTAGAGAAATGCAAATCAAAACTACAATGAGGTAAGACCTCACACCTGTTAGAATCGGCATCATCAGATAATCTACAAACAACAAATTCTGGGGAGGGTGTGGACAAAAGGAACCCTCTTCCGCTATTGGTGGGAATGTAAATTGATACAGTCACTATGGAGAACAGTATGGAGGTTCCTTTAAAAAACTAAAAAGAGAATTACCATAGGATCCAGCAATCCCACTTCTGGGCATTTACCCAGGGTAAACCATAAATCACAGAGACACATTCACCACAATGTTCATTGCAGCACTATTTACAATAGCCAGGTAATGGAAGCAACCTAAATGGCCACAGACAGACGAATGGATAAAGATGTGGTACATACATAAAATGGAATATTACTCAGCCATAAAAAGGAATGAAACTGCGTCATTTGTAGAGAAGTTGACGGATCTAGAGACTGTCATACAGAGTGAAGTAAGTCAGAAAGAGAAAAACAAATATTGTATATTAATGCCTATATGTGGAGCCTAGAAAAAATGGTACAGATGAACTGGTTTGCAGGGCAGAAATAGAGACACAGAGGCAGAGAACAAACGTATGGACACAAAGTGGGGGAAGCCATGGGGTGGTGGTGGTGGGATGAGTTGGGAGATTGGGATTGACCTGTATACATGTCTATGCATAAAATAGATAACTAATAATAACCTACTGTATAAAAAAATAAATAAAATTAAATTTCAAAATTTTTAAAAATAAAATTTAAAAATAAAACAAAAAAAAGTTCTTCCATTCACACTGATGTATTTGTAAGAATGAATTATTTCTATGCTTATATCCATAAATACATAAAAGAGGAATAAAATCTAACTTGAACCAAAAAAGAAAAAAAAAAAGCTGAACCTAACATTTATACAGAGGGAAACACAACCAAGGCACTTGCTCCAGTGGTAAACAATTCTGAAATTGGTCAGAGGTGGGGAATCATCCCCCATACAGCCAGCAGCCCCGCCCGCCCACGCAAGGAGCGTCCTTATTGCAAAGCTGTGGGACCGTGCCGAGGCCTCTGTGAGTAAACGTGAGCTGAGCCCCAGGCCAGCTGCTGCTGAACTGTTCCCACCCTTCCCAGGTGAAACACCTGAATATGTACAAGGGCTTGAAAGCCTAGAGGAAGGGCCGTGGAGCCACACCAGCGACAGCACGCAGGCCAACTTGGTGCCTGCAGGTCAGCCAGGATGGTCCTGACCACGGGCGCTCTTCTGGAAGCTTTCCATTGCCCTGCCTGAGATACCCCTCCTGTCCCGGCCCCCACTCCTTTTTTTCTTTCCTCACCTCAGCCCGGAGAGATATTCCAGTGGAAGTTATGGATGACACATCCTCTTCTTTACAGGTGGCAGCCTGGCAACTCCTGCAGAAAGTCCAGCAGAGCCCCACTCACACCGGGCCACCCACAAAGCCGTGGACCATCACACCCTCCCAGCAGCATAGCCCCGAGACTGCTGACGGGGCAGAGAATATGGAGTCAGGAACAGCTGCAGGGGCTATTGCTGCCTGGAGTGCTGTTTATATTGACCTCAACCCAGGCACACCTGGGGAGGGCTTGCCAGCAGGGTCAGGCTGCCCAGGTGAGCTAATCCTCAGCCCTCAGGGAATCACATTGCAGAAAATGGACCTCGCTAAGACAGAATATTCGCCAAGGGAAAAAAGGACACAATGCCATTTGCAGCACCGTAGATGAGTCTACAGGTAATCACGTGACTTGGAGTAAGTCAGAAAGTGAAAGACACATATCATATCATATCACTTATAGGTTTTACGTATAAATTGATACCAGGGCAGATATTTCCATGGAGAAGGGCAATCACAGATTCATTAAACAAACTTATGGTTCACCGAAGGAAAGTTGTGAGGATTGAATTCATTACGATATTGGGGTTAACAGACATATACAAACACAGTAGACGTATATAGTCACCAAAGACCTACGGAGTACCAAGAGAAGACTACTCAACATTCTGTCATAACGTACATTGGAAAAGGATACCAGGAAGAACAGATATATGTATATGTGTAAAAGAACCACCTCTTGCACACCTACAACAAGCTAAACGTTGTACTCAAACTTGCTGTAATAAAAAATAAAAAAATTATATTGAAAACACGAACAAGAAGTAGTGAGACAAACTTGAGGGGCTTTCTCCTGGCACAATCCGTTCTACATTCCAATCTAGAACACGACTTCCATTGAGGCTCTGCTGCCCTGGTAACCAGGTTTGGTAAGGGAGAACTGCTGCCACCTTGTGGCCGTTTCACACAACAGCAGCTTTAATCCCAGCGCTAATGGTCAGTGGATATTCCAAATCATTACAGGCCTGTAAATGTCACCTGCCTTGAAAACAAATCCTGGGGTCATATATCGACCAAAAAATTCAAAACACGTCCATATTTAAAAACGACAGTTTCAAGAGGCATATTTCACGCACATTAGTGTTCTGCTTCTTTTGCTTTCTTTCTTTCTTTGTTAAAAAAACGGGAATGGAAAAAGGCAACCCTCAGAATGGGCGAAAACGTTCACAAACGAATCAATGGACAAAGGTTTAATCTCCAATATATATAAACAGCTCATGCAGCTTAATATTAATAAAACAAACAACCCAATACAAAAATGGGCAGAAGATCTAAATAGACGTTTCTTCAAAGAAGACACAGAGATGGCCAAGACGCACATGAAAAGCTGCTCAACATCACTAATTATTAGAGAAATGCAAATCAAAACTACAATGAGGTAAGAACTCACACCTGTTAGAATCGACATCATCAGATAATCTACAAACAACAAATTCTGGGGAGGGTGTGGACAAAAGGAACCCTCTTCCGCTATTGGTGGGAATGTAAATTGATACAGTCACTATGGAGAACAGTATGGAGGTTCCTTTAAAAAACTAAAAAGAGAATTACCATAGGATCCAGCAATCCCACTTCTGGGCATTTACCCAGAGAAAACCATAAATCACAGAGACACATTCACCACAATGTTCATTGCAGCACTATTTACAATAGCCAGGTAATGGAAGCAACCTAAATGGCCACAGACAGACGAATGGATAAAGATGTGGTACATACATAAAATGGAATATTCCTCAGCCATAAAAAGGAATGAAACTGGGTCATTTGTAGAGAAGTTGACGGATCTAGAGACTGTCATACAGAGTGAAGTAAGTCAGAAAGAGAAAAACAAATATTGTATATTAATGCCTATATGTGGAGCCTAGAAAAAATGGTACAGATGAACTGGTTTGCAGGGCAGAAATAGAGACACAGAGGCAGAGAACAAACGTATGGACACAAAGTGGGGGAAGCCATGGGGTGGTGGTGGTGGGATGAGTTGGGAGATTGGGATTGACCTGTATACATGTCTATGCATAAAATAGATAACTAATAATAACCTACTGTATAAAAAAATAAATAAAATTAAATTTCAAAATTTTTAAAAATAAAATTTAAAAATAAAACAAAAAAAAGTTCTTCCATTCACACTGATGTATTTGTAAGAATGAATTATTTCCATGCTTATATCCATAAATACATAAAAGAGGAATAAAATCTAACTTGAACCAAAAAAGAAAAAAAAAAGCTGAACCTAACATTTATACAGAGGGAAACACAACCAAGGCACTTGCTCCAGTGGTAAACAATTCTGAAATTGGTCAGAGGTGGGGAATCATCCCCCATACAGCCAGCAGCCCCGCCCGCCCACGCAAGGAGCGTCCTTATTGCAAAGCTGTGAGACCGTGCCGAGGCCTCTGTGAGTAAACGTAAGCTGAGCCCCAGGCCCGATGCTGCTGAACTGTTCCCACCCTTCCCAGGTGAAACACCTGAATATGTACAAGGGTTTGAAAGCCTAGAGGAAGGGCCGTGGAGCCACACCAGCGAGAGCACACAGGCCAACTTGGTGCCTGCAGGTCAGCCAGGATGGTACTGGCCATGGGCGCTCTTCTGGAAGTTTTCCATTGCCCTGCCTGAGATACCCCTCCTGTCCCGGCCCCCACTCCTTTTTTTCCTTACTCACCTAGCCCGCAGAGATATCCTGTGGAATTTATGGGTGACACATCCTCTTCTTTCCATGTGGCAGCCTGGCAACTCCTGCCGAAAGTCCAGCAGAGCCCCACTCACACCGGGCCACCCAAAAAGCCGCGGACCCTCACACCCTAGCACCAGCACAGCCCCAAGACTGCTGACGGGGCAGAGAATATGGAGTCAGGCAGAGCTGCAGGGGCTATTGCTGCCTGGAGTGCTGTTTATATTGACCTCAACCCAGGCACACCTGGGGAGGGCTTGCCGGCTGGGTCAGGCTGCCAAGGACAGCTAATCCTCAGCCCTCAGGGAATCACATTGCAGAAAATGGACCTCGCTAAGACGGAACATTAGCCAAGGAAAAAAAGGACACAATGCCATTTGCAGCACCGTAGATGAGTCTAGAGGTAATCACGTGACTTGTAGTAAGGCAGAAAGTGAAAGACACATATCGTATGATATCACTTAGAGGTGTTACCTAAAAATGGATACCAGGGCAGATATTTCCACGGAGAAGGGCAATCACAGATTCATTAAACAAACTTGTGGTTCACCAAAGGAAAGGTGTGAGGATTGGATTCATTACGATATTGGGGTTAACAGACATATACAAACACAGGTGAAATATATAATCACCAAAGACCTACAGAATACCAAGAGAAGACTACTCAACATTCTGTCATAACGTACATGGGAAAAGGATCCCAGGAAGAACAGACATATGTATATGTGTAAAAGAAACACATCTTGCACACGTACAACAAGCCAAACGTTGTAATCAAACTTGCTGTAATAAAAAATAAAAAAATAAATGAAAAACACGAACAAGAAGTAGTGAGACAAACTTGAGGGGCTTTCTCCTGGCACATTCCGTTCTAAATTCCAATCTAGAACGGGACTTCCATTGAGGCTCTGCTGCCCTTGTAACCAGAATTGGTAAGGGAGAACTGCTGCCACCTTGTGGCCGTTTCACACAACAGCAGCTTTCATCCCAGCGCTAACTGTCAGTGGATATTCAAAATCTTTACAGGCCTGTAAATGACACCTGCCCTGAAAATAAATCCTGGGGTCATATATCGACCAAAAAATTCAAAGGACGTCCATATTTCAAAACGACCCGTTCAAAACGCATATTGTACGCACATAAGTGTTCTGCTTCTTTTTTTTCTTTCCTTTTTGGGTTAGAAAAACGGGAATGGAAAAAGGAATCCCTCAGAATGGGCGAAAATATTTGCAAACGAATCAATGGTCAGAGGATTAATCTCCAGTATATATAAACAGCTCATGCAGCTTAATATTAAAAAAAACAAACAACCCCATACAAAAATGGGCAGAAGATCTAAAGAGACGTTTCTTCAAAGAAGACACAGAGATGGCCAAGACGCACATGAAAAGCTGCTCAACAGCACTAATTGTTAGAGAAATGCAAATCAAAACTACAATGAGGTATCACCTCACACCTGTTAGTGTCGGCATCATCAGAAAATCTACAAACAACAAATTCTGGGGAGGGTGTGGACAAAAGGATCCCTCTTCCAGTATTGGTGGAAATGTAAATTGATACAGTCATGATGGAGAACAGTATGGGGTTTCCTTAAAAAACTAGAAATAGAATTACCATATGATGCAGCAATCCCACTTCTGGTCATATACCCAGAGGAAACCATGTATCATAAAGCACATTCACCACAATGCTCATTTCAGCACTATTTAAAATAGCCAGGAAATGGAAACAACTTAAATACACACAGACAGACGAATGGATAAAGATGTGGTACATATATAAAATGGAATATTACTCAGCCATAAGAAGGAATGAAACTGGGTCATTTGTAGAGACGTCGATGGATCTAGAATCTGTCATACAGAATGAAGTAAGTCTGAAAGAGAAAAACAAATATTGTATATTAATGCATATATGTGGAACCTAGAAAAATGGTACAGATGAACTGGTTTGCAGGGCAGAAATAGAGACACAGAGGTAGAGAACAAACGTATGGACACCACGTGGGGGAAGCCATGGGGTGGTGGTGGTGGGATGAGTTGGGAGATTGGGATTGGCCTGTATACATGTATATGCATAAAATAGATAACTAATAATAACCTGCTCTATAAAAAAATAAAATTAAATTTCAAAATTTTTAAAAATAAAATGTAAAAATAAAACAGAAAAAAAGTTCTTCCATTCACACAGATGTATTTATATGAATGAATTATTTCCAGGCTTATATCTATAAATACATAAAAGAGGAATAAAATCTAACTTGAACCAAAAAAGAACAAAAAACCTAAACCTAACTGTTATACAGAGGAAAATCCTACCAAGGCACTTGCTCCAGCAGTAAACAATTCTGAAATTGGTCAGAGGTGGGGAATCATCTACCATACAGCCAGCAGCCCCGCCACCCCACGCAAGGAGCGTCCTCATCGCCAAGCTGGGGGACCGTGCCGAGGCCTCTGTGAGTAAACGTGAGCTGAGCCCCAGGCCAGCTGCTGCTGAACTGTTCCCACCCTTCCCAGGTAAAACACCTGAATATGTACAAGGGCTTGAAAGCCTAGAGGAAGGTCCGTGGAGCCACACCAGCGACAGCACGCAGGCCAACTTGGTGCCTGCAGGCCAGCCAGGATGGTCCTGGCCCCGGGCGCTCTTCTGGAAGGCTTCCATTTCCCTGCCTGGGATACCCATCTTGTCCCGGCCCCCACTCCTTTTTTTCCTTCCTCACCTCAGCCCGGAGACAAATCCCAGTGGAAGTTATGGGTGACACATCCTCTTCTTTACAGGTTGCAGCCTGGCAACTCCTGCAGAAAGTCCAGCAGAGCCTCACTCACACCGGAAAACCCATCCACAAAGCCGTGGACCCTCACACCCTCCCACCAGCAGAGTACCGAGACTGCTGACAGGCCAGAGAATATGGAGTCAGGCACAGCTGCAGGGGCTATTGCTGCCTGGAGTGCTGTTTATATTGACCTCAACCCAGGCACACCTGGGGAGGGCTTGCCGGCAGGGTCAGGCTGCCCAGGTCAGCTAATCCTCAGCCCTCAGGGAATCACATTGCAGAAAATGGACCTCGCTAAGACAGAGTATGAGCCAAGGAAAAAAAGGACACAATGCCATTTGCAGCACCGTAGATGAGTCTAGAGGTAATCACGTGACTTGTAGTAAGTCAGAAAATGAAAGACACATATCGTATGATATCACTTAGAGGTGTTACCTAAAAATGGATACCAGGGCAGATATTTCCACGGAGAAGAGCAATCACAGAATCATTAAACAAACTTATGGTTCACCAAAGGAAAGGTGTGAGGATTGGATTCATTACGATATTGGGGTTAACAGACATATACAAACACAGGTGAAATATATAATCACCAAAGACCTACAGAATACCAAGAGAAGACTACTCAACATTCTGTCATAACGTACATGGGAAAAGGATCCCAGGAAGAACAGACATATGTATATGTGTAAAAGAAACACATCTTGCACACGTACAACAAGCCAAACGTTGTAATCAAACTTGCTGTAATAAAAAATAAAAAATTAAATGAAAAACACGAACAAGCTGTAGTGAGACAAACTTGAGGGGCTTTCTCCTGGCACATTCCGTTCTAAATTCCAATCTAGAACGGGACTTCCATTGAGGCTCTAGTGCCCTAGTAACCAGAATTGGTAAGGGAGAACTGCTGCCACCTTGTGGCCGTTTCACACAACAGCAGCTTTAATCCCAGCGCTAAGGGTCAGTGGATATTCAAATCTTTACAGACCTGTAAATGACACCTGCCCTGAAAACAAATCCTGGGGTCATATATCGACCAAAAAATTCAAAGGACGTCCATATTTCAAAACGACCCTTTCAAAACGCATATTGTACGCACATTAGTGTTCTGCTTCTTTTTCTTTCTTTCTTTTTTTGGTTAAAAAAACGGGAATGGGAAAAGGAATCCCTCAGAATGGGCGAAAATATTTGCAAACGAATCAATGGTCAAAGGATTAATCTCCAATATATATAAACAGCTCATGCAGCTTACTATTAAAAAAACCAAACAACCCAATACAAAAATGGGCAGAAGATCTAAAGAGACGTTTCTTCAAAGAAGACACAGAGATGGCCAAGACGCACATGAAAAGCTGCTCAACAGCACTAAATATTAGAGAAATGCAAATCAAAACTACAATGAGGTATCACCTCACACCTGTTAGAGTCGGCATCATCAGAAAATCTACAAACAACAAATTCTGGGGAGGGTGTGGACAAAAGGATCCCTCTTCCACTATTGGTGGAAATGTAAATTGATACTGTCATGATGGAGAACAGTGTGGAGTTTCCTTAAAAAAACTAGAAATAGAATTACCATATGATGCAGCAATCCCACTTCTGGACATATACCCAGAGGAAACCATGTATCATAAAGCACATTCACCACAATGCTCATTTCAGCACTATTTAAAATAGCCAGGTAATGGAAACAACCTAAATACACACAGACAGACGAATGGATAAAGATGGGGTACATATATAAAATGGAATATTACTCAGCCATAAGAAGGAATGAAACTGGGTCATTTGTAGAGACGCCGATGGATCTAGAATCTGTCATACAGAATGAAGTAAGTAAGAAAGAGAAAAACAAATATTGTATATTAATGCCTATATGTGGAACCTAGAAAAATGGTACAGATGAACTGGTTTGCAGGGCAGAAATAGAGACACAGAGGTAGAGAACAAACGTATGGACACCACGTGGGGGAAGCCATGGGGTGGTGGTGGTGGGATGAGTTGGGAGATTGGGATTGGCCTGTATACATGTATATGCATAAAATAGATAACTAATAATAACCTGCTCTATAAAAAAATAAAATTAAATTTCAATATTTAAAAAAATAAAATTTTAAAATAAAACAGAAAAAAGTTCTTCCATTCACACAGATGTATTTATATGAATGAATTATTTCCAGGCTTATATCTATAAATACATAAAAGAGGAATAAAATCTAACTTGAACCAAAAAAGAAAAAAAAACCTAAACCTAACTGTTATACACAGGAAAACCCTACCAAGGCACTTGCTCCAGCACTAAACAATTCTGAAATTGGTCAGAGGTGGGGAATCATCTCCCATACAGCCAGCAGCCCCGCCCCCACACGCAAGGAGCATCCTCATCGCCAAGCTGGGGGAGCGTGCCGAGGCCTCTGTGAGTAAACGTGAGCTGAGCCCCAGGCCAGCTGCTGCTGAACTGTTCCCACCCTTCCCAGGTAAAACACCTGAATATGTACAAGGGCTTGAAAGCCTAGATGAAGGACCGTGGAGCCACACCAGCGACAGCACGGAGGCCAACTTGGTGCCTGCATGCCAGCCAGGATGGTCCTGGCCCCGGGCGCTCTTATGGAATATTTCCATTTCCCTGCCTGGGATACCCCTAATGTCCCGGTCCCCACTCCTTTTTTTCCTTCCTCACCTCAGCCCAGAGAGAAATTCCAGTGGAAGTTATGGGTGACACATCCACTTCTTTACAGGTGGCAGCCTGGCAACTCCTGCAGAAAGTCCAGCAGAACCCCACTCACAACGGAACACCCACCCACAAAGCCGTGGACCCTCACACCCTCCCACCAGCACAGACCCGAGACTGCTGAAGGGCCAGAGAATATGGAGTCAGGCACAGCTGCAGGGACTATTGCTGCCTGGAGTGCTGTTTATATTGACCTCAACCCAGGCACACCTGGGGAGGGCTTGCCAGCAGGGTCAGGCTGCCCAGGTCAGCTAATCCTCAGCCCTCAGGGAATCACATTGCAGAAAATGGACCTCGCTAAGACAGAATATTCGCCAAGGAAAAGAAGGACACAATGCCATTTGCAGCACCGTCGATGAGGCTAGAGGTAATCACGTGACTTGGAGTAAGTCAGAAAGTGAAAGACACATATCATATCATATCACATATAGGTGATACCTATAAATTGATACCAGGGCAGATATTTCCACGGAGAAGCGCAATCACAGATTCATTAAACAAACTTATGTTTCACCAAAGGAAAGGTGTGAGAATTGAATTCATTACGATATTGGGGTTAACAGACATATACAAACACAGTAGACGTATATAATCACCAAAGACCTACGGAGTACCAAGAGAAGACTACTCAACATTCTGTCATAACGTACATGGGAAAATGATCCCAGGAAGAACAGACATATGTATATGTGTAAAAGAACCACCTCTTGCACACCTACAACAATCTAAATGTTGTACTCAAACTTGCTGTAATAAAAAATAAAAAAATTAAATTAAAAACACGAACAAGAAGTAGTGAGACAAACTTGAGGGGCTTTCTCCTGGCACATTCCGTTCTACATTCCAATCTAGAACGCGACTTCCATTGAGGCTCTGCTGCCCTAGTAACCAGGTTTGGTAAGGGAAAACTGCTGCCACCTTGTGGCCGTTTCACACAACAGCAGCTTTAATCCCAGCGCTAATGGTCAGTGGATATTCCAAATCATTACAGGCCTGTAAATGACACCGGCCCTGAAAACAAATCCTGGGGTCATATATCGACCAAAAAATTCAAAAGATGTACATATTTCAAAACGACAGTTTCAAGAGGCATATTTCACGCACATTAGTGTTCTGCTTCTTTTGCTTTCTTTCTTTCTTTGTTAAAAAAACGGGAATGGAAAAAGGCAACCCTCAGAATGGGCGAAAACCTTCACAAACGAATCAATGGACAAAGGTTTAATCTCCAATATATATAAACAGCTCATGCAGCTTAATATTAATAAAACAAACAACCCAATATAAAAATGGGCAGAAGATCTAAATAGACGTTTCTTCAAAGAAGACACAGAGATGGCCAAGACACACATGAAAAGCTGCTCAACATCACTAATTATTAGAGAAATGCAAATCAAAACTACAAAGAGGTAAGACCTCACAACTGTTAGAATCGGCATCATCAGATAATCTACAAACAACAAATTCTGGGGAGGGTGTGGACAAAAGGAACCCTCTTCCGCTATTGGTGGGAATGTAAATTGATACAGTCACTATGGAGAACAGTATGGAGGTTCCTTTAAAAAACTAAAAAGAGAATTACCATAGGATCCAGCAATCCCACTTCTGGGCATTTACCCAGAGAAAACCATAAATCACAGAGACACATTCACCACAATGTTCATCGCAGCACTATTTACAATAGCCAGGTAATGGAAACAACATAAATGGCCACAGACAGACGAATGGATAAAGATGTGGTACATACATAAAATGGAATATTACTCAGCCATAAAAAGGAATGAAACTGGGTCATTTGTAGAGAAGTTGATGGATCTAGAGACTGTCATACAGAGTGAAGTAAGTCAGAAAGAGAAAAACAAATATTGTATATTAATGCCTATATGTGGAACCTAGAAAAATGCTACAGATGAACTGGTTTGCAGGGCAGAAATAGAGACACAGAGGTAGAGAACAAACGTATGGACACAAAGTTGGGGAAGCCATGGGGTGGTGGTGGTGGGATGAGTTGGGACATTGGTATTGACCGTTATACATGTCTATGCATAAAATAGATAACTAATAATAAACTACTGTATAAAAAAATAACTAAAATTAAATTTCAAAATTTAAAAAATAAAATGTAAAAATAAAACAGAAAAAAAGTTCTTCCATTCACACTGATGTATTTATAAGAATGAATTATTTCCATGCTTATATCTATAAATACATAAAAGAGGAATAAAATCTAACTTGAACCAAAAAAGAAAAAAAAAACTGAACCTAACAGTTATACAGAGGAAAACACTACCAAGGCACTTGCTCCAGTGGTAAACAATTCTGAAATTGGTCAGAGGTGGGGAACCATCTCCCATACAGCCAGCAGCCCCGCCCGCCCACGCAAGGAGCGTCCTTATTGCAAAGCTGGGAGACCGTGCCGAGGCCTCTGTGAGTAAACGTAAGCTGAGCCCCAGGCCAGATGCTGCTGAACTGTTCCCACCCTTCCCAGATGAAACACCTGTATATGTACAAGGGCTTGAAAGCCAAGAGGAAGGGCCGTGGAGCCACACCAGCGACAGCACGCAGGCCTACTTGGTGCCTGCAGGTCAGCCAGGATAGTACTGGCCACGGGCGCTCTTCTGGAAGCTTTCCATTGCCCTGCCTGAGATACCCCTCCTGTCCCGGCCCCCACTCCTATTTTTCCTTACTCACCTCAGCCCGCAGAGATATCCAGTGGAAGTTATGGGTGACACATCCTCTTCTTTACATGCGGCAGCCTGGCAACTCCTGCCGAAAGTCTAGCAGAGCCCCACTCACACCGGGCCACCCACAAAGCCGTGGACCCTCCCACCCTCCCACCAGCACAGCCCCGAGACTGCTGCCGGGGCAGAGAATATGGAGTCAGGCACAGCTGCAGGGGCTATTGCTGCCTGGAGTGCTGTTTATATTGACCTCAACCCAGGCACACCTGGGGAGGTCTTGCCGGCAGGGTCAGGCTGCCCAGGTCAGCTAATCCTCAGCCCTCAGGGAATCTCATTGCAAAATATGGACCTCGCTAAGACAGAATATTCGCCAAGGAAAAAAAGGACACAATGCCATTTGCAGCACCGTAGATGAGTCTAGAGGTAATCACGTGACTTGGAGTAAGTCAGAAAGTGAAAGACACATATCATATCATATCACTTATAGGTGTTACCTATAAATTGATACCAGGGCAGATATTTCCACGGAGAAGGGCAATCACAGATTCATTAAACAAACGTATGGTTCAGCAAAGGAAAGGTGTGAGCATTGAATTCATTACGATATTGGGGTTAACAGACATATACAAACACAGTAGACGTATATAATCACCAAAGACCTACGGAGTACCAAGAGAAGACTACTCAACATTCTGTCATAACGTACATGGGTAAAGGATCCCAGGAAGAACAGACATATGTATATGTGTAAAACAACCACCTCTTGCACACCTACAACAATCTAAACGTTGTACTCTAACTTGCTGTAATAAAAAATAAAAAATTAAATTAAAAACACGAACAAGAAGTAGTGAGACAAACTTGAGGGGCTTTCTCCTGGCACATTCCGTTCTACATTCCAATCTAGAACGCGACTTCCATTGAGGCTCTGCTGCCCTAGTAACCAGATTTGGTAAGGGAGAACTGCTGCCACCTTGTGGCCGTTTCACACAACAGCAGCTTTAATCCCAGCGCTAATGGTTAGTGGATATTCCAAATCATTACAGGCCTGTAAATGACACCTGCCCTGAAAACAAATCCTGGTGTCATATATCGACCAAAAAATTCAAAAGACGTCCATATTTCAAAACGACAGTTTCAAGAGGCATATTTCACGCACATTAGTGTTCTGCTTCTTTTGCTTTCTTTCTTTCTTTGTTAAAAAAACGGGAATGGAAAAAGGCAACCCTCAGAATGGGCGAAAACGTTCACAAACCAATCAATGGACAAAGGTTTAATCTCCAATATATATAAACAGCTCATGCAGCTTAATATTAATAAAACAAACAACCCAATACAAAAATGGGCAGAAGATCTAAATAGACGTTTCTTCAAAGAAGACACAGAGATGGCCAAGACGCACATGAAAAGCTGCTCAACATCACTAATTATTAGAGAAATGCAAATCAAAACTACAATGAGGTAAGACCTCACACCTGTTAGAATCGGCATCATCAGATAATCTACAAACAACAAATTCTGGGGAGGGTGTGGACAAAAGGAACCCTCTTCCGCTATTGGTGGGAATGTAAATTGATACAGTCACTATGGAGAACAGTATGGAGGTTCCTTTCAAAAACTAAAAAGAGAATAACCATAGGATCCAGCAATCCCACTTCTGGGCATTTACCCAGAGAAAACCATAAATCACAGAGACACATTCACCACAATGTTCATTGCAGCACTATTTACAATAGCCAGGTAATGGAAACAACATAAATGGCCACAGACAGACGAAAGGATAAAGATGTGGTACATATATAAAATGGAATATTACTCAGCCATAAAAAGGAATGAAACTGGGTCATTTTTAGAGAAGTTGACGGATCTAGAGACTGTCATACAGAGTGAAGTAAGTCAGAAAGAGAAAAACAAATATTGTATATTAATGCCTATATGTGGAACCTAGAAAAATGGTACAGATGAACTGGTTTGCAGGGCAGAAATAGAGACACAGAGGCAGAGAACAAACGTATGGACACAAAGTGGGGGAAGCCATGGGGTGGTGGTGGTGGGATGAGTTGGGAGATTGGGATTGACCTGTATACATGTCTATGCATAAAATAGATAACTAATAATAACCTACTGTATAAAAAAATAAATAAAATTAAATTTCAAAATTTTTAAAAATAAAATGTAAAAATAAAACTGAAAAAAGTTCTTCCATTCACACTGATGTATTTATAAGAATGAATTATTTCCATGCTTATATCCATAAATACATAAAAGAGGAATAAAATCTAACTTGAACCAAAAAAGAAAAAAAAAAGCTGAACCTAACAGTTATACAGAGGGAAACACAACCAAGGCACTTGCTCCAGTGGTAAACAATTCTGAAATTGGTCAGAGGTGGGGAATCATCCCCCATACAGCCAGCAGCCCCGCCCACCCACGCAAGGAGCGTCCTTATTGCAAAGCTGTGGGACCGTGCCAAGGCCTCTGTGAGTAAACGTGAGCTGAGCCCCAGGCCAGCTGCTGCTGTACTGTTCCCACCCTTCCCAGGTGAAACACCTGAATATGTACAAGGGCTTGTAAGCCTAGAGGAAGGGCCGTGGAGCCACACCAGCGACAGCACGCAGGCCAACTTGGTGCCTGCAGGTCAGCCAGGATGGTCCTGGCCACGGGCGCTCTTCTGGAAGCTTTCCATTGCCCTGCCTGAGATACCCCTCCTGTCCCGGCCCCCACTCCTTTCTTTCCTTCCTCACCTCAGCCCGGAGAGATATTCCAGTGGAAGTTTTGGGTGACACATCCTCTTCTTTACATGTGGCAGCCTGGCAACTCCTGCAGAAAGTCCAGCAGAGCCCCACTCACACCGGGCCGCCCACAAAGCCGTGGACCCTCACACCTTCCCACCAGCACAGCCCCGAGACTGCTGATGGGGCAGAGAATATGGAGTCAGGCACAGCTGCAGGGGCTATTGCTGCCTGGAGTGCTGTTTATATTGACCTCAACCCAGGCACACCTGGGGAGCGCTTGCCGGCAGGGTCAGGCTGCCCATGTCAGCTAATCCTCAGCCCTCAGGGAATCACATTGCAGAAAATGGACCTCGCTAAGACAGAATATTCGCCAAGGAAAAAAAGGACACAATGCCATTTGCAGCACCGTAGATGAGTCTAGAGGTAATCACGTGACTTGGAGTAAGTCAGAAAGTGAAAGACACATATCATATCATATCACTTATAGGTGTTACCTATAAATTGATACCAGGGCAGATATTTCCACGGAGAAGGGCAATCACAGCTTCATTAAGCAAACTTATGGTTCACCAAAGGAAAGGTGTGAGCATTGAATTCATTACGATATTGAGTTTAACAGACATATACAAACACAGTAGACGTATATAATCACCAAAGACCTACGGAGTACCAAGAGAAAACTACTCAACATTCTGTCATAACGTACATGGGAAAAGGATCCCAGGAAGAACAGACATATGTATATGTGTAAAAGAACCACCTCTTGCACACCAACAACATGCTAAACGTTGTACTCAAACTTGCTGTAATAAAAAATAAAAAATTAAATGAAAAACACGAACAAGAAGTAGTGAGACAAACTTGAGGGGCTTTCTCCTGGCACATTCCGTTCTAAATTCCAATCCAGAACGCGACTTCCATTGAGGCTCTGCTGCCCTAAAACCAGAATTGGTAAGGGAAAACTGCTGCCACCTTGTGGCCGTTTCACACAACAGCAGCTTTAATCCCAGCGCTAACGGTCAGTGGATATTCCAAATCATTACAGGCCTGTAAATGACACCTGCCCTGAAAACAAATCCTGGGGTCATATATCGACCAAAAAATTCAAAAGACGTCCATATTTCAAAACGACCCGTTCAAAACGCATATTGTACGCACATAAGTGTTCTGCGTCTTTTTCTTTCTTTCCTTTTTGGGTTAGAAAAACGGGAATGGAAAAAGGCATCCCTCAGAATGGGGGAAAATATTTGCAAACGAATCAGTGGTCAAAGGATTAATCTCCAATATATATAAACAGCTCATGCAGCTTAATATTAAAAAAAAAACAAACAACCCCATACAAAAATGGGCAGAAGATCTAAAGAGACGTTTCTTCAAAGAAGACACAGAGATGGCCAAGACGCACATGAAAAGCTGCTCAACAGCACTAATTATTAGAGAAATGCAAATCAAAACTACAATGAGGTATCACCTCACACCTGTTAGAGTCGGCATCCTCAGAATATGTACAAACAACAAATTCTGGGGAGGGTGTGGACAAAAGGATCCCTTTTCCACTATGGGTGGAAATGTAAATTGATACAGTCATGATGGAGAACAGTATGGAGTTTTCTTAAAAAAAAACTAGAAATAGAATTACCATATGATCCAGCATTCCCACTTCTGGTCATATACCCAGAGGAAACCATAAATCAAAAAGGCACATTCACCACAATGCTCATTTCAGCACTATTTAAAATAGCCAGGAAATGGAAACAACCTAAATACACACAGACAGACGAATGGATAAAGATGTGGTACATATATAAAATGGAATATTACTCAGCCATAAGAAGGAATGAAACTGGGTCATTTGTAGAGACGTCGATGGATCTAGAATCTGTCATACAGAATGAAGTAAGTCAGAAAGAGAAAAACAAATATTGTATATTAATGCATATATGTGGAACCTAGAAAAATGGTACAGATGAACTGGTTTGCAGGGCAGAAATAGAGACACAGAGGTAGAGAACAAACGTATGGACACCACGTGGGGGAAGCCATGGGGTGGTGGTGGTGGGATGAGTTGGGAGATTGGGATTGGCCTGTATACATGTATATGCATAAAATAGATAACTAATAATAACCTGCTCTATAAAAAAATAAAATTAAATTTCAAAATTTTAAAAAATAAAATTTTAAAATAAAACAGAAAAAAGTTCTTCCATTCACACAGATGTATTTATATGAATGAATTATTTCCAGGCTTATATCTATAAATACATAAAAGAGGAATAAAATCTAACTTGAACCAAAAAAGAAAAAAAAACCTAAACCTAACTGTTATACACAGGAAAACCCTACCAAGGCACTTGCTCCAGCACTAAACAATTCTGAAATTGGTCAGAGGTGGGGAATCATCTCCCATACAGCCAGCAGCCCCGCCACCCCACGCAAGGAGCGTCCTCATCGCCAAGCTGGGGGAACGTGCCGAGGCCTCTGTGAGTAAACGTGAGCTGAGCCCCAGGCCAGCTACTGCTGAACTTTTCCCACCCTTCCCAGGTAAAACACCTGAATATGTACAAGGGCTTGAAAGCCTAGAGGAAGGGCCGTGGAGCCACACCAGGGACAGCACACAGGCCAACTTGGTGCCTGCAAGCCAGCCAGGATGGTCCTGGCCCCGGGCTCTCTTCTGCAATCTTTCCATTTCCCTGTTTGGGATACCCCTCCTGTCCCGGTCCCCACTCCTTTTTTTCCTTCCTCACCTCAGCCCAGAGAGAAATTCCAGTGGAAGTTATGGGTGACACATCCACTTCTTTACAGGTGGCAGCCTGGCAACTCCTGCAGAAAGTCCAGCAGAGCCCCACTCACAACGGAACACCCACACACAAAGCCGTGGACCCTCACACACTACCACCAGCACAGCCCCGAGACTGCTGAAGGGCCAGAGAATATGGAGTCAGGCACAGCTGCAGGGGCTATTGCTGCCTGGAGTGCTGTTTATATTGACCTCAACCCAGGCACACCTGGGGAGGGCTTGCCGGCAGGGTCAGGCTGCCCAGGTCAGCTAATCCTCAGCCCTCAGGGAATCACATTGCAGAAAATGGACCTCGCTAGGACAGAATATTAGCCAAGTAAAAAAAGGACACAATGCCATTTGCAGCACCGTAGATGACTCTAGAGGTAATCACGTGACTTGTAGTAAGTCAGAAAGTGAGAGACACATATCGTATGATATCACTTATAGGTGTTACCTAAAAATGGATACCAGGGCAGATATTTCCACGGAGAAGGGCAATCACAGATTCATTAAACAAACTTATGGTTCACCACTGGAAAGGTGTGAGGATTGGATTCATTACGATATTGGGGTTAACAGACATATACAAACACAGGTGAAACATATAATCAACAATGACCTACAGAATACCGAGAAGACTACACAACATTCTGTCATAACGTACATGGGAAAAGGATCCCAGGAAGAACAGACATATGTATATGTGTAAAAGAAACACATCTTCCACACGTACAACAAGCCAAACGTTGTAATCAAACTTGCTGTAATAAAAAATAAAAAATTAAATGAAAAACACAAACAAGAAGTAGTGAGACAAACTTGAGCGGCTTTCTCCTGGCACATTCCGTTCTAAATTCCAATCTAGAACGTGACTTCCTTTGAGGCTCTGCTGCCCTAGTAACCAGATTTGGTGAGGGAGAACTGCTGCCACCTTGTGGCCGTTTAACACAACAGCAGCTTTAATCCCAGCGCTAATGGTCAGGGGATATTCCAAATCATTACAGTCCTGTAAATGACACCGGCCCTGAAAACAAATCCTGGGGTCATATATCGACCAAAAAATTCAAAGGACGTCCATATTTCAAAACGACCCTTTCAAAACGCATATTGTACGCACATTAGTGTTCTGCTTCTTTTTCTTTCTTTCTTTTTTTGGTTAAAAAAACGGGAATTGGAAAAGGAATCCCTCAGAATGGGCGAAAATATTTGCAAACGAATCAATGGTCAAAGGATTTATCTCCAATATATATAAACAGCTCATGCAGCTTAATATTAAAAAAAACCAAACAACCCAATACAAAAATGGGCAGAAGGTCTAAAGAGACGTTTCTTCAAAGAAGACACAGAGATGGCCAATACGCACATGAAAAGCTGCTCAACAGCACTAATTATTAGAGAAATGCAAATCAAAACTACAATGAGGTATCACCTCACACCTGTTAGAGTCGGCATCATCAGAAAATCTACAAACAATAAATTCTGCGGAGGGTGTGGACAAAAGGATCCCTCTTCCACTATTGCTGGAAATGTAAATTGATACAGTCATGATGGAGAACAGTATGGAGTTTCCTTAAAAAAACTAGAAATAGAATTACCATATGATGCAGCAATCCCACTTCTGGTCATATACCCAGAGGAAACCATGAATCATAAAGCACATTCACCACAATGCTCATTTCAGCACTATTTAAAATAGCCAGGAAATGGAAACAACCTAAATACACACAGACAGACGAATGGATAAAGATGTGGTACATATATAAAATGGAATATTACTCAGCCATAAGAAGGAATGAAACTGGGTCATTTGTAGAGACGTCGATGGATCTAGAATATGTCATACAGAATGAAGTAAGTCAGAAAGAGAAAAACAAATATTGTATATTAATGCATATATGTGGAACCTAGAAAAATGGTACAGATGAACTGGTTTGCAGGGCAGAAATAGAGACACAGAGGTAGAGAACAAACGTATGGACACCACGTGGGGGAAGCCATGGGGTGGTGGTGGTGGGATGAGTTGGGAGATTGGGATTGGCCTGTATACATGTATATGCATAAAACAGATAACTAATAATAACCTGCTCTATAAAAAAATAAAATTAAATTTCAAAATTTTAAAAAATAAAATTTTAAAATAAAACAGAAAAAAGTTCTTCCATTCACACAGATGTATTTATATGAATGAATTATTTCCAGGTTTATATCTATAAATACATAAAAGAGGAATAAAATCTAACTTGAACCAAAAAAGAAAAAAAAAACCTAAACCTTACTGTTATACAGAGGAAAACCCTACCAAGGCACTTGCTCCAGCAGTAAACTATTCTGAAATTGGTCAGAGGTGGGGAATCATCTCCCATACAGCCAGCAGCCCCGCCCCCCCACGCAAGGAGCGTCCTCATCGCCAAGCTGGGGGACCGTGCCGAGGCCTCTGTGAGTAAACGTGAGCTGAGCCCCAGGCCAGCTGCTGCTGAACTGGTCCCACCCTTCCCAGGTAAAACACCTGAATATGTACATGGGCTTGAAAGCCTTGAGGAAGGGCCGTGGAGCCACACCAGCGACAGCACTCAGGCCAACTTGGTGCCTGCATGCCAGCCAGGATGGTCCTGGCCCCGGGCGCTCTTCTGGAAGTTTTCCATTTCCCTGCCTGGGATACCCCTCCTGTCCCGGTCCCCAATCCTTTTTTTCCTTCCTCACCTCAGCCCGGAGAGAAATTCAAGTGGAAGTTATGGGTGACACATCCTCTTCTTTACTGTTGGCAGCCTGGCAACGCCTGCAGAAAGTCCAGCAGAGCCACACTCACAACGGAAAACCCACCCACAAAGCCGTGGACCCTCACACCCTCCCACCAGCACATCACCGAGACTGCTGACAGGCCAGAGAATATGGAGTCAGGCACAGCTGCAGGGGCTATTGCTGCCAGGGGTGCTGTTTATATTGACCTCAACCCAGGCACACCTGGGGAGGGCTTGCCGGCAGGGTCAGGCTGCCCAGGTCAGCTAATCCTCAGCCCTCAGGGAATCACATTGCAGAAAATG
Source organism: Mesoplodon bidens (assembly GCF_964165515.1). NCBI lineage: Eukaryota > Metazoa > Chordata > Mammalia > Artiodactyla > Ziphiidae > Mesoplodon > Mesoplodon bidens. The sequence continues at coordinate 883,903 of NW_027672706.1, read as the reverse complement.
GACCTCGCTAAGACAGAGTATGAGCCAAGGAAAAAAAAGGACACAATGCCATTTGCAGCACCGTAGATGAGTCTAGGGGTAATCACGTGACTTGTAGTAAGTCAGAAAGTGAGAGACACATATCGTATGATATCACTTATAGGTGTTACCTAAAAATTGATACCAGGGCAGATATTTCCACGGAGAAGGGCAATCACAGATTCATTAAACAAACTTATGGTTCACCAAAGGAAAGGTGTGAGGATTGGATTCATTACGATATTGGGGTTAACAGACATATACAAACACAGGTGAAATATATAATCACCAAAGACCTACAGAATACCAAGAGAAGACTACTCAACATTCTGTCATAACGTACATGGGAAAAGGATCCCAGGAAGAACAGACATATGTATATGTGTAAAAGAAACACATCTTGCACACGTACAACAAGCCAAACATTGTAATCAAACTTGCTGTAATAAAAAATAAAAAATTAGGGCCTCCCTGGTGGCGCAGAGGTTGAGAGTCCGCCTGCCGATGCAGGGGATACGGGTTCGTGCCCCGGTCTGGGAGGATCCCATATGCCGCGGAGCGGCTGGGCCCGTGAGCCATGGCCTCTGGGCCTGCGCGTCCGGAACCTGTGCTCCGCAACGGGAGAGGCCACAACAGTGAGAGGCCCGCATACCGCAAAAAGAAAAAATATATATATACATATAAAAAAATAAAAAATTAAATGAAAAACACGAACAAGCTGTAGGGAGTCAAACTTGAGGGGGTTTCTCCTGGCACATTCCGTTCTAAATTCCAATCTAGAACGGGACTTCCATTGAGGCTCTGCTGCCCTAGTAACCAGAATTGGTAAGGGAGAACTACTGCCACCTTGTGGCCGTTTCACACAACAGCAGCTTTAATCCCAGCGCTAATGGTCAGTGGATATTCAAAATCTTTACAGGCCTGTAAATGACACCTGCCCTGAAAACAAATCCTGGGGTCATATATCGACCAAAAAATTCAAAGGACGTCCATATTTCAAAACGACCCTTTCAAAACGCATATTGTACGCACATTAGTGTTCTGCTTCTTTTTCTTTCTTTCCATTTTTGGTTAAAAAAACGGGATTGGAAAAAGGCATCCCTCAGAATGGGCGAAAATATTTGCAAACGAATCAATGGTCAAAGGATTAATCTCCAATAAATATAAACAGCTCATGCAGCTTACTATTAAAAAAACCAAACAACCCAATACAAAAATGGGCAGAAGATCTAAAGAGACGTTTCTTCAAAGAAGACACAGAGATGGCCAAGACGCACATGAAAAGCTGCTCAACAGCACTAATTATTAGAGAAATGCAAATCAAAACTACAATGAGGTATCACCTCACACCTGTTAGAGTCGGCATCATCAGAAAATCTACAAACAACAAATTCTGGGGAGGGTGTGGACAAAAGGATCCCTCTTCCACTATTGGTGGAAATGTAAATTGATACAGTCATGATGGAGAACAGTATGGAGTTTCCTTAAAAAAACTAGAAATAGAATTACCATATGATCCAGCAATCCCACTTCTGGTCATATACCCAGAGGAAACCATGTATCATAAAGCACATTCACCACAATGCTCATTTCAGCACTATTTAAAATAGCCAGGAAATGGAAACAACCTAAATACACACAGACAGACGAATGGATAAAGATGTGGTACAGATATAAAATGGAATATTACTCAGCCATAAGAAGGAATGAAACTGGGTCATTTGTAGAGACGTCGATGGATCTAGAGACTGTCATACAGAATGAAGTAAGTCAGAAAGAGAAAAACAAATATTGTATATTAATGCATATATGTGGAACCTAGAAAAATGGTACAGATGAACTGGTTTGCAGGGCAGAATAAAAGAGACACAGAGGTAGAGAACAAAAGTATGGACACCACGTGGGGGATGCCATGGGGTGGTGGTGGTGGGATGAGTTGGGAGATTGGGATTGACCTGTATACATGTATATGCATAAAATAGATAACTAATAATATCCTGCTGTATAAAAAAATAAAATAAAATTTCAAAATTTTAAGATAAAATTTAAAAATAAAAGAGAAAAAAGTTCTTCCATTCACACAGATGTATTTATATGAATGAATTATTTCCATGCTTATATCTATAAATACATAAAAGAGGAATAAAATCTAACTTGAACCAAAAAAGAAAAGAAAAACTTAAACCTAACAGTTATACAGAGGAAAACCCTACCAAGGCACTTGCTCCAGCATTAAACAATTCTGAAATTGGTCTGAGGTGGGGAATCATCTCCCATACAGCCAGCAGCCCCGCCCCCCCACAAAAGGAGCGTTCTCATCGACAAGCTGGGGGACCTTGCCAAGGCCTCTGTGAGTAAACGTGAGCTGAGCCCCAGGCCAGCTGCTGCTGAACTGTTCCCACCCTTCCCAGGTAAAACACCTGAATATGTACAAGGGCTTGAAAGCCTAGAGGAAGGGCCGTGGAGCCACACCAGCGACAGCACGCAGGTCAACTTGGGGCCTGCAGGCCAGCCAGGATGGTCCTGGCCCCGGGCGCTGTTCTGGAATCTTTCCATTTCCCTGCCTGATATACCACTCCTGTCCTGGCCCCCACTCCTTTTTTTCCTTCCTCACCTCAGGCCGGAGAGAAATTCCAGTGGAAGTTATGGGTGACACATCCTCTTCTTTACAGGTGGCAGCCTGGCAACTCCTGCAGAAAGTACAGCAGAGCCCCACTCACACTGGGCCACCCACAAAGCCGTGGACCCTCACACCCTCCCACCAGCACAGCCCCGAGACTGCTGACGGGGCAGAGAATATGGAATCAGGCACCGCTACAGGGGCTATTGCTGCCTGGAGTGCTGTTTATATTGACCTCAACCCAGGCACACCTGGGGAGGGCCTGCCGGCAGGGTCAGTCTGCCCAGGTCAGCTAATCCTCAGCCCTCAGGGAATCACATTGCAGAAAATGGATCTCGCTAAGACAGAATATTAGCCAAGGTAAAAAAGGACACAATGCCATTTGCAGCACCGTAGATGATTCTAGAAGTAATCACGTGACTTGTAGTAAGTCAGAAAGTGAAAGACACATATCGTATCATATCACTTATAGGTGTTAACTAAAAATTGATATCGGGGCAGATATTTCCACGGAGAAGGGCAATCACAGATTCATTAGACAAACTTATGGTTCACCAATGGAAAGGTGTGAGGATTGGTTTCATTACGATTTTGGGGTTAACAGACATATACAAACACAGGTGAAATATATAATCACCAAAGACCTACGGAGTACCAAGAGAAGACTACTCAACATTCTGTCATATCCTTCATGGTAAAAGGCTCCCAGGAAGAACAGACATATGTATATGTGTAAAAGAACCACATCTTCCACATCTACAACAATCCAAGCACTGTAATAAAATTGCTGTAACAAAAAATAAAAAAAAAATAAATTAAAATCAGGTACAAGAAGTAGTGAGACAAACTTGAGGGGCTTTCTCCTGGCACATTCCATTCTAAACTCCAATCTAGTTCAGGACTTCCATTGAGGCTCTTTTGCCCTAGTAACCACATTTGGTAAGAGAGAACTGCTGCCTCCTTGTGGCCGTTTCACACAACAGCAGCTTTAATCCCAGCGCTAATGGACAGTTGATATTCAAAATCATTGCAGGCCTGTAAGTGACACCTGCCATGAAAACAAATCCTGGGGTCATATATCGACCAAAAAATTCAAACGAAGTCCATATTTCAAAACTACAGTTTCAAAAGGCATATTTTATGCACATTAGTGTTCTGCTTCTTTTTCTTTCTTTCTTTTTTCGTTAAAATAACGGGAATGGAAAAAGGCATCCCTCAGAGTGGGAAAAAATAATTTGGAAATATTTGGCTTGCAGGGAAGAAATAGAGACACAGACGTACAGAGCCATCGTAAGGACACCAAGTTTGGGAAGCCATGGGGTAGTCGTGGTGGGATGAGTTGGGAAATTCGGATTGACCTGTATACATGTATATGCATAAAATAGATAAATAATAATAACCTGCAGTATAAAAAATAAATAAAATTAAATTTCAAAATTGTTAAAAAATAAAATTTAAAAATAAAAGAGAAAAAAGTACTTCCCTTCATGCACGTGTACTTATATGAATGAATTATTTCCATTCTTTTATCTATAAATACATAAAAGAGGAATAAAATCTATCTTGAAAGAAAAAAAAAACCTGAACTCACCAGTTATACAAAGGCAAACTCTATCAGGGCACTTGCTCCATCTGTAAACAATTCTGAAATTGGTCAGAGGTGGGGAATCATCTCCAATACAGCCATCAGCCTCCACCACCCACAAGGAGCATCCTCATTGCAAAGCTGGGGGACCGTGCCGAGGCATCTGAAAGTAAAAGTGTTCTGAGCCCCAGGCCAGCTGCTGCTGAACTGTTCCCACCCTTCCCAGGTAAAACACCTGAATATGTACAAGGGTTTGAAAGCCTAGAGGAAGGACCGTGGAGCCACACCAGTGACAGTACGCAGGCCGAGTTGCAGCCTGCAGGCCAGCCAGGATTGTCCTGGCCCCGGGCGCTCTTCTGGAAGCTTATCTGTGATACCCCTCCTGTCCCTGTCCCCACTGCTTTTTTCCTTCCTCACCTCTGCCCAGGGAGAAATTCCAGCAGAAATTATGGGTGGCACATCCTCTTCTTTAGCAGGAGGCAGCCCGGCAACTCTTGCAGAAAGTCCAGCAGAGCCCCACTCACACCGGTTCTCCCAGAAAGCCATCGCTCCTCACTCCATCCCACCAGCACAGCCCCGAGGCTGCTGATGGGGCAGAGAATATGGCGTCAGGCAAAGCTCCCGTGCCTCTTACTGCCTGCAGCGTTGTTTGTATTGAACTCAAACCAGTCACATCTGGGGAGGGCTGGCCAGGAGGGTCAGGCTGCCCAGGTCAGCCAATCCTCACCCCTCAGTGGCTCACATTTGCAGAAACTTTATGTTGCTAAACGGGCCAGTCAAAAGGAACAGGTGTGGGCTCCTGAGAGTCAGGATAGACAAGGGTCTGCAGCTCCGTCTTGTTTTCTTATCATTTTATCAGGCGCATGAGTGGAAAACAACTTCAAGAGGACCCTCTCCTAATGAGAGGAACCCAGGAGTCAGGGAGAGGAGTGGAGATGGATGGAGACAGAGGCCTTGTGCCCCAGATGCAGTGGAAGTCTCTGGAAGACCAGGCAGAGGGAAGCTGCACAGAGTGATGCCCAGGGTCACAGACCTGTTGGAGCTGGTGTTTGTTAGTTCAAGTCCTGCTCTGAGGTGCTCTGTGTCAGCTCTGAGCGACAGGCGATCTGGGCTGCTCTCTAATGTGGGCTATGTGCATGGTTCCTGTGTGCCCAGCCCTGCTGGGGTACCTGCCCAGGGGAACTCCTTTTCCTGGGAGGGGCCTGACCACGAGAGCCCCATGGGCTACTGTGGACCTGCCCAGGTGAGCCCCATATCCTTCGAGGGGCCTGACCATGAGAGCCCCGTGGGCTGCTGGTGACCTGGTAAAGAATGTCAGGACAGTCAGTGAAGCCAGCGAGGATATACATCCTGTAGCTCCTATTTCCTACACCCTGCTGGTCATTCTACCATCCACTAGGACATGGCATTCTGTGTTAGACTTCAATGATGCCTTCTTCTGTATTCCATTCGTCCCAGAGTCAGAAGAATTTTTGGCTTGTGTGTGCCAGGACACAACATGCAACAAAAGCAATTCTCCTGGGCCGCCCTGCCCCAACAGTTAAAAAATTCCCACACCATCATTGGGGAAATATTATCTAAAGACCTGAAAGTTCTACCTCTGTAAACGGGAACCCTCCTTCAATATGCAGATGACATTCTGATCACCAGCCCTACTAAGCACGACTCGAACTCCCTAACCAAGAAAGGATAGAAGGTGTCCAAGAAAAAGACTCAAATGTCCCAGGCTAAGGTGACCTGCCTGGGCTTCATTCTCACAGATGTTCGGAGAAGCCCATCCCAGGAAAGGGAAGAAGCCATTTGCAGCCTTACCTGTTGTAAAACTAGAACACTGCTTAGAGGTTCCTGGGGAGGCCAAGGTTTGCTGCATCTGGATCCCTAACTACAGTCTAATAGCTGGGCCTCTATATGAAACGCTGACACGAAAAGGTGATGATCCTTTTGAATAGAATCCAGAAGCAGCCTTTCAAGAATGGAAAGAGCCGTCAATTCAGACCCTTGCCCTGGAACTCCCTAATTTAGATGAACCCTTTGACCTTTAGATTCCCGGTCAAAGTTGAATCGCCCTTGGAGCATTAGTGCAAAAACTGAGACCACTTGAAATGGAGCAACGCAGGAATGTCATTCAGGTAGGATAAACTATGGGCACCAAGGGCTTTGCCCGCTGCCCAATCAAGCCAGGATACTGGTGGTATCTAAAACCTGGAAATCAGCAGCCCCAAAGGCCAGCTCCCTCCTAAGGGAAAAGGACCACACGTGGTGATGCTAACCACCCAGCATGCCCTGAAGTTGCAGGGGTCGCTCCGTGGACACACTGACCTCGAGTGAGGAGGCCCTCCAACTCCAACCTCCAGAGAGACAAACGGGGGCAACGGGTCCCCAAGATGACTTGTGTGACCATCACTTTACCTGGAGTTTCTCTCAGAAAACAACAAGAGTGTGCCCCAAAATAGCAGACTACTGCTTGCAGGACTTACTCCACCCAGAAGGGAGCTAATAAGCTTCACGGGGGAACCGTATATCATGCTTTCACCATAGAAAACCCTACAGAAACCGTGGTGACAGCGGCCAGTAAGACTGGCTGGACTCCTGGCTACTTCAAAAGGCCGTTGACTCATTGGCCGTCATGGTCCTGGATCACCACCGTCCTTGGACTGTCTGGGAGTTGAACAGGCAGGGCTCTGACACCTGGTGCTGTTTGTACGTTAATTCAGGGACCTAATTAAAGAAAGCACAGACTACTGGTCAGAGCATCTACATTGGCAGAAAGCATCAGCCTAAGGTCACCAAACCAATGTGGGGCGGGGTGAAAGCTGCCCCCACAGCGCCTGTGTGCATCTCTTTCCTGGACCCTTAAAGGTCATTAGAATCTATAACACTTCCAATGCTGGTGCTCAGGTGGACGAGCAGTGAGGCAGGAGGCCTGGGGACAATCAACCTCACCTGGAGGTTGCTTGGGACAAGTTTTGCACCTCCCCCCGGGTATGAGGACTCCAACTCAGCACGAAGCAGTTACAGAAGAAGGGTCTGCACCCTCAGCACCCCAAGAATGAGGAATGGGACCAAAAGCAGAGGAGGTGTTCATCTTCAGCAAAGCCCATTAAAAATTCCTGGGAGATAAAAATAGAATCTGGGCAATAAAATAAAGTCTAACCTTTTTTTCATTTGTGCTTTGTCTAATTTCACGTGCTCCTAGGGTTCCACAGGCAGAGATCCCACACTCGGCACTTCAGACCAGATTTCCTAGTGTAGAATTGCTGGTCCGACATCTCAGCTTGCACTGATCTGCAACCAAACCAGCCCTCGAGAGCTCCGTCCCTCCCTCCCACTGATGCTGCCAGGATCTCTACACAGCAGCCCAGCCCACAGCCCATGGGGCAGTGCACACTCTCATCTCTCCATTCTCTTTTCAAAGTACAAAGTTTCCTTTGCTTCTGAACCAAACTCAGTATTGATCTGTTGGCTCCAATGACACTGGGCAGGGGGACCCCTGTTGGGGTCCGCTCTGGAGGATCAGTAATAGAAATTGAGAACATTGTAACTTCAATGAACAGATGTGTGAGCCAAACTGTAGTTAACATAGAGCAGTGTATAAGGCTCGGGTAAAATAAGATGTTTCTAAGATTTCCATTTGATATTTCCATCTCTTTATTATAAGCAAGTTCAGTGAACATGTCTGTCTTATTTGTCAGGTCAACATTAGAGAAATGAAGTGATTTCTTTCCAAGGATGTACATCTAATACTCTTGGCTGAAGCTTCAATCTTGTTTTGAATGCTTTTCCATTGAAAACAATACCTCTTTTTCAGCTCCCCCATTTCTGAGAAGTATAAAATCTTATAATTTATTATTACCAAAGGGAAAAGGTGGGAGGAGGGGTAAATTTACCATTTGGGCTTGACACATACACACTGCTATGTATAAAACAGATCATCAACAAGGAACTACTGTATAGCACAGGGAACTACTCTGAATATTTTGCAATAACCTATAAGGGGAAATAATCTGAAAAAGAATACATATTTTTATCGACATCATCTATCAATGACAGATAAAATGTAACCTAAGGAAGGCCGATGGTGAGCGCTTCTGACCCTGAAGAAGTCAATCATCTAAAGTTCAGACTCTGCCTATTTCCCATGGCCCTTAATGGACATACGTGTAGCCATAGCTTAAAAATTCCCCAGTTTGGGGTTCGGGGAGGCACTGACATCACTACACATGTACTGACCTACAAAACAGAACAGAGTCACACATTTAGAAAACACACTTAGCCTCCTTAAGGGGAAAGGTGAGGTGCGGTGACGCATAAAACAAAAATTTGAAATTAGCACAGATACCGTTCTATAAAACAAAAATGCAATAGAAAAGACCTACTCCTAGTTCAGTGAACTGGACACAACACTACCTATTCACCACAAAAGAATATATCTGACTAGTAAGAATCTTAAATCCTATATATTGATATGTCGCTGTAGGTGAATCAAGTGTGTATACTGTGGCATAAACACAGCGGTGAATATCAGACCAACACCATTATAATAATGAATTTCAAAAGCAAAACACAAAAACAGAGTAATTCTTACACAATTATTTCAGGGGTTGTGATGCAACCTTGATTGACCATATCTACATTGACACCTGGATGAGACATAAGGCTGGACACTTGGGGCTTAGAGGACTGGTGGGGTTGGGTGAGCAAATGCAGATCCTATAAAGAAATAATGCGTGCCACACATTCCATGGGATACAACTCTCCACGTTAAAGGTAATCTTACTACAGCTAAAACCTGCATGGGAAACCCAGAGAATGGGACATCGTGTGATCAGTAAAGGTTTCTAAGACGTTCCTCATTTTTCCTCTCTTGGTGCTCAGTTTCACCATTGCAGCCAGTTTACTATCAATCTCCCCACTTGGAGAGTTATTGCCTTTAACCTCCTGTTTCACAGAGTTTGCAAATTTCGCGGAGGATGAAAGGGAAGAGGGGGAACAAATGAGAGACCTGCTGTAGGCATTTGGACGGGAACATGTCACTCTAATTTGCCGGCAGGAAGAAGTATTAACCAAAGGCTCAGCCTGCCACCCAGGGAGCAGAACAAGGACTGAAGCAATCCTGCGGATTTGCGGCCAGCTCACAAAGAAGCGAGTTGAAAAATGGTGCTCAGAGCCACAGCAATTCACAAACTTGCGGAGTATTAAAGGACAACTATAGTTCAAAAATCTGTTGAGGGAATGTAACTAGGCGGACTTGAAACTAAGGCAGAATAGCAGAAACAGATATCAAGAGGTAGATTGGAATCACCTTGAAAGCACAGGAAAAGCGGCAAAACGTCCACAATGATGAACTGGACCAAAAAGGGCGTATGCATTCTTTCCTGAATATATTCAGGAAAAAACGCATACGCCCTTTTTGGCCAACCAATCAAGCGGGCAATGCAAATCTGCACTACAAAGAAGTCTCACTTGCCACCGGTCAAAAGGGACATCCGAAAAATGTATAAAAACCAGAAAGGCAGGACAGGCCCTGGAGAACAGGGAGCCATATTATCCTGATGGGTGGGATGAAAATTGCCAACAGCCACTCAGGAGGAGTGCACTGTGTTCCCTCAAAGAAGTAAACAACAGAGCTACAGAGCCTAGGGCACTTCCAGTAATAGGCATATACCTTGGGAAAACTGAAAATCAAAAAGACACAGACAAGCCTAAACCTAGGGCTGTTCTGTTTACAAGAACCTCGACTTCGGTACACCTTCAATATCCCAGGAAAGACAAACATGGGTCATGAATTTGTGGTAATTCCGTATGATGGAATATCCCTCAGCCATGAAATCAAGGTCATAACGCCAGTAGCAGCAGAATGAGTGGATCTAGGTACGATGATTCTAAGTGAAAGAAGTCATACACAAAAAGAAACTTATCATAAGATACCACTTATGAAGGGAATGTAAACATGGCTACACATGAACTGAATTAGGAAACAGAAGAGACTTCGTTTTAGAAAACACTCTTATGCCTGCTTCAGGGGAAAGGTGAGGTGGGGTGATGCATAAAACCAGAGTTGGATATTAGCACAGGTACCGTTCCTTAACCAAATATGTAATAGACAAGACCTTCTCCTTGCTCAGTGAACGGGACTCAGCACCCCAATTCCCCACAGAGGAATATATCTGACTAGTAAGAATCTTTAAACCTATGTATTGATATGTCTCCAAAAGGGAATCAAGTGTGTCTAGATTGGCATAAACACTGCAGTGAACATCAACTCAACCCAATAATGAAAATGAATTTCAAAAACAAAACACAAAAACAGCGAAATTCTTACACAATTCCTTCAGGGGCTCTGATGCAACCTGCATTGACACCACCTACAACCACAGCTGGGTGAGACCTAAGGATGGACACTTGGGGCTGAGAGGATTGGTGAGGTTGTGTGAGGAAATGCAGACCCTTTAAAGCCAAAATGAGGGTCACCCACTCCATGGATCCCAACTCTCCAGGTTGAAGGGAATCATACTACAGCAAAAACCTGCATGGGAAACCCAGAGGATGGGACATCGTGTGATTGGGAGAGGTTTCTAAAACGCTCCTCATTGTTCCTCTCCTGGTGCTCGGGTTCGCCATTCCAGCCGCTTTACTATCAATCTCCCCACTTGGACAGTCAGCGCCTTTAACCTCCTGTTTCGCACAGTTTGCAATTTGTGCAGAGGATGAAAGGGAAAAGGGGGAAGCAATGAGACACTAGCTGTCGGCGTTTGGACGGGCACATGTCACTCTAATTTCCTGTCAGGAAGAAGAATTAAACAAAGGCTCAGCCTGCTGCCCTGGCAGCAGAATAGGGCCCGAAGCAATCCTGTGGTTTTGTGGCTAGCTCACAAAAAAGTGAGTTATAAAATGGAGCTCAGAGTCACAGCAACTCACAAACCTGCAGAGTTCTAAAGGACAGCGATCGTCCAAAAATCTGTTGAGGGAAGGCAACGAGGAGGAATTGAAAGGGAGGCAGAATTGCAGGAAACGCATTTCAAGACGTAGATTGGAATCGCCATGAAAGCACAGGAAAAGTGGTGCAACTTCCACAATGATGCACTTGGCCAAAAAGGGTGCATGCGTTTTTTCCTGAATATATTCAGGAAAAAACGCATACGCCCTTTTTTGGCCAACCAAGCAAGCAGGCAATGCAAATCTGCACTACAAAGAAGTCTCACTTCCCACCAGTCAAAAGGGACATCCGAAAAATGTGTGAAAACCAGAAAGGCAGGACAGGCCCTGGAGAACAAGGAGCCTTGTTATGATGATGGGTGGTTTGTGAATTGCCAACAGCCACTCAGGAGGAGTGCACTGTGTTCCCGCAAAGAAGTAAACAACAGAGCTACAGTGACTAGGGCACGTCCAGTCATGGGCATATACGTTGGGAAAACTGAAAATCAAAGAGACACAGCCACCCCAAAACCTAGGGCTGCTCTGTTTACAAGAACCTCGACTTCGGTACACCTTCAATATCCCAGGAAAGACAAACATGGGTCATGAATTTGCCGCACTTCCATACGATGGAATATGCCTCAGCCATGAAATCAAGGTCATAAGGCCAGTAGCAGCATGATGAGTGGATTTAGGTACGATGATTCTAAGTGAAAGAAGTCACACAGAAAAAGAAACATATCCTAAGATATCACTTATGAAGGGAATGTAAACATGGCTACACATGAACTGAATTAGGAAACAGAAGAGACTTCAGTTTTAGAAAACACTCTTATGCCTGCTTCAGGGGAAAGGTGAGGTGGCGTGATGCATAAAACCAGAGTTGGATATTAGCACATGTACCGTTCCCTAAACCAAATATGTAACAGACAAAACCTACTCCTTGCTAGTGAACGGGACTCAACACCCCAAATCCCCACAGAGGAATATATGTGACTAGTAAGAATCTTAAAACCTATGTATTGATATGTCTCCGTGAGGGAAACAAGTGCGTCTAGAGCGGCACAATCAGGGCAGTGAACATCAGCCCAACCCAATAATAAAAATGAATTTCAAAAACAAAACACAAAAACAGCGAAATTCTTACACAATTCCTTCAAGGGCTCTGATGCAACCTGCATTGACACCACCTACAACCACTGCTGGATGAGACCTAAGGATGGACACTTGGGGATGAGAGGATTGTTGAGGTTGGGTGAGCAAATGCAGACACTTTAAAGCCAAAATTAGTGCCACCCACTCCATGGGTCCCAACTCAACAGGTTGAAGGGTATCATACTACAGCTAAAACCTGCATGGGAAACCCAGAGGATGGGATATCGTGTGATCGGGAGAGGTTTCTACAACGCTCCTCATTTTTCCTCTCCTGGCGCTCGGGTTCGCCATTCCAGCCACTTTACTGTCAATCTCCCCACTTGGACAGTCAGCACCTTTAACCTCCTGTTTCACACAGTTTGCAATTTGTGCAGAGGATGAAAGGGAAGAGGGGGAAGCAATGAGAAACTAACTGTCAGCGTTTAGACGGGCACATGTCACTCTAATATCCCGTCAGGAAGAAGAATTAAACAAAGGCTCAGCCTGCTGCCCTGGCAGCAGAATAGGGCCTGAAGAATTCCTGTGGTTTTGAGGCTAGCTCACAAAATGTGAGTTATAAAATGGAGCTCAGAGTCACAGCAACTCACAAACCTGCAGAGTTCCAAAGGACAGCGATCGTCCAAAAATCTGTTGAGGGAAGGCAACGAGGAGGAATTGTAAGGGTGACAGAATGGCAGGAAACACAATTCAAGACGTAGATTGGAATCACCTTGAAAGCACAGGAAAAGCGGCGCAACTTCCACAATGATGCACTTGGCCAAAAAAGGGCGTATGCGTTTTTTCCTGAATATATTCAGGAAAAAACGCATACGCCCTTTTTCGGCCAACCTAGCAAGCGGGCAATGCAAATCCGCACTACAAAGGAGTCTCACTTGCCACCGGTCAAAAGGGACATCCGAAAAATGTGTGAAAACCAGAAAGGGAGGACAGGCCCTGGAGAACAGGCAGCCTTGTTATGCTGATGGGCAGGATGTGAATAGCCAACAGCCACTAAGGAGGGGTGCACTGTGTTCCTTCAAAGAAGTAAACAACAAAGCTACAGAGACTAGGGCAGGTCCAGTCATGGGCATATACCTTGGGAAAACTGAAAATCAGAGACACAGCCACCCCAAAATTTAGGGCTACACTACTTACAAGAACCTCGACTTCGGGGTACAATAAATATCCCAGGAAAGACAAAAATGGTAAAGAAATTGTGGTACTTACATACGATGGAATATCCCTCAGCCATGAAATCAATGTCATAAGGCCAGTAGCAGCATAATGAGTGCATTCAGGAACGATGATTCTAAGTGAAATAAGTCACACAGAAAAAGAAACATATCATAAGATATCACTTATGAAGGGAATTAAAAATGGCTACATATGAACTAAATTAAGAAAGAGAACAGAGTCTCACATATAGAAAACACTCTTATGCCTGCGTAAGGCAAAATGAGAGGTGGGGTGATGCATAAAACCAGAGTTTGATACTGGCACAGGTACCGTTGCATAATCCAACTAGAGAATAGACAAGACCTACTCCTTCCTCAGTGAACGGGACTCAACATCCTTATTCCCCGCAGAGGAATATATCTGACTAGTAAGAATCATAAAACCTATGTATAGATATGTCTCCATAATGGAATCAAGTGTCTCTAGACTACAATAAACACATCAGTGAAAATCAGTTAAACACAATTATAAAAATGAATTTCAAAAATAAAGCAAAACAACAGTGAAATTCTTACACAATTCCTTCAGGGGTTCTGAAGAAACCTGGAATGACCCTATCTACAATGACAACCGAATGACACATAAGGCTGGACACTTGGGACTGAGAGGATTGGTGAGATTGGGTGAGAAAATGCAGACCTTTTAAGGCAATAGTGCACGCATTCCATGGGTCCCAACTCTCCATCCAGGTAGAAGGGAATATCACTACAGTTATAACATGTATGGGAAACCAAGAGAATGGACACCGTGTGATGGCAAAAGGTTTCTAAAACTCTCCTAAATTTTCCTCTCCTTGTGCTCTGGTTGGACATTCCACCTGCTTTACTATAAATATCCTAACTTGAAAAGTCAGCCCCTATAAGCTCCTGGTTCGCACAGTTTGCAAATTGTGCAGAGGATGAAAGAGAAGAGGGAGAACCAATGAGAGAGTAGCTGTAGGCATTTGGACGGGCACATGTCACTCTAATTTACCAGAAGGAAGAAGAATTAACCAAAGTCTCAGCCTGCCCCCCTGGAACCAGTATAGGTCCTGAAGCAAAACAGTGGATTTGTGGTCCGCTCACAAAAACACGAGTTGAAAAATGGAGCTCAGGGGCACAGCAATTCACAAACCTGCAGAGTTGTAAAGGACTACTCTCTTCCAAAAATCTGTTGACGGAAGGCAACGCAGCAGACTTGAAAATGAGGCAGAATTGCACGAAACAGATTTCAAGAGGTACATTGGAATCACCTTTAAAGCACAGGAAAATCGTCACAACATCGACAATGATGCACTTGACCAAAAAGGGCGTATGCATTTTCTCCTGAACATATTCAGCAGAAAACGCATACACCCTTTTTGGCCAACTAAGCAAGCATGCAATGCAAATTCACACTACCAAGATGTGTCACTTCCCACCAGTCAATAGGGATACCGAAATATATGTAAAATCCAGAAAGGCAAGACAGTCTCTGGAGAACAGCAAGCCGCGCTATGCTGATGGGCGGGACGTAAATTTCGAACAGCCACTCTGGAGGAGTGCATTGTGTTCCCTAAAAGAAGTAAACAAAAGAGCTACACAACCTAGGGCACTTCCAGTCATGGAATATACCTTGGGAAAACTGAAAATCAATAAGACACAGCCACCCCCAAATTTAGGGCTGCACTGCATACAAGAACGTCGACTTGGGGACACCTTAAGTATCCCAGGAAAGACAAAATTGGTAAAGAAATTGTAGTACTTATGTACAATGGAATATCCCTCAGCCATGAAATCAATGTCATAAGGGCAGTAGCAGCATAATGGGTGGATTCAGGTACGATGATTCTAAGTGAAATAAGTCACAGAGAAAAAGAAACTTATCAAAAGATATCACTTATGAAGGTCCTGTAAACATGGCTACACATGAACTGAGTTAGGAAAGAGAACAGAGACACACATTTAGAAAACACTCTTATGCCTGCTTAAGGGGAAAGGAGAGGTGGGGTGATGCATAAAACCAGAGTTTGATATAAGCACAGGTACCATTCCATAATCCAAATACAGAATAGGCAAGAACTACTCCTTCCTCAGTGAATGGGACTCAACACCTCTATTCCACGCAGAGGAATATATCTGACTAGTAAGAATATTAAAACCTATGTATTGATATGTCTCCGTAAGGGAATCAAGTGTCTCTAGACTGGCATAAACACGTCAGTGAAAATCAGCTCATCCCCATTATAAAAAGGAATTTCAAAAACAAAATAAAAAAAGGATGAAATTCTTACACAATTCCTTCAGGGGTTCTGATGAAACCTGGAATAATCCTATCTACAACAACAGCTGTATTAAACATAAGGCTGGACACTTGGCACTGAGAGGATTGGTGAGATTGGATGAGAAAATGCAGACCCCTTAAAGCAATAATGCATGCCCCCCATTCCATGGGTCTCAACACTCCAGGTAGAAGGGAATATCACTACAGTTATAACATGTATGGAAAACCTAGAGAATGGATACCCTGTGATGGTGAAACGTTTCTAAAACGCTCCTAATGTTCCTCTCCTTGTGCTCCGGTTTGACATTCCAACTGCTTTACTATCAATCTCACAACTTGGCACGTCAGCCCTTATAACATCCTGGTTTTCACAGTTGGCAAATTGTGCAGAGGATGAAAGGGAAGAGTGAGAACCAATGAGAGAGTAGCTGTAGGCATTTGAACGGGCACATGTCACTCTAATTTCCTGTCAGGGAGAAGAATTAACCAAAGTCTCAGCCTGCCCACCCCCCGGAACCTGTATAAGTCCTGAAGCAAAATTGTGGATTTGTGGTCCGCTCACAAAAACAAGAGTTGAAAAATGGATCTCAGGGGAACAGCAATTCACAAACATGCCGAGTTGTAAAGGACAACTCTCTTCCAAAAATCTTTTGAGGGAAGGCAATGAGGCGGACTTGAAAATGAGGCAGAATTGCACAAAACAGATTTCAAGAGGTACATTGGAATCACCTTTAAAGCACAGGAAAAGCGTCACAACATCGAAAATGATGCACTTGACCAAAACGGGCGTATGCGTTTTCTCCTGAATATATTCAGGAGAAAACGCATACGCCCTTTTTGGCCAACTAAGCAAGCACGCAATGCAAATCCACACTAGCAAGAAGTGTCATTTCCCACCGGTCAGTAGGGACATCCGAAAAATATGTAAAATCCAGAAAGGCAAGACAGGCTCTGGAGAATAGGGAGACTTGCAATGCTGATGGGCGGAATATAAATTTCCAACAGCCAGTCTGGAGGAGTGCATTGTGTTCCTAAAAAGAATGAAACAACAGAGCTACACAACCTAGGGCATTTCCAGTCATGGGACATAGCTTGAGAAAACTGAAAATCAATAAGACACAAACACCCCAAAATTTAGGGCTACACTGCTTACAAGAACCTCGACTCGGGATACTAAATATCCAAGGAAAGACCAAAATGGTAAAGAAATTGTGGTACTTACATAAAATGGAATATCCCTCAGCCATGAAATCAATGTCATAAGGCCAGTAGCAGCATAATGAGTGGATTCAGGTACGATGATTCTAAGTGAAATAAGTCACACAGAAAAAGAAACATATCATAAGTTATCACTTATGAAGGGAATGTAAAAATGGCTACACATGAACTGAATTAGGAAAGAGAACAGAATCTCACATTTAGAAAACACTCTTATGTGTGCTTAAGGGGAAAGGAGAGGTGGGGTGATGCGTAAATCCAGAGTGTGATATTAGCACAGCTACCGTTGCTTAATCCAAATACAGAATAGACGAAACCTACTCCTTCCTCAGTGAAAGGGACTCAACATCCCTAATACCCGTAGAGGAATATATCTGACAAGTAAGAATCTTAAAACCTATGTATTGAGACGTCACTGTAAGGGCATCAAGTGTGTCTAGACCGGCATAAACACGTCAGTGAAAATCAGCTCAACCTCATTATAAAAATGAATTTCAAAAACAAAGCAAATAAACAGCGAAATTCTTACACAATTCCTTCAGGGGTTCTGATGAAACCTGGAATGACCTTATCTACAGCACAGTTGGATGAGACATAAGGCTGGAAACTTGGGACTGAGAGTATTGGTGAGTTTGGGTGAGAAAATGCAGACCTTTTAAAGCAATAATGCATGCGACCCATTCCATGGGTCCCAACTCTCCAGTTAGAAGGGAATATCACTAGAGTTATAACATGTATGGGAAACCTAGAGAATGGACGCCAGGTGATGGCGAAAGTTTTCTAAAACTCTCCTAATTTTCTTTCTCCTTGTTCTCCGGTTTGATATTCCTACTGCTTTACTCTCAATCTCCCAACTTGGAGAATCAGCCCCTTTAACCTCCTGGTTCGCACAGTTTGCAAATTGTGCAGAGGATGAAAGGGAAGAGCGAGAACCAATGAGAGAGTAGCTGTAGGCATTTGGACGGGCACATGTCACTCTAATTTCCCATCTAGGAGAAGAATTAACCAAAGTCTCAGCCTTCCCACCCCCCAGAACCTGTATAGGTCCTGAAGCAAAATTGTGGATTTGTGGTCTGCTCACAAAAACACGAGTTTAAAAATGGAGTTCACGGACACAGCAATTCACAAACCTGCTGAGTTATAAAGGACAACTCTCTTTCAAAAATCTGTTGAGGGAAGGCCACGAGGTGGACTTGAAAGTGAGGCAGAATTGCACGAAAAGGATTTCAACAGGTATATTTGAAATGCCTTTAAAACACAGGAAAAGCGTCACATCTTCAACAATGATGCACTTGTCGAAATAGGGCATGTGCGTTTTCTCCTGAATATATTCAGGAGAAAACGCATATGACCTTTTTGGCCAACTAAGCAAGCAGGAAATGCAAATCTGCACTACAAAGAAGTGTCACTTCCCACGTGTCAAATTAGACATCCGAAAAATATGTAAAAACCAGAAAGGCAAGACAGGCTCTGGAGAACAGGGAGCCTTGCTATGCTGATCGGCGGCATGTAAATTTCCAACAGCCACTCTGGAGGAGTGCACTGCGTTCCCTAAACGAAGTAAACAACAGAGCTACACAACCTAGGGCACTTCCAGTCATGGGAATATACCCTGGGAAAACTGAAAATCAATAATACATAGCCACCACAAAATTTAGGGCTGCACTGCATACAAGAACCTCGACTTGGGGACACCTTAAATATCCCAGGAAAGACAAAATTGGTAAAGAAATTGTAGTACCTATGTACAATGGAATATCCCTCAGCCATGAAATCAATGTCATAAGGCCAGTAGCAGCATAATGGGTGGATTCAGGTATGATGATTCTAAGTGAAATAAGTCACACAGAAAAAGAAACTTATCATAAGATATCACTTATGAAGGTCCTGTAAACATGGCTACACATGAACTGAGTTAGGAAAGAACAGAGACTCACATTTAGAAAACACACTTATGCCTGCTTAAGGGGAAAGGAGAGGTGGGGTGATGCATAAAACCAGAGTTTGATATTAGCACAGGTACCATTCCATAATCCAAATACAGAATAGGCAAGACCTACTCCTTCCTCATTGAATGGGACTCAACACCCCTATTCCACGCAGAGGAATATATCTGACTAGTAAGAATATTAAAACCTATGTATTGATATGTCTCCATAAGGGAATCAAGTGTCTCTAGTCCGGCATAAACACGTCAGTGAAAATCAGCTTATCCCCATTATAAAATTGAATTTCAAAAACAAAATAAAAAAAGAGCGAAATTCTTACACAATTCCTTCAGGGGTTCTGATGAAACCTGGAATAATCCTATCTACAACAACAGCTGTATTAAACATAAGGCTGGACACTTGGCACTGAGAGGATTGGTGAGATTGGATGAGAAAATGCAGACCCGTTAAAGCAATAATGCATGTCCCCCATTCCATGGGTCTCAACTCTCCAGGTAGAAGGGAATATCACTACAGTTATAACATGTATGGAAAACCTAGAGAATGGATACCCTGTGATGGTGAAACGTTTCTACAACGCTCCTAATTTTCCTCTCCTTGTGCTCCGGTTTGACATTCCAACTGCTTTACTATCAATCTCACAACTTGGAGAATCAGCCCCTCTAACCTCCTGGTTTGCACAGTTGGCAAATTGTGCAGAGGATGAAAGGGAAGAGTGAGAACCAATGAGAGAGTAGCTGTAGGCATTTGAACGGGCACATGTCACTCTAATTTCCTGTCAGGGAGAAGAATTAACCAAAGTCTCAGCCTGCCCACCCCCCGGAACCTGTATAGGTCCTGAAGCAAAATTGTGGATTTGTGGTCCGCTCACAAAAACAAGAGTTGAAAAATGGAGCTCAGGGGAACAGCAATACACTAACCTGCCGAGTTGTAAAGGACAACTCTCTTCCAAAAATCTGTTGAGGGAAGGCCACGAGGCGGACTTGAAAATGAGGCAGAATTGCACAAAACAGATTTCAAGAGGTACATTGGAATCACTTTTAAAGCACAGGAAAAGCATCACAACATCGACAATGATGCACTTGACCAAAACGGGCGTATGCGTTTTCTCCTGAATATATTCAGGAGAAAACGCATACGGACTTTTTGGCCAACTAAGCAAGCACACAATGCAAATCCACACTAGCAAGAAGTGTCACTTCCCACCGGTCAGTAGGGACATCCGAAAAATATGTAAAATCCAGAAAGGCAAGACAGGCTCTGGAGAATAGGGAGACTTGCAATGCTGATGGGCGGAATATAAATTTCCAACAGCCAGTCTGGAGGAGTGCATTGTGTTCGTAAAAAGAATGAAACAACAGAGCTACACAACCTAGGGCATTTTCAGTCATGGGAATATAGCTTGAGAAAACTGAAAATCAATAAGACACAAACACCCCAAAATATAGGGCTACACTGCTTACAAGAACCTCGACTCGGAATACATTAAATGTCCCAGGAAAGACCAAAATGGTAAAGAAATTGTGGTACTTACGTACAATGGAATATCCCTCAGCCATGAAATCAATGTCATAAGGCCAGTAGCAGCATAATGAGTGGATTCAGGTACGATGATTCTAAGTGAAATAAGTCACACAGAAAAAGAAACATATCATAAGATATCACTTATGAAGGGAATGTAAAAATGGCTACACATGAACTGAATTAGGAAAGAGAACAGAGTCTCACATTTAGAAAACACTCTTATGTGTGCTTAAGGGGAAAGGAGAGGTGGGGTGATGCATAAAACCAGAGTGTGATATTAGCACAGCTACCGTTGCATAATCCAAATACAGAATAGACGAGACTTACTCCTTCCTCAGTGAACGGGACTCAACATCCCTAATCCCCTCAGAGGAATATATCTGACTAGTAAGAATCTTAAAACCTATGTATTGATACGTCACTGTAAGGGAATCAAGTGTGTCTAGACCGGCATAAACACATCAGTGAAAATCAGCTCAACCTCATTATAAAAATGAATTTCAAAAACAAAGCAAAAAAACAGCGAAATTCTTACACAATTCCTGCAGGGGTTCTGATGAAACCTGGAATGACCTTATCTACAGCACAGTTGGATGAAACATAAGGCTGGAAACTTGGGACTGAGAGTATTGGTGAGTTTGGGTGAGAAAATGCAGACCTTTTAAAGCAATAATGCATGCGACCCATTCCATGGGTCCCAACTCTCCAGTTAGAAGGGAATATCACTAGAGTTATAACATGTACTGGAAACCTACAGAATGGATGCCCTGTGATGGCGAAAGGTTTCTAAAACTCTCCTAATTTTCCCTCTCCTTGTGCTCCGGTTTGGTATTCCTACTGCTTTACTCTCAATCTCCCAACTTGGAGAATCAGCCCCTTTAACCTCCTGGTTCGCACAGTTTGCAAATTGTGCAGAGGATGAAAGGGAAGAGCGAGAACCAATGAGAGAGTAGCTGTAGGCATTTGGACGGGCACATGTCACTCTAATTTCCCATCTAGGAGAAGAATTAACCAAAGTCTCAGCCTGCCCACCCCCCGGAACCTGTATAGGTCCTGAAGCAAAATTGTGGATTTGTGGTCTGCTCACAAAAACACGAGTTTAAAAATGGAGTTCACGGACACAGCAATTCACAAACCTGCTGAGTTATAAAGGACAACTCTCTTTCAAAAATCTGTTGAGGGAAGGCCACGAGGTGGACTTGAAAGTGAGGCAGAATTGCACGAAAAGGATTTCAACAGGTGTATTTGAAATGCCTTTAAAACACAGGAAAAGCGTCACATCTTCAACAATGATGCACTTGTCGAAATAGGGCATATGCGTTTTCTCCTGAATATATTCAGGAGAAAACGCATATGACCTTTTTGGCCAACTAAGCAAGCAGGAAATGCAAATCTGCACTACAAAGAAGTGTCACTTCCCACGTGTCAAATTAGGCATCCGAAAAATATGTAAAAACCAGAAAGGCAAGACAGGCTCTGGAGAACAGGGAGCCTTGCTATGCTGATCGGCGGCATGTAAATTTCCAACAGCCACTCTGGAGGAGTGCACTGCGTTCCCTAAACGAAGTAAACAACAGAGCTACACAACCTAGGGCACTTCCAGTCATGGGAATATACCCTGGGAAAACTGAAAATCAATAATACATAGCCACCACAAAATTTAGGGCTGCACTGCATACAAGAACCTCGACTTGGGGACACCATAAATATCCCAGGAAAGACAAAATTGGTAAAGAAATTGTAGTACCTATGTACAATGGAATATCCCTCAGCCATGAAATCAATGTCATAAGGCCAGTAGCAGCATAATGGGTGGATTCAGGTATGATGATTCTAAGTGAAATAAGTCACACAGAAAAAGAAACTTATCATAAGATATCACTTATGAAGGTCCTGTAAACATGGCTACACATGAACTGAGTTAGGAAAGAACAGAGACTCACATTTAGAAAACACACTTATGCCTGCTTAAGGGGAAAGGAGAGGTGGGGTGATGCATAAAACCAGAGTTTGATATTAGCACAGGTACCATTCCATAATCCAAATACAGAATAGGCAAGACCTACTCCTTCCTCAGTGAATGGGACTCAGCACCCCTATTCCACGCAGAGGAATATATCTGACTAGTAAGAATATTAAAACCTATGTATTGATATGTCTCCATAAGGGAATCAAGTGTCTCTAGTCCGGCATAAACACGTCAGTGAAAATCAGCTTATCCCCATTATAAAATTGAATTTCAAAAACAAAATAAAAAAAAGCGAAATTCTTATACAATTCCTTCAGGGGTTCTGATGAAACCTGGAATAATCCTATCTACAACAACAGCTGTATTAAACATAAGGCTGGACACTTGGCACTGAGAGGATTGGTGAGATTGGATGTGAAAATGCAGACCCGTTAAAGCAATAATGCATGCCCCCCATTCCATGGGTCTCAACACTCCAGGTAAAAGGGAATATCACTACAGTTATAACATGTATGGAAAACCTAGAGAATGGATACCCTGTGATGGTGAAACGTTTCTAAAACGCTCATAATGTTCCTCTCCTTGTGCTCCGGTTTGACATTCCAACTGCTTTACTATCAATCTCACAACTTGGCGCGTCAGCCCTTATAACATCCTGGTTTGCACAGTTGGCAAATTGTGCAGAGGATGTAAGGGAAGAGTGAGAACCAATGAGAGAGTAGCTGTAGGCATTTGGACGGGCACATGTCACTCTAATTTCCTGTCAGGGAGAAGAATTAACCAAAGTCTCAGCCTGCGCCACCCCCGGAACCTGTATAGGTCCTGAAGCAAAATTGTGGATTTGTGGTCCGCTCACAAAAACACGAGTTGAAAAACGGAGCTCAGGGGCACAGCAATTCACAAACCTGCCGTGTTTTAAAGGACAACTCTCTTCCAAAAATCTGTTGAGGGAAGGCAACGAGGCGGACTTGTAAATGAGGCAGAATTGCACAAAACATATTTCAAGAGGTACATTTGAATCACCTTTAAAGCACAGGAAAAGCGTCACAACATCGAAAATGATGCACTTGACCAAAACAGGCGTATTCGTTTTCTCCTGAATATATTCAGGAGAAAACGCATACGCCCTTTTTGGCCAACTAAGCAAGCACACAATGCAAATCCACACTAGCAAGAAGTGTCACTTCCCACCGGTGAGTAGGGACATCCGAAAAATATGTAAAATCCAGAAAGGCAAGACAGGCTCTGGAGAATAGGGAACCTTGCGTTGCTGATGGGCGGGATATAAATTTCCAACAGCCAGTCTGGAGGAGTGCATTGTGTTCCTAAACAGAATTAAACAACAGAGCTACACAACCTAGGGCATTTCCAGTCATGGGAATATAGCTTGAGAAAACTGAAAATCAATAAGACACAGCCACCCCAAAATTTAGGGCTACACTGCTTACAAGAACCTCGACCCGGGATACATTAATTATCCCAGGAAAGACCAAAATTTTAAAGAAATTTTGGTACTTACGTACAATGGAATATCCCTCAGCCATGAACTCAATATCATAAGGCCAGTAGCAGCATAATGAGTGGATTCAGGTACGATGATTCTAAGTGAAATAAGTCACACAGAAAAAGAAACATATCATAAGATATCACTTATGAAGGGAATGCAAAAATGGCTAAACATGAACTGAATTAGGAAAGAGAACAGAGTCTCACATTTAGAAAACACTGTTATGCGTGCTTAAGGGGAAAGGAGAGGTGGGGTGATTCATAAAACCAGAGTGTGATATTAGCACAGCTACCGTTGCATAATCCAAATACAGAATAGACGAGACCTACTCCTTGCTCAGTGAACGGGACTCAACATCCCTATTCCCCACAGAGGAATATATCTGACTAGTAAGAATCTTAAAACCTATGTATTGATACGTCACTGTAAGGGAATCAAGTGTGTCTAGACCGGCATAAACACGTCAGTGATAATCAGCTCAACCCCATTATAAAAATGAATTTCAAAAACAAAGCCAAAAAACAGCGAAATTCGTACACAATTCCTTCAGGGCTTCTGATGAAACCTGGAATGACCTTATCTACAGCACAGTTGGATGAAACATAAGGCTGGAAAATAAGAGACTGAGAGTATTGGTGAGTTTGGTTGAGGAAATGCAGACCTTTTAAAGCAATAATGCATGCCACCCATTCCATGGGTCCCAACTCTCCAGTTAGAAGGGAATATCACTACAGTTATAACATGTATGGGAAACCTAGAGAATGGACGCCCTGTGATGGCGAAAGTTTTCTAAAACTCTCCTTATTATCCTTCTCCTTTTTCTCCGGTTTCATATTCCTACTCCTTTACTCTCAATCTCCCAACTTGGAGAATCAGCCCCTTTAACCTCCTGGTTCGCACAGTTTGCAAATTGTGCAGAGGATGAAAGGGAAGAGTGAGAACCAATGAGAGAGTAGCTGTAGGCATTTGGACCGGCACCTGTCACTCTAATTTCCTGTCAGGGAGAAGAATTAACCAAAGTCTCAGCCTGCCTACCCCCGGAACTTGTATAGGTCCTGAAGCAAAATTGTGGATTGGTGGTCTGCTCACAAAAACACGAGTTTAACAATGGAGTTCAGGGACACAGCAATTCACACACCTGCTCAGTTATAAAGGACAATTCTCTTTCAAAAATCTGTTGAGGGAAGGCCACGAGGTGGACTTGAAAGTGAGGCAGAATTGCACGAAAAGGATTTCAACAGGTACATTTGAAATGACATTAAAGCACAGGAAAAGTGTCATATCTTCAACAATGATGCACTTGTCCAAATAGGGCATATGCGTTTTCTCCTGATTATATTCAGGAGAAAACGCATATGCCCTTTTTGGCCAACTAAGCAGGTGAACAATGCAAACCTGCACTACAAAGACGTGTCACTTCCCACGTGTCAAATTAGACATCTGAAAAATATGTAAAAACCAGAAAGGCAAGACAGGCTCTGGAGAACAGGGAGCCTTACTATGCTGTTCGGCGGCATGTAAATTTCCAACAGCCACTCTGGAGGAGTGCACCGCATTCCCTAAACGAAGTAAACAACAGAGCTACACAACCTAGGGCACTTCCAGTCATGGGAATATACCCTGGGAAAACTGAAAATCAATAATACATAGCCACCACAAAATTTAGGGCTGCACTGCATACAAGAACCTCGACTTGGGGACACCTTAAATATCACAGGAAAGACAAAATTGGTAAAGAAATTGCGGTACTTACATACAATGGAATATCCCTCAGCCATGAAATCAATGTCATAAGGCCAGTAGCACCATAATGAGTGGATTCAGGTATGATGATTCTAAGTGAAATAAGTCACACAAAAAAGAAACTTATCATAAGATATAACTTATGAAGGTCCTGTAAACATGGCTACACATGAACTGAGTTAGGAAAGAGAACAGAGACTCACATTTAGAAAACACTCTTATGCCTGCTTAAGGGGAAAGGAGAGGTGGGGTGATGCATAAAACCAGAGTTTGATATTAGCACAGGTACCATTCCATAATCCAAATACAGAATAGGCAAGACCTACTCCTTCCTCACTGAATGGGACTCAACACGCCTATTCCGCGCAGCGGAATATATCTGACTACTAAGAACCTTAAAACCTATGTATTGGTATGTCTCCATAAGGGAATCAAGTGTCTCTAGACCGGCATAAACACGTAAGTGAACATCAGCTCATCCCCATTATAAAATTGAATTTCAAAAACAAAATAAAAAAAGAGCGAAATTCTTACACAATTCCTTCAGGGGTTCTGATGAAACCTGGAATAACTCTATCTACAACCACAGCTGTATTAAACATAAGGCTGGACACTTGGCACTGAGAGGATTGGTGAGATTGGATGAGAAAATGCAGACCCGTTAAAGGAATAATGCATGCCCCCCATTCCATGGGTCTCAACACTCCAGGTAGAAGGGAATATCACTACAGTTATAACATGTATGGAAAACCTAGAGAATGGACACCCTGTGATGGTGAAATGTTTCTAAAACTCTCCTAATATTCCTTTCATTGTGCTCCTGTTTGACATTCCAACTGCTTTACTATCAAACTCACAACTTGGCGCATCAGACCCTATAACATCCTGTTTTGCTCAGTTGGCAAATTGTGCAGAGGATGAAAGGGAAGAGTGAGAACCAATGAGAGAGTAGCTGTAGGCAGTTGGACGGGCACATGTCACTCTAATTTCCCGTCAGGGAGAAGAATTAACCAAAGTCTCAGCCTGCCCAACCCCCGGAACCTGTATAGGTCCTGAGGCAAAATTGTGGATTTGTGGTCCACTCACAAAAACACGAGTTTAACAATGGAGTTCAGGGGCACAGCAATACACAAACCTGCAGAGTTATAAAGGACAACTCTCTTCCAAAAAATCTGTTGAGGGAAGGCAACGAGGCGGACTTGAAAGTGAGGCAGAATTGCAGGAAAAATATTTCAGCAGGTACATTTGAATCGCCTCTAAAGCACAGGAAAAGCATAACAACTTCAACAATGATGCACTTGGCCAAAAAGGGCATAGACGTTTTCTCCTGAATATAATCAGGATAAAATGCATAAGCACATTTGACCAAGCAAGCAAGCGTGCAATGGAAATCTACACCACAAAGGAGTGTCACTTCCCACCGGTCAAAAGGGACATCCGAAAAATGATTA
This sequence comes from Mesoplodon bidens, assembly GCF_964165515.1. Lineage (NCBI taxonomy): Eukaryota > Metazoa > Chordata > Mammalia > Artiodactyla > Ziphiidae > Mesoplodon > Mesoplodon bidens. The sequence goes on along the minus strand of NW_027672706.1, from coordinate 856,793 downwards.
AAAACCAGAAAGGAAAGACAGGCTCTGGAGAACAGGGAGACTTGCTACGCTGATGGGCCAGGGGAAAATTTCCAACAGCCACTCTGGAGGAGTGCATTGTGTTCCCTAAACGAAGTAAACAACAGAGCTACACAACCTAGGACACTTTCAGTCATGGGAATATACCCTGGGAAAACTGAAAATCAATAATACATAGCCACCACAAAATTTAGGGCTGCACTTCTTACAAAAACCTCGACTTGGGGACACCTTAAATATCACAGGAAAGCCAAAATTGGTAAAGAAATTGTGGTACTTACATACAATGGAATATCCCTCAGCCATGAAATCAATGTCATAAGGCCAGTAGCAGCATAATGAGTGTATTCAGGTACGATGATTCTAAGTGAAATAAGTCACACAGAAAAAGAAAGTTATCATAAGATATCACTTATGAAGGTCCTTTAAACATGGCTACACATGAACTGAGTTAGGAAAGAGAACAGAGACTCACATTTAGAAAACACACTTATGCCTGCTTAAGGCGAAAGGAGAGGTGGGGTGATGCATAAAATCAGAGTGTGATATTAGCACAGCTACCGTTGCATAATCTAAATAAAGAATAGACGAGACCCACTCCTTCATCAGTGAACGGGACTCAACATCCCTATTCCCCACAGAGGAATATATCTGACTAGTAAGAATCTTAAAACCTATGTATTGATACGTCACTGTAAGGGAATCAAGTGTGTCTAGACCGGCATAAACACGTCAGTGAAAATCAGCTGAACCACATTATAAAAATGAATTTCAAAAACAAAGCAAAAAAACAGCGAAATTCGTACACAATTCCTTCAGGGGTTCTGATGAAACCTGGAATGACCCTATGTACAACACAGCTGTATGAGACATAAGGCTGGACACTTGGGACTGAGAGGATTGGTGAGATTGGGTGAGCAAATGCAACCCCATTAAAGCAATAATGCATGCCACCCATTCCATGGGTCCCAACTCTCCAGTTAGAAGGGAATATCACTACAGTTATAACATGTATGGGAAACCTAGAGAATGGACGCCCTGTGATGGCGATAGTTTTCTAAAACTCTCCTAATTTTCCCTCTCCTTGTGCTCCAGTTTGATATTCCTACTGCTTTACTGTCAATCTCCCAACTTGGAGAGTCAGCCCCTATAACCTCCTGGTTTGCACAGTTTGCAAATTGTGCAGAGGATGAAAGGGAAGAGGGAGACCCAATGAGAGAGTAGCTGTAGGCATTTGGACGGGCACATGTCACTCTAATTTCCCGTCAGGAAGAAGAATTAACCAAAGTCTCAGCCTGCCCCCCACCAGGAACCAGTATAGGTCCTGAAGCAAAATAGTGGATTTGCGGTCAGCTCACAGAAACCTGAGTTGAAAAATGGAGCTCAGGGGCACAGCAATTCACAAACCTGCAGAGTTATAAAGGACAACTGTCTTCCAAAATTCTGTTGAGGGAAGGCAACGGGGCGGAGTTGAAAGTGAGGCAGAATTGCATGAAAAGAGATTTCAACAGGTACGTTTGAAATGCCTTTAAAGCACAGGAAAAGCATCACAACTTCAACAATGATGCACTTGGCCAAAAAGGGCATATGCCTTTTCTCCTGAATATATTCAGGAGAAAATGCATACACACTATTTGACGAAGCAAGCAAGCGTGCAATGCAAATCTGCACTACAAAGGAGTGTCACTTCCCACCGGTCAAAAGGGACAGCCGAAAAAAGCGTACAAACCAAAAAGGAAAGAAAGGCTCTGGAAAACAAGGAGCCTTGCTATGCTGATGGGCCGGATATAAATTTCCAACAGCCACTCTGGAGGAGTGAATTGTGTCCCCTAAAAGAAGTAAACAACAGAGCTACACAACCTAGGGCACTTCCAGTCATGGGAATATAGCTTGGGAAAACTGAAAATCAATAAGACACAGCCACCCCAAAATTTAGGGCTACACTGCTTACAATAACCTCGACTCGGGATACATTAAATATCCCAGGAAAGACCAAAATGGTAAAGAAATTGTGGTACTTACGTACGATGGAATATAGCTCAGAAATGAAATCAATGTCATAAGGCCAGTAGCAGCATAATGAGTGGATTCAGGTACGATGATTTTAAGTGAAATATGTCACACAGAAAAAGAAACTTATCAAAAGATATCACTTATGAAGGTGCTGTAAACATGACTACACATGAACTGAATTAGGAAAGAGAACAGAGTCTCACATTTAGAAAACACTCTTATGCCTGCTTAAGGGGAAAGGAGAGGTGGGGTGATGCATAAAACCAGAGTGTGATATCAGCACAGGTACCGTTGCATAATCCAAATAGAGAATACAAAAGACCTATTCCTTCCTCAGTGAACGGGACTCAACACACCTATTCCACGCAGAGGAATATATGTGACTAGTAAGAATGTTAAAACCTGTGTACTGATACGTCTCCGTAAGGGAATCAAGTGTCTCTAGACAGGCATAAACACGTCAGTGAAAATCTGCTCATCCCCATTATAAAATTGAATTTCAAAAACAAAACAAAAAACAGCGAAATTCTTACACAATTCCTTCAGTGGTTCTGATGAAACCTGGAATAACCTTATCTACAACACACTTGGATGAGACATAAGACTGGAAACTTGGAACGGAGAGGAATCTTGAGATTGGGTGAGAAAATGCAGACCTTTTAAAGCAATAATGCATGCCACCCATTCCATGGGTCCCAACTCTCCAGTTAGAAGGGAATATCACTACAGTTATAACATGTATGGGAAACCTAGAGAATGGACGCCCTGTGATGGCGAAAGTTTTCTAAAACTCTCCTTATTTTCCTTCTCCTTTTTCTTCGGTTTGATATTCCTACTGCTTTACTATCAATCTCCCAACTTGGAGAGTCAGCCCCTTTAACCTCCTGGTTCGCACAGTTTGCAAATTGTGCAGAGGATGAAAGGGAAGAGGGAGAACCAAAAAGAGAGTAGCTGTAGGCATTTGGACGGGCACATGTCACTCTAATTTCCCGTCAGGAAGAAGAATTAACCAAAGTCTCAGCCTGCCTGCCCCCTGAAACCTGTATAGGTCCTGAAGCAAAACTGTGGATTTGCGGGCAGCTCACAAAAAAGAGAGTTGTAAAATGGAGCTCAGGGGCACAGCAATTTACAAACTGGCAGAGTAATAAAGGACAACTCTCGTCCAAAAATCTGTTGTGGGAAGGCAACGAGGTGGACTTGAAAGCGAGGCAGAATAACAGGGAACAGTGTTCAAGAGGTACACAGGAATCCCCTCTAAAGCACAGAAAGAGGGGTACAACTTCGTCAATGATGCACTTGGCCAAAAAGGGCGTGTGCGTTTCCTCCTGAATATACATAGGGGAAAACGCATACACCCTTTTTGGCCAAGCAAGCAAGCGGGCAATGCAAATCTACATTACAAAGAAGTATCACTTCCCACCGGTCAAAAGGGATATCTGAAAAATGTGAAAAATCCAGAAAGGCAAGACAGGCCCTGGAGAAAAGGGAGCCTTTTTATGCTGATGGGCGGGATGTAAATTGCCAACTGCCTCTCTGGAAGAGTGCATTGTGTTCCCTAAAACAAGTAATTAACAGAGCTACAGAGCCAAGGGCACTTCCAGTCTAGGGAATATACCTTGGGAAAGATGAAAATCAATAAGACACAGCCACACCAAAATTTAGAGCTGCACTGCTTGCAAGAACCTCAACTTTGTTACAATTTAAATGTCCCAGGAAAGACAAAATTGCCTAAATAAATTGTGGTACTTAAGTACGATGGAATATCCCTCAGCCATGAAATCAATGTCATAAGGCCAGTAGCAGCATAATCAGTGGATTCAGGTACGATGATTCTAAGTGAAATAAATCACACAGAAATAGAAACTTATCATAAGATATCACTTACGAAGGTCCTGTAAACGTGGCTACACATGAAGTGTGGAAAGAGAACAGACTCTCAATTTAGAAAACACTCGTATACCTGCTTAAGAGGGAAGGAGAGTTGGGGTGATGCCAAAAACCAGAGTTTGATATTAGCAGAGGTACCGTTCCCTAAACCAAATATGTAATAGACAAGACCTACTCCTTGCTCAGTGAACGGGACTCAACACCTCCAATTCCCCACAGAGGAATATGTCTGACTAGTAAGAGTCTTAAATCTTATGGATTGATATGTCTCTGTAAGGGAATCAAGTGTGTCTAGACCGGCCTAAACATGGCAGTGAAAATCACCTCAAATGCACTATAAAAATAATTTTCAAAAACAAACAAAAAATAAACGTAAATTCTTTACAATTCCTTCAGGGGCAATGATTAAACCTTGAATGACCTTATCTACAATGACAGCTAGATGTGGTATAATGCTGGACACTTGGGACTAAGAGGATTGGTGAGATTGGGTGAGCAAATGCAGACCCTTTAGAGCAATAATGAGTGCCACACATTCCATGGGTCCCAACTCTCCTGGTTGAAGGGAATATTACTACAGCTATAACATGTATGGGAAACCTAGAGAACGGACACACTGTGAATACGAAAGGTTTCTAAAACTCAACTAATAGTCCCTCTCCTGGTGCTCTGCTTTGACTTTCCTACTGCTTTACTATCAATCTTCCAACTTGGAAAGACAGCCCCTTTAAACTGCTGGTTCGTACAGGTTGCCAATTTTGCAGAGGATGAAAGGGAAGAGGGAGAACAAATGAGAGAGTAGCTGTTAGGCATTGGGATGGGCACATGTCACTCTAATTTCCCATCACGAAGAAGAATTAACCAAGGTCTCAGCCTGCCTGCTGGGAACCAGTATAGGTCCTGAACGAAAATTGTGGATTTGAGGTCAGCTCACATAAATGTGAGTTGAAAAATGTAGCTTAGGGGCACAGCAATTCACAAACTGGCAGAGTAATAAAGGACAACTATAGTCCAAAATCTGTTGAGGGAAGCAAAGAGGCAGACTTGAAAGCGAGGCAGAGTAGCAGGAAACAGATTTCAAGAGGTACATTGGAATCACCTTTAAAGCACAGGAAGAGGGGCACAATTTCGACAATGATGAACTTGGCCCAAAAGGGCGTATGCGTTTTCTCCCTAATATATTCAGGAGAAAACGCATATGCCCTTTTGGGCCAAGCAAGCAAGCGGGCAATGCAAATGTGCAGTACAAAGAAGTATCACTTCCCACTGGTCAAAAGGGACATCCGAAAAATGTGTAAAAACAGAAAAGTAAGACAGGCCCTGGAGAACAGGGAGCCGTGTTATACTGATCGGCGGGTTGTAACTTGCCAACTGCCTCTCTGGATGAGTGCATTGTGTTGCCTAAAATAAGGAAACAACAGAGCTACAGAGCCAACGGTATTTCCAGTCTAGGGAATATACCTTGGGAAAACTGAAAATCAATAGGACACAGCCACCCGAAAATTAAGGGCTGCACTGCGTACAAGAAACTCAAATTTGGGACACCTTAAATATCACAGGAAAGACAAAATTGGTTCAAGAAATTGTGGTACTTACATAAGATGGAATAGCCCTCAGCTATGAAATCAATGTAATAAGGCCAGGAGCAGCAAAATGAGTGGATTCAGGTACGATGATTCTAAGTGAAATAAGTCTCTCAGAAAAAGAAACTTATTATAAGATATCACTTATGAATGTCCTGTAAACATGGCTACACATGAACTGAGTTAGGAAAGAGAACAGAGCCTCACATTGAGAAAACACTCTTCTTCCTGCTTAAGGGGGAAGGAGAGGTGGGCTGATGCATAAAACCAGAGTTTGATATTAGCACAGGTACCATTCCAAAAACCAAATACGGAATAGACAAGACCTACACATTCCTCAGTGAATGGGACTCAACACCCCATATTCCCCGCAGAGGAATATATGTGATTAGTAAGAGACTTAAAACCTATGTATTGATATGTCTGCGTAAGGGAAACAAGTGTGTCTAGACCGTCATAAACACGGCAGTGAGAATCAGCTCAAACCCACTATAAAAATTCATTTCAAAAACAAAACAAAAAAACAGGGAAATACTTTACAATTCCTTCAGGGGCTCTGATGAAACTTGGAATGACCCTATCAACAACGACAGCTGGATGTGGCATAAGGCTGGACACTTGGAACTGAGAGGATTCGTGAGATTCGTGAGCAAATGCAGACCGTTTAAAGCAATATTGTGTGGCACACATTCCATGGGTCCCAACTCTCCAGGTTGAAGGGAATATTACTACAGCTATAACATGTACGGGAAACCAAGAGAATGGACACAGTGTCATGTCAAAAGGTTTCTAAAACTCTACTAATATTCCCTCTCCTGGTGCTCAGGTTTGAATTTCCAACAACTTTACTATCAATCTCGCAAATTGGAGAGATATCCCCTTTAACCTCCTGGTTCGCACAGGTTGCCAATTTTGTTGAGGATTAAAGGGAAGAGGGAGAACCAATGAGAGAGAAGTTGTTAGGCATTTGTTCATGCACATGTCACTGTAATTTCCCATCAGGAAGAAGAATTAACCAAAGTCTCAGCATGCCCGCTGGGAACCAGTACAGGTCCTGAACCAAAATTGTGGATTTGTGGTCAGCTCACAAAAAAGCAAGTTGAAAAATGGAGATCAGGGGCACAGCAATTCACATACCGGCAGACTAATAAAGGACAACTTTCATCCAAAAATCTGTTGTGGGAAGGCAACGAGGCGGACATGAAAGCGAGGCAGAATAGCAGGAATCTAATTTCAAGAGGTAGATTGGAATTACCTTTAAAGCACAGGAAGAGCAGCACAACATCGAAAATGATGCACTTGGTCAAAAAGGGCATATGCGTTTTCTCCTGAATATATTCAGGAGAAAACGCATATGCACTTTTTGGCCTACCAAGCAAGCGGGCAATGCAAATACACACTACAAAGAAGTATAACTTCCCACCGCTCAAAAGGGACATCCGATAAATGTGTGAAAAGCAGAATGGCAAGACAGGCTCTGAAGATCAGGGAGCCTTGTTATGCTGATGGGCGGGAAGTAAATTGACAACAGCACCTCTGCAGGAGTGCATTGTGTTCCCTAATACCAGTAAACAACAGAACTACAGAGCCTAGGACACTTCCAATCATGGGAATATACCTTGGGAAAAGTGAAAATCAATAGGACACAACAACCCCAAAATTTAGGGCTGCACTCCTTACAAGAACCTCAACTTCGGTATACCTTAAATATCCCAGGAGATACAAAAATGGGTAAAGAAATTGTGCTACTTACATACGATGCAATATCCCTCAGCCATGAAATCAATGTCATAAGGCCAGTAGCAGCAAAATGAGTGGATTCAGGTACGATGATTGTAAGTGAAATAAGTCACACAGAAAAAGAAACTTATCATAAGATATCACTTCTGAAGTGCATGTTAACATGGCTACACATGAACTGAATTTGGAAAGAGATCAGAGCCTCATATTTACAAAACACTCTTATGCCTGCTTAAGGGGAAAGGAGAGGTGGGGTGATGCATAAAACCAGAGTTTGATATTAGCACAAGTACCATTCCACAAACCATATATGTGATGGACAAGACCTACTCCTTCCTCAGTGAATGGTACTCAAATCACCCTATTCATCGCAGAATAATATATCTGAGTAATAAAAATCTTAATTCCTATGTATTGATATGTCTCCATAGGTGTATCAGGTGTGTGTAGAGCGGCATAAAAACAGCAGTTAAACTCAGGTAAACACCATTATAAAAATAAATTTCAAACACAAAATACAAAGACAGGGAAAGAGAGAGAAATTCTTACAAAATTCTTTCAGGGGTTGTGATGCAACCTCTACTGACCTCATCTACACCCACAGCTGGATTAGACATAAGGCTGTAAACTCTTGGTGCTAAGTGTATTGGTGTGGGTGGTTGAGCAAAGGCAGACCATTTAAAGTAATTCTGCGTGCTACCCATTCCCTGGGTCCCAACTCTCCAGTTTGAAGGGAATCTTCCTACAGCTAAAAGTTGCTTGGGAAACCCAGAGGATGGTACACTGTGTGTTCTGGAAACGTTTCTAAAACACAACTCATTCTTCAACAACTGGAGCACCGGTTCGCCATTTCAGCTGATTTACTAACAACCTCCTCACTTGGAGAATCACCACCTTTAACATCCTGTTTCACACATTATCCAAATTGTGCAGATAATGAACGGGAAAAGGAGCAACCAATGAGAGACAAGCTGTAGGTGTTTGGATGGGCACACGTCACTCAAATTTCACATCAGGAAGAATAATTAACCAAAGGCTCAGCCTGCCTCTCCGGAACCATAATAGGACCTGAAGCAATTCTGCGGTTTTGTGGAAAGTTCACTAAAATGCGAGTTGAAAAATGCAGCTTAGGGGGACAGCAATTCACAAACTTGCAGAGTTATAAAAGACAACTATCGTCCAAAAATATATTGAGGTAAGGCAAAGAGGATATGAATGCTAGGCAGAATTGCAAGAAAAATTTCAAGAGGTAGATCAGTGTCTCCTTTAAAGCACATGAAATGTGGCATAACTTCGACAATGAAGCAGTTGGCCAAAAACAGCGTACGTGCTTTTTCCTGAATATATTCAGGAAAAATCACGTATGCCGTTTTGGGCCAAGCCAGCAATCGGGCAATGCAAGTCTGCCCTACAAAGAAGTTTCACTTCCCAACGCCAAAAATGGGCCATACGATAAAAGTGTAAAAACCAGAAAGGCAGGACAGGCCATGGAGAATAGTGAGCCTTGATACGCTGATTGGCAGGGTGTATATTGCTAACAGCCACTCTGCATAAGTGTATGGTGTTCCCTAAAACAGCTAAAATCAGAACTACAGAGCCTAGGGCACTTCCACTCAGGGCCGTATATCTTGGGAAAACTAAAAATCAACAAGACACAGCCAACCAAAGTTTAGGGCTGTTCTGTTTACAAGAACCTCACCTTTGGAACACCTTAAATATCCCAGGAAAGAGAAAACTGGATAAATAAATTGTGGTACTTATGTACGATGGAATATCCCATAGCCATGAAATAATGTCATAACGCCAGTAGCAGCATAATGAGTGGATTTCTGTACAATGATTCTAAGAGAAATAAGTCACACAGAAAACGAAACTTATCATAAGATATCACTCATAGAGGGAATGTACACATGGCTACACATGAAATGAATTACAAACACAACAGAGTCACACATTTAGAAAACAAACTTCTGCCTGCTTAAGGGGAAAGGTGACGTGGGGTGATGCATAAAACCGCAGTTTTAAATTAGCACAGACACCGTTCCATAAACCAAGTATGTAATAGACAACACCTACTCCCGGCACAATGAACTGGACTCAACACCCCCTATTCATTGCAGTGGAATATATCTGACTAGTAAGAATTTTAAAACATATGTATTCTTATGTCTCCATAAAGGAATCATGTGTGTGTATAACGGCATGAACACAGCACTGAAATTCAGCTAAACCCCCTTATAAAAATAAATTTCAAAAGCAAAATGCAAAAACAGCGAAACAGAGAGAAATTCTCACAAATTACGTTCAGGGCCTGTGATGCAACCTGGATTGACCACATTTACACCCACAGCTGGATGAGACATAAGACTGGACACTTGGGGCTGACAAGATTGCTGAGGTTGTGTGAGCAAAAGAACACCACTTAGAGCAATACTGTGTGCTACCCATTCTAGTGGTCCCAACTCTCCAGGTTTAAGGGAATCTTCCTACAGTTAAAACATGCATGGGAAACCCAGTGGATGGTATACTGTGTAATCGGGAAAGTTTTCTAAAAGGTACCTCATTTTTCATTTCCTCATGCTCGGCTTCGCCATTCCATCTGCATTACCAAAAATCTCCCCACTTGGAGTGTCAGCGCCTTTACCCTCCTGTTATGTACAGTTTGCAAATTGTGCAGAGGATGAACGGGAAAGGGGAAACAAATGAGAGATTAGCTGTAGGTGTTTGGATGGGCACATGTCACTCTAGTTTCCCATCAGGAAGAAGAATTAAACAAAGGCTCTGCCTGAAGCCCCGGAACCAGACTAGAGCCTAAAGCCATCCTGCGGTATTGCAGCCAGCTCACAAATAGGCGATTTGAAAAATGGAAATCAGGGGCACAGCAATTCACAAACTTGCAGAGTTATAAAGGACAACTATCATCCAGAAATATATTGAGGTAAGGCAGTGAAGAGGATTTGAATGCAAGGCAGAATTGAAGGAAACAGATTTCAAGAGGTAGATTGGAGTCATCTTTAAAGCACATGAAAAGTGACAGAACTACGACAATGTTGCCCTTGGCCGAAAAGGGAGTATGTGTATTTTCTTGAATATATTCGGGAAAAAATGCATACGCCCTTTTTGGCCAAGCAAGCCATCAGGCATTGCAAATCCACACTACATAGAAGTGTCCCTTACCTCCAGTCAAAAGGGCCATCCACAAATAGTGTAAAAACCACAAATGCAGGACAGGCCATGGAGAAAAGGGAGCCTGGTTACACCGATGGAAAGGATGTAAATTGCCAACAGCCTCTCTGGAGAACTGTATGTTGTTTTCTAAAACAGAGCTACAGAGCATAGCACACTTCCACTCATGGGCGTGTATTTTGGGAAAACTAAAAATCCAGAACACACAGCCAGCCCAAAGTTTAGGTCTGCTCTGTTTACAAGAACCTCGACTTCGGTACACTTTATATATCCCAGGAAAGGAAAAAAAATGGATATAGATGTTGTGGTACTTATATACAATGGAATGTCACTCAGACATAAAATCAATGTCATAAGGCCAATAGCAGCATAATGAGTGGCTTTAGGTACGATGATGCTAAGTGAAATGAGCCACAAAGAAAAAGAAACTTATTGTAATATATCACTTATAGAGGGAATGTAAACATGGCTACACATGAACTGAATTTCAAAAGAGAACAGAGTTACACATTTAGAAAACACACTTATGCCTCCTTAAGGGGAAAGGTGACGTGGCGTGATGTGTAAAAGCAGAGTTTGAAATTAGCACAGATCCCATTCCATATACCAAATATGTAATAGACAAGACCTACTCCTTTCTCAATGAACTGGACACAAAACACCCTATTCACTGAAGAGGAATATATCTGACTGGTAATAACCTTGAAACCTATGTATTTATATGTCTCCATAATGGAATCAAGTGTATGTAGATTGGCATAAACACAGATCAATGGAACAGGACAGAAAGCCCAGAGATAAACCTACATACCTATGGCTATCTCATCTATGACAAAGGAGCTAAGGATATACAATGGAGAAAAGACCGTCTCTTCAGTAATTGGTGTTGGGAAAACTGGACCCCTACACATAAAAAAATGAAATTAGAACACTCCATAACACCATACACAAAAATAAACTCTAAGTTGATTAGAGATCAAAATATAAGACCAGACACTATAAAACACTCAGAGGAAACCATAGGCAGAACACTCTATGACATAAATCACAGCAAGATCCTTTTTGACCCACCTCCTAGAGAAACGGAAATAAAAACAGAAATCAACAAATGGGACCTAATGAAACTTAAAAGCTTTTACACAGTACAGGAAAACATAAACAAGATGCAAAAACAACCCTCAGAATGGGAGAAAATATTTTCAAATGAAGCAATTGACAAAGGATTAATCTCCAAACTTTACAAGCACCTCATGTAGCTCAATATCACAAAAACAAACAACACAATCCAAAAACGGCCAGAAGACCTAATAGACATTTCTCCAAAGAAGATATACAGATTGCCAAGAAACACATGAAAGGATGCTGAACATCACTAATCATTAGAGAAATGCAAATCAAAACTACCGTGAGGTATCACCTCACAGCAGTCAGAGTGGCAATCATCCAAAAAATCTACAAAACAATAAATGCTGGAGAGGCCTTTATTGGATAAAAGGGAACACACTTGCACTGTGGGTGGGAATATAAATTGATATGGACACTAGGGAGAACAGTAGGAAGGTTCCTTTAAATAACTAACAATAGAAGAACCATACGACACAACAATCCAACTACTGAGCATTTGCCTTGTGAAAACCATAATTCAAAATGAGTTATGTACAAAAATGTTCATTGCAGCTCTATTTCCAATAGCCAGGACATGGAAGCAAACTAAGTGTCCATCGACAGATGAATGGATAAAGAAGATCTGTCACATATATACAATCAAATATTATTCAACCATAAAAAGAAGCAAAACTGAGTTATTTGTACTGAGGTGGATGGACTTAAAATCTGTCCTACACAGTGAAGTAAGTCAGAAAGGGAAAAACGAATACTGTATGTTAACAGAGATATATGGAATCTAATGAAGAAAAAAAAAGATTTTGAAGAACCTAGTGGCAGGACAGGATTAAGGACACAGACATAGAGAAAGGACGTGAGGACACCAGAAGGAGGATGGGTAAGCTGGGATGAAGTGAGAGAGTGGCATCGACATAAATACATTACGAAATGTAACACCGATAGCTACTGGGAAGCAGTCACATAGAACAGGGAGATCAGCTCGGTGCTTTGTGACCACATAAAGGGGTGGGATATGGAGTGTGGGAGGGAGATGCAAGAGGGAGGGGATCTGGTGATATCTGTATATGTATAGCTGATTCACTCTTTTATACAGCAGAAATGAACACTCCATTGTACAGCAATTATACCCCAATAAACGTGTAAAAGGAAAAAAAAAAGAAAGCCCAAGGATAAACCTACACACATATGGTCAACTAATCTATGACAAAGGAGGCAAGACTATACAATGGAGATAAGACAGTCCCTTCAATCATTGGTGCTGGGAAATATGGACAGTTATATGTAAAAGAATGAAATTAGACCACTCCCCAAAACCATATATAAAAATATATTCAAAATGGATTAGAGACCTTAATGTAAGACCGGACAGTATAAAACTCTGAGAGGAAAACTTACGAAGGATACTCTGACGTAAATCACAGCAAGATCTTTTTGGATCCACCTCCTATAGTAATGAAATAAAAGAGAACACTAAACAGATGGGACCTAATGAAAGGTAAAAGCTTTTGCAAAGCAAAGGAAACTACAAACAAGACGAAAAGACAACCCTCAGAATGGCAGAAAATATTTGCAAACGAATCAATGGACAAATGATTAATCTCCAATATATATAAACAGCGCATGCAGCTCAATATTAATAAAACAAACAACACAATACAAAAATGGAAGATCTAAATAGACATTACTTCCAAGAAGACATAGAGATGGCCAGTACGCACATGAAAATCTGCTCAACATCACTAATTATTAGAGAAATGGAAATCGAAACAAAAATGAGGTATCACGTCACACCTGTTAGAATGGGCATCATTAGAAAATCAACAAACAACAAATGCTGGAGAGGGTGTGGAGAAAAGGAACCTTCTTCCACTATTGTTGGGAATGTAAATCGATACAGTCTCTATGGAGAACAGTATGGAGGTTCCTTAAAAAACTAAAAATAGAATTACCATATAATCCAGCAATCCCACGACTGGGCATATACCCAGAGAAACCATAAATCAAAAAGACACATTCACCACAATGTTCACTGCAGCACTATTTACAATAGACAGGTAATGAAAGCAACCTAAGTGCCCACAGACAGACGAATGGATAAAGATGTGGTACATATATACAACGGAATATTACTCAGCCATACATAGGAATGAAATTGGGTCATTTCTAGAGACCTTGATGGATCTAGAGACTGTCATACAGAGTGAAGTAAGTCAGAAAGAGAAAAACAAATATTGTATATTAATGCATATATGTGGAACCTAGAAAAATGGTACAGATGAACCGGATTGCAGGGCAGAGACAGAGACACAGATGTAGAGAACAAACATATGGACACCAAGGAGGGAACGCCATGTGAGGGTGGTGGTGGGATGAATTGGGAGACTGGGATTCACATGTGCACACTTATATGTATAAAATAGATATCCAATAAGAACCTGCTGTATAAAAGAAATAAATAAATTTTAAAAAAATAAAAATAAATAAATAACATTTAATAAAATAAAACAGGAAAAAAGTTTTTCCCTTCACATAGACGTCTTTATATTAATGCATTATTTCCATGTTTATATCTCCAAATTAAAAAAAAAAGAAATAAATAAAATCTACCTTGAACCAAAAAGAAAAAAATAAAAAAAAAAACAGAACCCACCAGTTATACAGAGGAAAATCGTATCAGGACAATTGCTCCAGTGGTAAAAATTTCGTAAGTTGGTCAGATGTGGGAAATCATCTCCCATGCAGTCAGCAGCGCTCCCCCCCACAAGGAGCATCCTCATTGCAAAGCTGGGGCACTGTGTCGAGGCGTCTGTGAGTAAATGTGAGTTGAACCCCTGTCCTGCTGCAGCTGAGCTCTTCCCACCCTTTCCAGGTAAAACACATGAATATGTATAAGAAATTGCAAGCCTAGAGGAAGGGCTATGGAGCCACATCAGCGACAGCACGCAGGCCGACTTGGTGCCTGGAGGACAGCCAGGATGGTCCCGGCCCCAGATGCTCTTCTGGAAGCTTTCCATCTCCCTGCCTGAGATACCCCTCCTGCCACGGCCCCCACTGCTTTTTTACTTCCTCACTTCTGCCTGGGGAGAAATTCCAGCGGCAGGTATGGATGACACATCCTCTTCTTTACAGGTGGCAGCCTGGCAACTCCTGCAGAAATTCCAGCAGAACCCCACTCACACTGGGCCACCCACAAAGCCACGGCCCCTCACTCCCTCCCACCACCCCAGCCCCGAAACTGCTGACGGGGCAGAGAATATGGCGTCAGGCACACCTACAGGGGCTCTTGCTGACTGGAGAGGTGTTTATATTGACCTCAACCCAGGCACACCTGGAGAGGGCTGGCAGGCAGTGTCAGGCTGCCCAAATCAGCCGATCCTCACCCCTCAGGGGCCCGCAGTAGCAGAAAATGAAACTTGCTAAATGGGCCAGGCCCAAGGAACAGGTGAGGGCTCTTGAGAGTCAGGATAGACAAGGGGCTGCAGCTGCGGCTTGTTTTCTTATCATTTTATCTGGTCCATGAGTGGAAAACAACTTCAAGAATACCCTATCTTAATGAGAGGAAGCCAGGATTCAGGGAGAGGAGTGATGGTGGGTGGAGACAGAGGCATGGTGCCCTGGCTGCAGTGGAAGTGTCTGGAAGACCAGGCAGAGAGAGGCTGCACAGAGTGATAGCCAGGGTCACAGACCTGTCAGAGCTGCTGTTTGTTAGTTCAAGTCCTGCTCTGAGGTGTTCTGTGTCAGCTGTGAGCGACAGGTGAGCAGGGGGTTCTCTGCAAGGTGGGCTATGTGCACAGTTCCTGTGTGTCCAGCCCTGCTGGGTTACCTGCCCAGGGGAGCTCCATATCCGGGGAAGGGCCTGACAGTCAGAGCCCCATGGGCTGCTGTGTAGCTGCACAGGTGAGCTCCATACCCTGGGAGGGACTTGACAACGAGAGCCCCGTGGGCTGTGGGGTGGGGGGTGCAGCCCAGGTGAGCTCCATATCCTGGGATTGGCCTGACCACGAGAGCCCCATGGGCTGCTGGAGACCTGGTAAAGGATATCAGGACAGTCAGTGAAGCCACCGAGCATATACATCCAGTAGCTCCTATTTCCTACATCCTGCTGGTCATTCTACTATCTACCAGGCCATGGCATTCTGTATCAGACTTCAATGATGCCTTCTTCTGTATTCCATTCATCTCAGAGTCACAAGAATTTTTGGCTTGTGAGTGGCAGGACACTACATGCAACAAAAGCAATAATGCTGGGCCGTCCTGCCCCAACAGTTCAAAAATCGCCACACCATAATTGGGGAAATGTCCTCTAAAGACCTAAAAGTTCTACCTCTGTAAAAGGGAACCCTCCTTCAATATGCAGATGACATTCTGATCGCCAGGCCTACTAAAGACGCCTATGAACTACCTAGCCAAGAAAGGATAGAAGGTGTCCAAGAAAACGGCTCAAATATCCAAGGCTAAGGTGACATGCCTGGGCTTCATTCTCACAGATATTCGGAGAAATGCATCCCAGTATATGAAAGAAGCCATTTGCAGCCTTACCTCTTCTAAAACTAGAAGACAGCTTAGGGGTTCCTGGCGAGGCCAATGTTTTCTGCATCAGAATCCCTAACTACAGTCTAATAGCTGGGCCTCTACATGAAACACTGACACGGAAAGATGATGATCCTTTTGAATAGAATCCAGAAGCAGCCTTTCAAGAATGGAAAGTGCCGTCAATTCAGACCCTTGCCCAGGAACTCCCTAATTTAGCTAAACCCTTTGACCTTTACATACCTGGTCAAAGGCTAATCGCCCTTGGAGCCTTAATGCAAAAACTGGGACCACTTGAAATGGAGCAACACAAGAATGCCCTTCAGGTATGATAAACTATGGTCACCAAGGACTTTGTCCACCGACTCATCTGGCCAGGATACTGGGGTATCTAAAAAGCTGGAAATCAGCAGCCCGCAAGGCCAGCTCCCTCCTAAGGGAAAAGGACCCCACGTGGTGATCCTAACCACCCATCATGCCCTGAAGTTTCAAGGGTCGCTCTGTGGACACACTGACCTCGAATGAGGAGGCCCTCCAACTCCAACCTCTAGAGAGACAAACGGGGGCAACGGGCCCCCAAGATGACTCATGTGACCATCACTTGACCTGGAGTTTCTCTCAGAAAACAACAAGACTGTGCCCCGAAAGAGCAGACTACTGCTTACAGGACTTACTGCACGCAGAGGGGAGCTAATAAGCTTGGCGGGGGAAACGTATATCACGCTTTCACCATAGAAAACCCTACAGACACCGCAGTGATGGTGGCCAATATTACCAGCTGGACTGCTGCTACTTCTAAAGGCCGTTGACTCAGTGGACGTCATGGTCCTGGATCACCACTGACCCTGGAATGTCTGGGAGTTGCATGGGCAGGGCTCTGACACATGGTGCTGTTTGTACATTAATTCAGGGACCTAATTAAAGAAAGCACAGACTACTGGTCAGAGCATCTAGGCTGGCAAAAACCGTCAGCCTAAGGTCGCTGAACAAATGTGGGGTGGGGTGAAACCTACCACCGCAGCATCTCTGCTCATCTCTTTCCTGGACCCTTAAAGGTCATTAGAATCTATAACACTTCCAATGCTGGTGCTCAGGCAGACGAGAAGTGAGGCAGGAGGCCTTGGAACAATCAACCTCACCTGGAGGTTGGTGGGGAGACGTTTTGCCCCTCCCCCAGGTATCAGGGCTCCCACCACAGCATGAAGCAGTTACAGAAGAGAGGTCTGCACCCTCAACACCCCAAGAATAATGAACGGAACAAAAAGCAGAGGAGGTGTTCATCTCCGGCAACGTTCATAAAAAATTCCTTGGAGATAAAAAGAGAATCTGGGCAATAAAATAAAGTCTAACCTGTTTTTCCTTTGTGCTTTGTCTAATTTCACATGCTCCTAGGGTTCCGCATGCAGAGGTCCCACACCCGGCACTTCAGACCCGATTTCCTAGTGCAGAATGGCTGGGTCGACACCTCAGCTAGCGGGGTCCCATGCAGACTCCACAGCATAGAGCCTGAGCTGCAGCCAACCCAGCCCTCGAGAGCTCCATCCCCTCCCTCCCACTGACGCTGCCGGGATCCCTACACAGCAGCCCAGCCCACAGCCCGTGGGGGAGTGCACACTCTCACCTCTCCATTCTGTTTTCAAAATAATGTTTCCTTTGCTTCTGAACCAAACTCAGTCTTGATCTGTTGGCTCCAATGACACAGGGCACGGGGACTCCTGTTGGGGTCTACTCTGGAGGATCAGTAACAGAAATTGAGAACATTGTAACTTCAATGAACAGATGTGTGAGCCAAACTGTAGTTAACATAGAACAGTGTATAATGCTCGGGTAAAATAAGATGTTTCTAAGTCTTATATTTGATATTTCCATCACTTTCCTATAAGCAAGTTCAGTGAAGACGTCTGTCTTATTTGTCAGGTCAACATTAGAGAAATGAAGTGATTTATTTCCATGGATGTACATCGAATACTCTTGGCTGAAGCTTCAATCTTGTTTTGAATGCTTTTCCATTGAAAATGATACCTCTCTTTCAGCTCCCCCATTTCTGAGACGTATAAAATCTTATAATTTATTATTACCAAAGGGGAAAGGTAGGAGAAGGGATAAATTAACAGTTTGGGATTAACACATACACACTGCTATATATAAAATAGATCATCAACAAGGAACTACTGTATAGCACAGGGAACTACACTGAATATTTTGCAATAACCTATAAGGGGAAATAATCTGAAAATGAATCGATAATTATATTGACATCATCTATCAATGACAGATAAAATGTAACCTAAGCAAGGCCGATGGTGAGCGCTTCTGACCCTGAAGATTTCAATCATCTAAAGTTTGGGCTCTGCCTATTTCCCAAGGCCCTTAATGGACATACGTGTAGCCGTAGCTTAAAAATTCCCCAGTTTGGGGTTCGGGGAGGCACTGATTTGGAAAAATCCCTGGTGTTCTCCTTACATGCACGGGACTCTTCCTACAGCTAAAACATGCCTGTCACACCTACAGGATGGTACACTGTTTGATCGGAAAGAGTTTGGAAAAGGCACCTCATCTCCTCATCGCCTGGTGTTTGGGTTCAACCCTCCAGCATCTTTCCTAACAATCTCCTCACTTGGGGATATCAGCACCGTCAACATCCTGTTGCACACAGTTTGGAATTTGTCCAGAGGATGAAGCGGAAGGATGAGGAAAATTTAGAGACAAGTCTTATGTGTTCGGACAGGCACATGGCACTCTAATTTCCAATCCGGAAGACAAATTCATCAAAGGCTAGAATTGCCCATGGAAACAGAATAGGGCTAGAGGAAATCCCGCTGTTTTGTGTCCAGTTTCCAAAAACACAAGTTGAAAAATGGAACTCAGGGGCACTAAAATTTATGAAACTGCAGAGTTGAAAATATCTATCGCCGAAAAATGTCTTGAGGTAAGTCACAGAAAAGGAGTTGTAAGCAAGGGAGAGTGGCAGGAAACAGATTTGAAGAGGTAGAAAGGACTCCCCATTAAAGCACAAGAAAAGGGGCTGAACATCGCCAATGATGCAGTTGGCCCAAAAGGGCGTATGCATTTTCTCTGGATATATTCAAGTAAAGGCCATACACACTTTTGATCCAACCAAACAGGTGGGCACTTGAAATGAATACTACAAAATGTATCACTTCACATCAGTCAGAAGGGCCATCCACATAAAGTGTAAACACCAGAAATGCAGAACAGGGCGAGGAGAAAAAGGAGCCCTGTGAGGCTGAGAGTGGAAATGTAATTTGCCAACGGCCACTCTGGAGAAGTGTATTGTGTTTGCTAAAACATCTAAAAAATGAGCTACAGAGCATAGGGCACTTGCACTCATGGGCGTATACCTTGGGAAAGACAAAAATCAAAAGAAAACAGGCACCCCAACGTTTACCACCTCTCTTTTAAAAAGGGCCTCCACTTGGATATAACCTAAATGTCCCTGGAAGGATAAAATGGATAAAAGAGATGGGGTACTTATGTAGAGTGGAATATTACTCATCCAGAAATCAATGAAATAAGGCCAGTTGTAACAACTCTGGAAGAGTTACATACGATCATTCTAAGTGACATATGTCAGAAAGAAAAAGACACATATCATAAGATGTCACTTAAAGGTGGAATCAAAAATGGCTACACATGAAATAAACTACAAAACAGAAACATAGTCAAATATGTAGAAAATAGACATAAGGCTGCTAAATGGGAAAGGTGGGGAATGGTGAGGTATTATCCAGGAGGTTGAAATTAGCAAAGATACCATTCCAAGTACCAAATTGAATAACTGACAAGGCCTACACGGTACCTCAAAGAACTGCACTCAGCCCACTCAAGTCACTGGACAATAATACATATGACTGGTAAGCATCTGAAAAGGAATTTATTGTTGTCTCACAGTACATGAATCAACTGGATGTACAGCAGCAAAAAACAGAGCTTTGTAAATCAGCTGTAACCAATATAAAAATAAATTTTAAAATATTTATAAAAACAGTGAGACAGACAAAAATTCTTACAACTTTTGTTGAAGGGCTACGAGGTAACATGGATTGAACACATGTAGACCCACAGCAGGATGATATATAAGGCTGGAAGCTATGCAGGCTAAGAGATGTTAGAGAGGCTGGGTGAGGAAATGCAGACCTTTTAAAGTAATACTGCCTGGTACCCATTCCATGGGTCCCAAATCTGCAGGTTCAAGGGAATCTTCTGACAGCGAAAACATGCCTGGGAAACCGAGATGAATGTACACCGTGTGCTCAGGAAAGGTGTCTAAAATGCACCTCATTTTTGATCTCCTGGTGCTGGGGTTCGCCATTCCAGCCACATTATTAACAATCTCCCCACTTGGAGAATCAGCACCTTTAAACTCCTGTTTCACACAGTTTGCAGTTTGTGCAGAGGATAAATTGGAAGAGGGGGAACCAATGAGAGATTAGCTGTAGGAGTTTTGACAGGCACATGTCACTCTTATTTCCCATTAGGAAGAAGAATTAACCAAAGGCTCAGCCTGCCTCCCCAGAACCAGAATAGGGCCAGAAGGAATCCAATGGTTTGGCGGCCAGCTCCCAAAAAAAGCGAGTTGCAAAATGCAGCTCATTAGCAGACAATTCAAAGACCTGCAAAGATATAAATGATAACCAATGCCCAAAAATATATTCAGGTAAGGCAACGAAGAGGATCTGAATGAGAGGCAGAACTGCAGGAAACAGATTTCAAAAGGCAGATTGTACGCACATTTAAAGCATATGAAAATCAGCAGAATTTCTCAAATGATGCAGTTGGGAAAAAGGGTGTATGCGTTTTTTTCGTGAATATCTTCAGGAAAAAAACACATACAGAGTTTTTGGCCAACCAAGCATGTGGGAAATGCAAATCTGCACAACAAAGAAGTCTCAATTTTCACTGCTCAGAAAGGCCATCCAAAAAATGTGTACAAACCAGATATGCTGGAGAGACCATGGAGAACAGGGAGCCTAGTCACGCTGATGGGTGGGGTATAAATATCCAAGAGCCACTCTGAAGAAGTGTATGCTCTTTCCTAAAACATTTAAATACAAAGCCCCCGAGCAAAGGGGACTTCAACTCATGGGCATATAACTTGGGAAGACTAAATATCGACAAGACACAGGCACCCCAAAATTTAGGGCTGCTCTGCATACAAGAACCTCAACTTCGGTACACCTAAAATGTCCCAGGAAAAAGAGAAATGCATAAAGAGCTTGTGGTAATTTTGTACAACGGAATATCACTCAGACGTGAAATCAATGTCATAAGGCCAGTAGCAGCATAATGAGTGAATTTAGGTATAATGATACTAAGTGAAATTAGTCACACAGAAAAAGAATCTTATCATAAGACATCACTTACAGAGGGAATGTCAACATCACAACACATGAACAGAATTAAGAAAGAGAGCAGCGTCTCACATTTAGAAAACACTCTTATGCCTGCTTAAGGGGGAAGGAGAGGTAGGGTGATGCATAAAACCAGAGTTTGATATTAGTACAGGTACCGTTCCAAAAACCTAATACGGAATAGAGAAGACCTACACCTTCCTCAGTGAACGGGACTCAAAACCCCTATTCCCCGCAGCGGAATATATCTGACTAGTAAGAATCTTAAAACCTATGTATTGATATGTCTCCGTAAGGGAATCAAGTGTGTCTAGACCGGCATAAATTCGTCAGTGAAAATCAGCTCAACCCCATTATACAAATGATTTTCAAAAACAAAACAAAAGAACAGCGAAATTCTTACACAATTCCTTCAGGGGTTCTGATGAAAGCTGGCATGACCTTATCTGCAAAGACAGCTGGATGAGACATAAGGCTGGACACTTGGGACTGAGAGGACTGGTGAGATTGGGAGAGAAAATGCAGACCCTTTAAAGTAGTAATGCATGCCACCATTCCATGGGTCCCAAATCTCCAGGTAGAAGGTAATATCACTACAGTTATAACATGTATGGGAAACATAGAGAATGGACACCCTGTGATGGCGAAAGGTTTCTAAAAGTCTCCTAATTTTTCCTCTCCTTGGGCTCCAGTTTGGCATTCCAACTGCTTTACTATCAATCTCACAACTTAGGAGAGCCAGCCCCTATAACCTCCTGGTTTGCACAGTTTGCTAATTGTGCAGAGTATGAAAAGGAAGAGGGAGAACCAATCAGAGAGTAGATGTAGGCATTTGGACGGGCAAATGTCACTCTAAATTCCCATCAGGAAGAAGAATTAACCAAAGCCTCGGCCACACGAAGGAAACAGTATAGCCACCCCTGGAACCAGTATAGGTCCTGAAGCAAAATTGTGGATTTGCGGTATGCTCCCAAAAATGGGATTTGAAAATTGGAGCTCAGGGTCACAGCAATTCACAAACCTGCAGAGTTATAAAGGACTACTCTCTTCCAAAATCTGTTGAGGGAAGGCAACGAAGCGGACTTGAAAATGAGGTCGAATAGCACAAAACATATTTCAAGAAGTAAATTGGAATTGCCTTTAAAGCACAGGAAAAGCCTCACAACTTCGACAATGATGCACTTGGCCAAAAACAGCGTATGCCTTTTCTCCTGAATATATACAGGAGAAAACGCATACGCCCTTTTTGCCCAATCAAGCAAGTGCACAATGCAAATCCACACTACAAAGAATTGTCACTTCCCACCGGTCAAAAGGGACATCCGAAAATCTGTAAAAACCAGAATGGCAAGAGAGAGATGACAAGGTCATGGAGCAATGTGATCCCAAGTGTCATGGAGGATTGTGATGACAAGCGCAATGAGCATTGTGATGAAAAGATTATGTAGCATTTTGCTGAGAAAGGCGTGCAGCATTGTGATGACAAGGTTCATGGAGCACTGTGATGAGAAGTGTCATGGAGCATTGTGATTACAGGGGTCATGGAGCTTTGGGATGACAAGGGCATGGAGCTTTTAGATGACAAGTGTCCTGGATCATTGTGTTGTCAGGGTTCATGGAGCGTTGTGATGACAGGGGTCATGGAGCATTGTGATGACAGGGGTCATGGAGCATTGTGGTGAGAAGACCATGGAGCCTTCTGATGAAAGTCTCATGGAACATTCTGATGAAAAGGGGCATGGAGCCTTGCGATTACAGGGTTCGTGGAGCATTGTGATGACAAGGGCATGGAGCATTGGGATGAGAAGAACAAGGAGCGTTCTGATGACATGCATCATGGAGCTTTGTGATGACAAGGGCACGGAACATTGTGATGAAAAAGGCATGGAGCCTTGTCATGACAGGGTTCAAGGAGCATACTAACGACAAGTGTTAGGGAACATCGTTATGAAAAGGGTATTGACCATTGTGATGACAAAGGTCATGGAGCATTGTGATGAGAAGACCATGAATAATTGTGATGACCAGCCTCATGGGGCGTTGTGATGATAAGTGTTATGGAACAATTTGATCACAAGGATTTGGAGCATTGTGATGACAGAGGTCATGGAGAATTTTGATTTCATTGTGATGACAATAGTCCGAATCATTCTGATGATGGGCATGGTACATTGTGATGACAGGGTTCATGGAGTATTGTGATTACAGGGGTGAGGGAGTATTGTGATGACTAGTGATGGAACATTGTGATATCTCTGGTGAGAGAGCATTTGGTTGAGAAGTGCATGGAGCATTGTGATTACAAGGTTTATGGAGCATAGCGATGACAATGTTGTGGACCGTTGTGATGAAAAGCGCATTGCACATTGTGATGACAAGGGTAATGGAGCATTGTTCTGACAAAGGCAAGTAGCATTGTGATGACAACGGTCACGGAGCATTGTGATGAAAAGTTCATGGAACATTGTGGTTAAAAAGGTCACAGAGCCTAGTGATGACGCGAGCATGGACCGTAATGATGACAAACGTTATGAAGCATTGTGATGACTGGAGTCACGGAGCATTGTGATGAAAGGGGACATGGAGCATTGTGATGACAAGGGCATGGAGCATTGTGATGAAAGGGACATGGAGAATTGGTCTGAAAAGTTTCATAGATTATTGTGATGACAGTGGACATGGTGCATTGTGATGACAAGGGCATGGAGCATAATGATGAGAAGGTCATGGATTATTGTGAAGACAGGTGACATTGAGCATTGTGATGACATATGTCATGGTCCACTGCGATGACAATGGCAGGGAGCATTGTGATGCCAAATGTAATGGAGGATTGTGATGAAAAATATAATGGAGCATTGTGATGAAAAGGGTCAGGGAGAATTGTGCTGACAACTGCATTGAGAATTTTGATGACAAGGGTCATGGACCATTCTCATGACAAGCTTGTGGAGTATTTTGATGACAATGGCATGGAGCATTGTGATGAAAACGGCATGTGGCATTGTGATGAAAAAGGCATAGAGCATTTTCATGACAGGGTTCAAGGAGCATTCTGATGACAAGTGTCAGGGAGCGTTGTTATGACAAGTGTATTGAGAATTGTGATGACAAAGGTCATGGAGCATTGTGATGAAAAGGGCATGGAGTATTGTGATGACAGGAATCATGGAGCGTTGTGATGTCAAGTGTTATGGAACATTGTGATCACAAGGGTTTGGAGCATTGTGATGACAGAGGTCATGGATCATTTTGATTTCAAAGAGCATGGAACATTGTGATGACAAGGAAATGAAGCAATGTGATCCCAAGGTTCATGGAGGATTGTGATGACAATCGTAATGGAGTATTTTGATGACAAGAGCATAGTGCATTGTAATGACAAGGTCATGTAGCATTTTGCTGACAGAGGCATGGAGCATTGTGATGACAGGTGTCATGGAGCACTGTGATGACAAGCGTCACGGAGCATTGTGAATACAGGGGTCATGGGGCATTGGGATGACAAGGGCATGGATCATTGTGATGACAAGTGTCATGGAGCATTGGGCTGAAAATGTTCATGGAGCATTGTGATGACAGGTTTCATGGAGCATTGTGATGACTAGGGAATGGAGCATTGTGATGAAAAGAGTCCCAGATCATTGTGTTCTCATGTGTCATGGAGTGTTGTGATGACAGTGGTCATGGAGAATTGTGAAGATATTGGTCATGGAGCATTGTGATGAGAATGCCATGGAACATTCTGATGACAAGGCCGTGGAACATTGTGATGGCAAGGGTCATGGAGCATTGTTATGAAAGTGGTAATGGAGCATTGTGATGAGAAGGGCATTGAGCATTGGTCTGAAATGTTTCATGGATTATTGTGATGAAAGTGGGCATGGAGCATTGTGATGACAAGGACACGGAACACTGTGATACATGGGTCATGGAAGATTGTAATGACAAGGGCATGGAGCATTGTAATGAGAAGGGGATCGAGCATTGTGAGGACAAGTGTCATGGAGCTTTGTGATGAAAAGGGCATGGAGCAATGTGATGAGAGGGTTCATGGAGCATTGTGATGACAATGAAATGGAACACTGTGATGCCAAGGGTAGTGGAGCTTTGTGATGACAAAGGTCATGGAGCATTTTGATGACAAGGGTGTGGTGTATTGTGATGAGAAGGGCAGGGAGCATTTTGATGACAGGTTCATGCAGCAATTTGATGAAAAGTATAATGGAACATTTTGATAACAGGGGTTATAGAACATTGTGATGTCAGGGGTCATGGAGCTTTTGGATGAAAAGGGTCATGGAGCATTTTGATGACAGGGGATATGGAACATTGTCATGTCAGGGGTCATGGAACATTGTGATGATAAGGGGATGTAGCCTTGTGATGGCAGGCGTCATGGAACATTGTGATTACAGGGTGAGGGAGTATTGTGATGACTAGTGATGGAACATTGTGATATCTCTGGTGAGAGAGAATTTGGATGAGAATTGCATGGAGTATTGTGATTACAAGGTTTATGGAGCATAGCGATGACAAGGTTGTGGACCGTTGTGATGAAAAGCGTGTGGCACATTGTGATGACAAGGGTCATGGAGCATTGTTCTGACAAAGGCAAGGAGCATTGTGATGACAACGGTCACGGAGCATTGTGATGAAAAGTTCATGGAGCATTGTGGTTACAAAGGTCACAGAGCCTTGTGATGACTCGAGCATGGAGCACTGTGATGACAAACTTTATGAAGCATTGTGATGACTGGAGTCACGGAGCATTGTGATGACAGGGGACATGGAGCACTGTGATGACAAGGGCATGGAGCATTGTGATGAAAGGGACATGGAGCATTGGTCTGACAAGTTTCATAGATTATTGTGATGACATTGGACATGGTGCACTGTGATGACAAGGGCATGGAGCATTGTGATGAGAAGGTCATGGATTATTGTGAAGACAGGTTTCATTGAGCATTGTGATGACATATGTCATGGTCCACTGCGATGACAATGGCAGGGAGCATTGTGATGCCAAATATAATGGAGGACTGTGATGACAAATATAATGGAGCATTCTGATGACAAAGGTCAGGGAGAATTGTGCTGACAAGTGCATGGAGAATTGTGATGACAAGGGTCATGGAGCATTCTGAAGACAAGCTTGTGGAGTATATTGATGACAATGGCGTGGAGCATTGTGATGAAAACGACATGGGGCATTGTGAAGAAAAAGGCATGGAGCCTTTCCGTGAAAGGTTTCAAGGAGCATTCTGACGAAAAGGGTCAGGGAGCATTGTGATGACAAGTGTATTGAGAATTGTGATGACAAAGGTCATGGAGCATTGTGATGACAAGGGCATGGAGCAATGTGATCCCAAGGTTCATGGTGGATTGTGATGACAATGGTAATGGAGTATTGTGATGACAAGCGCATAGAGCATTGTAATGACAAGGTCATGTAGCACTTTGCTGACAAAGGCATGGAACATGGTGATGACAGGTGTCATGGAGCACTGTGATGACAAGCGTCACGGAGCATTGTGAATACAGGGGTCATGGAACATTGGGATGACAAGGGCATGGATGATTGTGATGACAAGGGTCATGGAGCATTGGGCTGAAAATATTCATGGAGTATTTTGATGACAGAGGTCATGGAGCATTGTGATGACTAGGGAATGGAGCATTGTGATGACCAGAGTCCCGGATCAATGTGTTGTCAGGTGTCATGGAGTTTTGTGATGATACTGGTCATGGAGCATTGTGATGAGAAGGTCATGGAGCATTGGGCTGAAAATGTTCACGGAGAATTGTGATGACATGGGTCATGGAGCACTGTGATGACAAGGGAATGGAGCATGGTGATGACAAGGTCCTGGAGCATTGTGATGAGAAGACCATGGAGACTTGTGATGACAAGTCTCATGTAGCATTTGATGAAAAGGGGTATGGAGAATTGTGATTACAGGGGTCTTGGCACATTGTGATGAGAAGGACATGGATCATTTTGAGGAGAAGGACAAGGAACTTTGTGATGACATGCGTCATTTAACTTTGTGATGACAAGGGCATGGAGCAATGTGATTACAGGTGTCTTGGAGCATTGTGATGAAAAGGGCATGGACCATTGTGATGAAAAAGGCATGGAGCCTTGTCATGACAGGGTTCAAGGAGCATACAGACAACAAGTGTCAGGGAGAATTTTCATGACAAATGTAATGAGCATTGTGATGACAAAGGTCATGGAGCATTGTGATGAGAAGACCATGGATAACTGTGATGACGAGCGTCATGGGGCATTGTGATGACAAATGTTATGGAATATTGTGATCACAAGTGTTTGGAGCATTGTTATGACAGAGTGACGTCATGGAGCATTTTGATTTCATTGTGATGACAATAGCATGAAGCATTATGATGATGGGTATGGTGCATTGTGATGACAGGGTTCATGGCTCTTTGAGATGAAAAGGGGCATGGAGCATTGTGATTTCAGTGGTCTTGGTGTATTGTGATGAGAAGGGTAATGGAGCCTTGTGATGACAAGGCCATGGAACATCGTGATGGCAGGGGTCATGGAGCATTGTTATGATGGGTAATGGGGCATTGTGATGGCAAGGGCATGGAGCATTTGATGAGAAAGCCATGGAGCATTCTGATAACATGTGTCATGGAGCTTTGTGATGACAAGGGCATGGAGCAATGTGATGAGAGCGTTCATGGAGCATTGTGATGACAATGACATGGAGCAATGTAATGCCAAGCGCCATGTATCTTTGTGATGACAAAAGTCACGGAGCATTTTGATGACAAGGGCGTTGTGCATTGTGATGAGAAGTGCAGGGAGCATTGTGATGACAGGGTCATGGAGCAATTTGATGAAAAGGGTCATGGAACATTTTGATGACAGGGGTTATGGAACACTGTGATGTCAGGGGTCATGGAGCATTTTGATGAAACGGGTCATGGAGCATTTTGATGACACGGTTTATGGAACATTGGGATGTCAGGGGTCATCGAACATTGGGATGATAAATGCATGTAGCATTGTGATGACAGGAGTCATGGAACATTATGATGAAGTGGGTGCGGCAGTATTGTGACGAATAGTGATGTAACATTGTGATATCACTGTTGAGAGAGCATTTTGATGAGAAGTGCATGGAGCACTGTGATGTCAAGGTTTATGGAGCATTGAGATGACAACATTGTGGAGCACTGTGATGACGAGCGCATGGTGAATTGTGATGACAAGTGTCATGGAGCATTGTGCTGACAAGTGCATGGAGCATTGTGATGACAAGGGTCAAAGAGCATTTTGATGAAAAGGGTCATGGATCATTTTGATGACAGGGGTTATGGAACATTCTGATGTCAGGGATCATCGAACATTGTGATGATAAGTGCATATAACATTGTGATGACAGTAATCATGGAACATTGTGATGACAGGGGTGAGGGAGCATTGTGACGAATAGTGATGTAACATTGTGATATCAGTGGTGAGAGAGCATTTTGATGAGAAGTGCATGGAGCATTGTGATGACAAGGTTTATGGAGCATTGTGATGACAAGATTTTGGAGCATTGTGATGACAAGCGCATGTTGAATTGTGATGACATGTGTCATGGAGCATTGTGCTGACAAGCGCATGGAGCACTGTGATGACAAGGGTCATGGAGCATTGTGCTGAGAAAGGCATAGCGCATTGTGATGAAAAGAGTCAAAGAGCATTGTGATAAAAATTTCATGGAGCATTGTGGTTAAAAAGGTCAAAGAGACTGTTGATGATGAGGGCATGGAGCATTGTGATGACAAAGGTCATGAAGCATTGTGATGACTGGAGTCACGGAGCATTGTGATGACAGGGGTCATGGAGCATTGTGATAACAAGGGCATTGAGCATTGTGATGACAAGGGCATGGAACATTGGTGTAATTAGTTTCATGGATTATTGCGATGACAGTTGGAATGGCGCATTGTGATGACAAGGGCATGGAGCATTGTGATGACCAGGTCATGCAGTATTGTGAAGACAGATGTCAGGGAGCATTGTGATGACATATGTAATGGCCCACTGCGATGACAATGGCATGGAGTACTGTGATGCCAAGTGTTATGGAGGATTCTGATGACAAAGGTAATGGAGCATTGTGATGACAAGGGCATGGAGCATTGTGATTACAGGGGTCTTGCAGCAATGTGATGACAAGTGTCATGGAGCCTTGTGATGACAAGGCTGTGTAACATTGTGATGGCAGGGGTCATGGATCATTGCTATGACAGGGGTAATGGAGCTTTGTGATGAGAAAGGCATGGAGCATTGTGATTACAAGGTTTATGGAGCATTGCGCTGACAAATTTGTGGACCATTGTGATGAAAAGCACGTGGCACATTGTGAGGACAAGTGTCACGGAGCATTGTGATGAAAAGATCATGGAGCATTGTGGTTAAAAAGGTCACAGAACATTGTGATGACGCGGGCATGGACCACTGTGATGACAAATATTATGAAGCATTGTGATGACTGGAGTCACGGAGCATTGTGATGACAGCGGTCATGGAGCAATTTGATGACAAGGGCATGGAGCATTGTGATGACAGGGACATGGAGCATTGGTCTGACAAGTTTCATAGAGTATTGTGATGACAGTGGACATGGTGCATTGTGATGAAAAAGGCATGGAGCATTGTGTGGTAAAAATCAAGGAACCTTCTGATGACAAATGTCATGGAGCATACTGATGAAAAGGGTCCTGGACCATTGTGATTACAGGGGTCTTGGAACACTTTGATGACTAGGGCAAGGAGCATTGTGAGGAGAAAGCCAAGGAGCATTCTAATGACATGCGTCATTGAGCTTTGTGATGACAAGGGCATGGAGCATTGTGATTACAGGGGTCTGGGAGCATTGTGATGAAAAGGGCATGGATCATTGTGATGAAAATCGCACGGAGCCTTGCCATGACAGGCTTCAAGGAGCATACAGGCAACAAGTGTCAGGGAGCATTTTGATGACAAGTGTATTGAGCTTTGTGATGACAAAAGTCATGGAACATTGCGATGAGAAGACCATGGATAATTGTGATAACGAGCGACAAGGGCCATTGTGATGACAAGTGTTATGGAGTATTGTGATCACAAGGGTTTGGAGCAGTGTTATGACATAGGTCATGGAGCATTTTGATTTCATTGTGATGACAATATCATGAAGCATTATGATGATGGGCATGGTGTATTGTGATGACAGGGTTCAAGGATCATTGAGATGAAAAGGGGCATGGAGCATTGTGATTACAGGGGTCTTGGAACATTGTGATGAGAAGGGTCATGGAGCCTTGTGATGACAAGGCCATGGATCATCGTGATGGGAGTGGTCACGGAGTATTGTTATGACAGGGCTAATGGAGCATTGTGATGGCAAGGTCATGGAGCATTGTGATGAAAAGGGCATGGAGTATTGTGATGACCCGCATCATGGAGCGTTGTGATGACAAGTGTTATGGAACATTGTGATCACAAGGTTTTGGAGCATTGTGATGACAGAGGTCATGGATCATTTTGATTTCAAGGAGCATGGAGCATTGTGATGACAAGGGCATGAAGCAATGTGACTCCAAGTCTCATGGAGGATTGTGATGACATGGTAATGGAGTATTGTGATGACAAGCGCATAGAGCACTGTAATGACATGGTCATGTAGCATTTTGCTGATAAAGGCATGGAGCATTGTGATGACAGGTGTCATGGAGCACTGTGATGACAAACGACACAGAGCATTGTGAATACAGGGTTCATGGAGCATTGGGATGACTAGGGAATGGAGCATTGTGATGAAAAGTGTCCCGGATCATTGTGTTGTCAGGTGTCCTGGAGTGTTGTGATGACAGTGGGAATGGAGAATTGTGATTATATTGGTCATGGAGCATTATGATGAGAAGGTCATGGAGCACTGGGCTGAAAATATTCATGGAGTATTGTGATGACAGGGGTCATGGAGCATTGTGGTGACAAGGTCCTGAAGCATTGTGATGAGAAGTCCATGGAGACATGTGATGACAAATCTCATGGAGCATTCTGATGAAAAGGGGCATGGTGCATTGTAATAACAGTGGTCTTGGAGCATTGTGATGACAAGTGCTTGGAATATTGAGATGAGAAGGCCATTATGCATTCTGATGACATGCGTCATGGAGCTTTGCGATGACAAGGCCTGGAGAATTCTGATTACAGTGTTCTTGGAGCTTTGTGATGAAAAGGGCATGGATCATTGTGATGAAAAAGGCATGGAGACTTGTCATGACAGGGTTCAGGGAGCATACTGATGACAAGTGTCAAGGAGCATTGTGATGACAAGTGTATTGAGCATTGTGATGACAAAGGTCATGGAGCATTGGGGTGAAAATGTTCATGGAGTATTGTGATGACAGGTGTCATGGAGCATTGAGATGAAAAGGGGCATGGATCATTGTGATTACAGGGTTCTTGGAGCACTGTGATGACAAAGGCATGGAACATTTTGATGAGAAGTCCATGGAACATACTGATGATATGTGTCATGGAGCTTTGTGATGACAAGGGCATGGAGCATTATGATTACAGGGGTCTTGGAGCATTGTGATGACAAGTGTCATGGAGCCTTGTGATGACAAGTCTGTGGAACATTGTCATGGCAGTGGTCATGGAGCATTGTTATGACAGGGGTAATGGAGCATTGTGATGAGAAATGCATGGAGCATTGTGATTACAATGTTTATGGAGCATTGCGATGACAAATTTTTGGACCGTTGTGATGAAAAGCACGTGGCACATTGTGATGACAAGTGTCATGGAGCATTGTGATGAAAAGATCATGGAGCATTGTGGTTACAAAGGTCACAGAGCCTTGTGATGACGCGGGCATGGACCACTGTGATGACAAATGTTATGAAGCATTGTGATGACTGGAGTCACGGAGCATTGTGATGACAGCGGTCATGGAGCAATTTGATGACAAGGGCATGGAGCATTGTGATGACAGGGGCATGGAGCATTGGTCTGACAATTTTCATAGATTGTTGTGATGACAGTGAACATGGTGCATTGTGATGACAAGGGCATGGAGCATTGTGTTGAGAAGGTCATGGAGTATTGTGAAGACAGGTGTCAGGGAGCATTGTGATCACCTATGTCATGGTCCATTGCGATGACAATGGCATGGAGCATTGTGATGCCAAATGTAATGGAGGCTTTTGGTGACAAATATAATGGAGTATTGTGATGACTATGGCTTGGAGCATTATGATGACAAGGGCCTTTGAGAATTTTCATGAAAAGGTCGTGAAGCATTGTGATGATAAGGTCCTGGAACATTGTGATGAGAAAATCAAGCAACCTTCTGATGACAAATCTCATGGAGCATACTGATGAAAAGGGGCCTGGACCATTGTGATTACAGGGGTGTTGGAACATTGTGATGACTAGGGCTGGGAGCATTGTGAGGAGAAGGCCAAGGAGCATTCTAATGACATGCGTCATTGAGCTTGTCATGAAAAGGGCATGGATCATTGTGGTAAAAGTGGCATGGAGCCTTGTCATGACAGGGTTCAAGGAGGATACAGACAACAAGTTTCAGGGAGCATTATGATGACAAGTGTATTGAGCTTTGTGATGACAAATGTCATGGAGCATTGTGATAAAAAGACCATGGATAATTGTGATAACGAGCGACATGGGGCATTGTGATGACAAGTGTTATGGAATATTGTGATCACAAGGGTTTGGAGCAGTATTATGACAGAGGTCATGGAGCATTTTGATTTAATTGTGATGACAATAGCATGAAGCATTATGATGATGGGAATGGTGCATTATGATGACAGGGTTCAAGGATCATTGAGATGAAAAGGGGCATGGAGCATTGTGATTACAGGGGTCTTGGAGCATTGTGATGGGAGGGGTCATGGAACATTGTGATGACAAGGCCATGGAACATCGTGATGGCAGGGGTCACGGAGCATTGTTATGACAGGTGTAATGGAGAATTCTGATGGCAAGGACATGGAGCATTGTAATGAGAAGGCCATGGAGCATTCTGATGACATGTGTCATGGACCTTTGTGATGACAAGGGCATGGAGCAATGTGATGACAGCGTTCATTAAGCATTGTGATGACAATGGCATGGAGCATTGTGATGCCAAGGGACATGGATCTTTGTGATGACAAATATCATGGAGCATTTTGACGACAAGGGCATTGTGCATTGTGATGAGAAGGGCAGGGAACATTGTGATGACAGAGGTCATGGAGAATTTTGATTTCATTGTACTGACAATAGCCTGAAGCTTTATGATGATGGGCATGGTGCATTGTGATGACAGGGTTCATGGATCATTGAGATAAAAAGGGGCATGGAGCATTGTGATTACAGGGGTCTTGGGGCATTGTGATGAAAAGGGTCAAGGAGCCTTGTGATGGAAAGGCCATGGAACGTCGTGATGGCAGGGGTAATGGAGCATTGTTATGACAGGTGTAATGGAGCATTGTGATGGCAAGGACATGAAGCATTGTGATGAGAAGGCCATGGAGCATTCTGATGACATGTGTCATGGAGCTTTGTGATGACAAGGGCATGGAGCAATGTGATGAGAGCATTCATGGAGCATTGTGATGACAATGACATGGAGCATTGTGATGCCAAGGGTCATGGATCTTTGTGATGACAAATGTCATTTAGCATTTTGACGACAAGGGCATTGTGCATTGTGATGAGAAGGGCAGGGAGCATTGTGATGACAGGGTCATGGAGCAATTTGATGGAAAGGGTCATGGAACATTTTGATGACAGCTGTTATCGAACATTATGATATCAGGCGTCATCGAACATTGTGATGATAAGTGCATGTAGCATTGTGATGACAGGTGTCATGGAACATTGTGATGACAGGGGTGAGGGAGTATTGTGACGAATAGTGATGTAACATTGTGATATCAGTGGAGAGAGAGCATTGTGATGAGAAGGTATATGGAGCATTGTCATGAAAAGATTGTAGAGCACTGTGATGACAAGCACATGGTGCACTGTGATGACATGTGTCATAGAGCATTGTGCTGACAAGTGCATGGAGCATTGTGATGACACAGGACATGCAGCATTGTGCTGAGAAAGGCATAGAGCATTGTGATGACAAGGGTCAAAGAGAATTGTGATGAAAAGTTCATGGAGCATTGTGGTTAAAAAGGTCACAGAGACTGTTGATGCTGAGGGCATGGACCATTGTGATGACAAATGTCATGAAGCATTGTGATGACTGGAGTCACGGAGCATTGTGATGACAGGGGTCATGGAGCATTGTCATAACAAGGGCATGGAGCATTGTGATGACAATGGCATGGAGCATTGGTCTAAAAAGTTTCATGGATTATTGTGATGACAGTTGGAATGGCGCATTGTGATGACAAGGGCGTGGAGCATTGTGATGACCAGGTCATTCAGTATTGTGAAGACAGGTGTCAGGGAGCATTGTGATGTCATATGTAATGGCCCATTGTGATGACAATGGCATGGAGCATTGTGATGCCAAGTGTCATGGAGGATTCAGATGACAAAGTTAATGGAGCATTGTGATGACAATGGCTTGGAGCATTGTGATGACAAGGGTCAGGGAGCATTGTGATGAAAAGTGCATGGAGAATTGTGATGACAAGGGTCATGGAGCATTCTGATGACAAGCTTGTGGAGTATTTTAATGACAAAGGCATGGAGCATTGTGATGAAAATGGCATGGGGCATTGTGATGAAAAAGACATGGAGCCTTTCCGTGACAGCGTACAAGGAGCATTCTGACGACAAGTGTCAGGGAGCATTGTGATGGCAAGTGTATTGAGAATTGTGATGACAAAGTTCATGGAGCATTGTGATGAAAAGCGCATGGAGTATTGTGATGACAGACATCATGGAGCGTTGTGAGGACAAGTGTTATGGAACATTGTGATCACAAGGATTTGGAGAATTGTGATGACAGAGGTCATCAATCATTTTGATTTCAAAGAGCATGGAGCATTGTGATGACAAGGGCATGAAGCAATGTGATCCCAAGGTTCATGGAGGATTGTGATGACAATGGTAATGGTGTATTATGATGACAAGCGCATAGAGGATTGTAATGACAAGGTCATGTAGCATTTTGCTGTCAAAGGCATGGAGCATTGTGATGACATGTGTCATTGGGCACTGTGATGACAAGCGTCACGGAGCATTGTGTATACAGGGTTCATGGAGCATTGGGATGACAAGGGCATGGATCATTGTGATGACAAGGGTCATGGAGCATTGGGCTGAAAATGTTCATGGAGTATTGTGATAACAGGGGTCATGGAGCATTGTGATGACAGAGGTCATGGAGAATTTTGATTTCATTGTGCTGACCATAGCCGGAAGCATCATGATGATGGGCATGATGCATTGTGATGACAGGTTTCATGGAGCATTGAGATGAAAAGTGGCATGGAGCATTGTGATTACAGGGGTCTTGGAGCATTGTGATGAAAAGGGCATGGAGCATTTTGATGAGAAGGCCATGGAACATTCTGATGACATGTGTCATGGAGCTTTGTGATGACAAGGGCATGGAGCATTGTGATTACAGGGATTTTGGAGCATTGTGATGACAAGTGTCATGTAGCCTTGTGATGACAAGTCCGTGGAACATTGTGATGGCCGGGGTCATGGAGCATTGTTATTACAGGCGTAATGGAGCATTGTGATGAGAAGGGCATGGAGCACTGCGATGACAAATTTGTGGACCGTTGTGATGAAAAGCACGTGGCACATTGTGATGACAAGGGACATGGAGCATTTTTCTGACAAAGGCATGGAGCATTGTGATGACAAGTGTCACGGAGCATTGCGATGAAAAGTTCATGGAGCATTGTGTTTACAAATGTCACAGAGACTTGTGATGACGCGGGCATGGACCATTGTGATGACAAATGTTATGAAGCATTGTGATGACTGGAGTCACCGAGCATTGTGATGACAGGTGTCATGGAGCACTGTGATGACAATCGTCATGGAGCATTGTGAATAAAGGGGTCATGGAGCATTGGGATGACAATGGCATGGATCATTTTGATGACAAGTGTCATGGAGCATTGGGCTGAAAATGTTCATGGAATATTGTGATGACCGAGGTCATGGAGCATTGTGATGACTAGGGGATGGAGCATTGTGATGACAAGACTCCCGGATCATTGTGTTTTCAGGTGTCATGGGGTGTTGTAATGACTGTGGTCATGGAGCATTGTGATGATATTGGTCATGGAGCATTGTGATGAGAAGGTCATGGAGCATTGGGCTAAAAATATTCAGGGTGTTTTGTGATGACAGGGTTCATGGAGCATTGTGATGACAAGGGAATGGAGCATTGTGGTGACAAGGTCCTGTAGCATTGTGATGAGAAAACCATGGAGACTTGTGATGACAAGTCTCATGGAGCATTCTGATGAAAAGGGGCATGGTGCATTGTGATTACATTGGTCTTGGAGAATTGTGATGACAAGGGCATGGAGCATTGTGATGAGAAGGCCATGGAGCATTCTGATGACATGCGTCATGGAGCTTTGCGATGACAAGGGCATGGAGCATTCTTATTACAGGGTTCTTGGAGCATTGAGATGTAAACTGCATGGATCATTGTGATGAAAAAGGCGTGGAGACTGGTCATGACAGGTTTCAAGGAGCATACTGACGACAAGTGTTAGGGAGCATTGTGATGACAAGTGTATTAAGCATTGTGATGACAAAGGTCATGGAGCATTCTGATGAGAAGACCATGGATAATTGTGATGATGAGCGTCATGGGGTGTTTTGATGATAAGTGTTACGGAACATTGTGATCTCAAGGGTTTGGAGTATTATGATGACAGAGGTCATGGAGAATTTTGATTTCATTGTGATGACAATAGCCTGAAGCATTATGATGATGGGCGTGGTGCATTGTGATGACAGGGTTCATGGAGCATTGAGATGAAAAGTGGCATGGAGCATTGTGATTACAGGGGTTTTGGAGCATTGTGAAGACAAGGGCATGGAGCACTGTGATGAGAAGGCCCTGGAACATTCTGATGACATGCGTCATGGAGCTTTGTGATGACAAGGTCATGGAGCATTTTGATGACTAGGGAGTTGTGCATTGTGATGAGAAGTGCAGGGAGCATTGTGGTGACGGGGTCATGGAGCAATTTGATGAAAATGGTCATGGAGCATTTTAATGACAGGGGATATGGAACATTGTGATGTCAGGGGTCATCGAACATTGTGATGATAAGTGATTGTAGCATTGTGATGACAGGAGTCATGGAACATTGTGATGACAGGGGTGAGGGAGTATTGTGACGAATAGTGATGTAACATTGTGATATCAGTGGTGAGAGAGCATTTTGATGAGAAGCGCCTGGAGCATTGTGATGACAAGATTTATGGAGCATGGTGATGACAAGACTGTTGAGCACTGTGATGACAAGCGCATGTTGAATTGTGATTACATGTGTCATGGAGCATTGTGCTGACAAGCGCATGGAGCACTGTGATGACAAGGGTCATGGAGCATTGTGCTGAGAAAGGCATAGAGCATTGTGATGAAAAGAGTCAAAGAGCATTGTGATAAAAATTTCATGGAGCATTGTGATTAAAAAAGTCACAGAGACTGTTAATGATGAGGGCATGGACCATTGTGATGACAAATGTCATGAAGCATTGTGATGACTGGAGTCACGGAGCATTGTAATGACAGGGGTAATGGAGCATTGTGATGAGAAGGGCATGAATCATTGTGATTACAAGCTTTATGGAGCATTGCGATGACAAATTTGTGGACCGTTGTGATGAAAAGCGCGAGGCACCTTTTGATGACAAGGGTCATGGAGCATTTTTCTTACAAAGGCATGGAGCCTTGTGGTGAGAAAGGTTACGGAGCATTGCGATGAAATGTTCATGGGTCATTGTGGTCACAAAGGTCACAGAGCCTTGTGATGACGCGGGAATGGACCATTGTGATGACAAATGTTATGAAGCATTGTGATGACTGGAGTCACGGAGCATTGTGATGACATG
This sequence comes from Mesoplodon bidens, assembly GCF_964165515.1. Lineage (NCBI taxonomy): Eukaryota > Metazoa > Chordata > Mammalia > Artiodactyla > Ziphiidae > Mesoplodon > Mesoplodon bidens. Next base: position 818,250 of record NW_027672706.1, on the reverse strand, counting down.
TGTCATGGAGCACTGTGATGACAAGTGTCACGGACCTTTGTGAATACAGGGGGCATGGATCATTGTGATGACTAGGGTTCATGGAGCATTGGGCTGGAAATGTTCATGGAGTATTGTGATGACAGAGTTCATGGAGCATTGTGATGACTACCTAATGGAGCATTGTGATGACAAGAGTCCCGGATCATTGTGTTGTCAGGTGTCCTGGAGTGTTGTGATGACAGTGGGAATGGAGCATTGTGATGATATTGGTCATGGAGAATTGTGATGAGAAGGTCATGGAGTATTGGGCTGAAAATGTTCATGGTGTATTGTGATGACAGGGTTCATGGAACATTTTGATGACAAGGAAATGGAGCACTGTGGTGACAAGGTCCTGGAGCATTGTGATGAGAAAACCATGGAGACGTGTGATGGCAAGTCTCATGGAGGTTTCTGATGAAAAGGGGCATGGTGCATTGTGATTACAGGGATCTTGGAGCATTGTGAGGACAAGGGCATGGAGCATTGTGATGAGAAGACCATGGAGCATTCTGATGATATGCGTCATGGAGCTTTGCGATGAAAAACGCATGGAGCATTCTGATTACAATGGTCTTGGAGCATTGTGATGAAAAGGGCATGGATCATTGTGATGAAAAAGGCATGGAGCCTGGTCATAACAGGGTTCAAGGAGCATACTGACGACAAGTGTCAGGGAGCATTGTGATGACAACTGGATTGAGCATTGTGATGACAAAGGTCATGGAGCATTGTGATGAGAAAACCATGGAGCCTTTTGATGACAAGTCTCATGGAGCATACTGATGAAAAGGGGCCTGGACCATTGTGATTACAGGGGTCTTGGAACATTGTGATGACAAGGGAATGGAGCATTGTGAGGAGAAGGCCAACTACCATTCTAATGACATGCGTCATTGAGCTCTGTGATGACAAGGGCATGGAACATTGTGATGACAAAGCTCATGGAGCATTGTGATGAGAAGACCATGGATAATTGTGATGACGAGCGTCATGGGGCATTGTGATGACAAGTGTTAAGGAATATTGTGATCACAAGGGTTTGTAGCATTGTTATGACAGTGGTCATGGAGCATATTGATTTCATTGTGATGACAATAGCATGAAGCATTATGATGATGTGCATGGTACATTGTGAAGAAAGGTTTCATGGATCATTTAGATGAAAAGGGGCATGGAGTATTGTGATATCAGGGGTCTTGGAGCATTGTGATGAGAAGGGTCATTGAGCCTTGTGATGACTAGGCTGTGGAGCATCGTGATGGCAGGGGTCATTGAGCATTGTTATGTCAGGTGTAATGGAGCATTGTGATGGCAAGGGCATGGAGCATACTGATGACATGTGTCATGGAGCTTTGTGATGACAAGCACATGGAGCAATGTGATGACAATGATATGGAGCATTGTGATGCCAAGGGTCATGGATCTATGAGATGACAAAGGTCATGGAGCATTTTGATGAGAAGTGTGTTGTGCAGTGTGATGAGAAGGGCAGGGAGCATTGTGAAAGTAGGGTCATGGAGCAATTTGATGAAAAGGGTCATGAATAATTTTGATGACAGGGGTTATGGAACATTCTGATGTCAGGGGTCATGGGGCATTTTGATGAAAAGGGTCATGGAGCATTTTGATGACAGGGGTTATGGAACATTGTGATGTCAGGGGTCATCGAACATTTTGATGATAAGTGCATGTAGCATTGTGATGACAGGAGTCATGGAACATTATGATGACTGGGGTGACGGAGTACTGTGACGAATAGTGATGTAACATTGTGATATCAGTAGTGAGAGATCATTTTGATGAGAAGTGCATGGTGCATTGTGATGACATGTGTCATGGAGCATTGTGCTGACAAGCGCATGGAGCATTGTGATGACAAGGTTCATGGAGCATTGTGCTTAGAAAGACATAGAACATTGTGATGACAAGGGTCAAAGAGATTGTGATGAAAAGCTCAAAGAGCATTGTGGTTAAAAAGTCACAGAGACTGTTGATGACGAGGGCATGGACCATTGTGGTGACAAAGGTCATGAAGCATTGTGATGACTGGAGTCACGGAGCATTGTGATGACAGGGGTCATGGAGCATTGTGATAACAAGGGCATGGAGCACTGTGATGACAAGGGCATGGAGCATTGGGCTGAAAATGTTCATGGAGTATTGTGATGACAGGGGTCATGGAGCATTGTGATGACAGAGGTCATGGAGAATTTTGATTTCATTGTGCTGACAATAGCCGGAAGCATTATGATGATGGGAATGATGCACTGTGATGACAGGGTTCATGGATCATTGAGATGAAAAGGGGCATGGAGCATTGTGATTACAGTGGTCTTGGAGCACTGTGATGACAAGGACATGGAGCATTTTGAAGAGAAGGCCATGGAACATTCTGATGACATGTGTCATGGAGCTTTGTGATGACAAGAGCATGGAGCATTGTGATGACAGGGGTCTTGGAGCATTGTGATGACAAGTGTCATGGAGCCTTGTGATGAAAAGGCCGTGGAACATTGTGATGGGAGGGGTCATGGAGCATTGTTATGACAGGTGTAATGGAGCATTGTGATGAGAAGGGCATGGAGCATTGTGATTACAAGGTTTATGGAGCATTGCGATGACAAATTTGTGGACCGTTGTGATGAAAATCGCGTGGCACATTGTGATGACAAGGGTCATGGAGTATTTTTCTCACAAAGGCATGGAGCATTGTGATGATAAGGGACACGGAGCATTGTGATGATAAGGGTCACGGAGCATTGTGGTTTCAAAGGTCACAGAGCCTTGTGATGATGCGGGCATGGACCATTGTGATGACAAATGTTGTGAAGCATTGTGATGACTGGAGTCACCGAGCAGTGTGAAGACAGGCGTCATGGAGCTTTGTGATGACAAGGGCATGTAGCATTGTGATGACAGGGACATGGAGCATTTGTCTGACAAGTTTCATAGATTACTGTGATGACAGTGGACATGGTGCATTGTGATGCCAAGGGCATGGAGCATTGTGATGAGAAGGTCATGGAATATTGTGAAGACAGGTGTCAGGGAGCATTGTGATGACATATGTCATGGTCCATAGCGATGACAATGACAGGGTGCATTGTGATGCCAAATGTAATGGAGGATTGTGATGACAAATATAATGGAGCATTGTGATGACTAGGGCTTGGAGCATTATGATGACAAGGGCCATTGAGCATTTTCATAACAAGGTCGTGACACATTGTGAAGACAAGTTCCTGGAGCATTGTCATGAGAAAACCATGGAGCCTTGTGATGACAAGTATCATGGAGCATACTGATGAAAAGGGGCATGGACCATTGTGATTACAGGGGTCTTGGATCATTGTGATGACTAGGGCATGGAGCATTGTGAGGAGAAGGCCAAGGAGCATTCTAATGACATGCGTCATTGAGCTTTGTGATGACAAGGGCATGGAGCTTTGTGATTACAGGGGTCCTGGAGCATTGTGATGAAAAGGGCATGGATCATTGTGATGAAAAAGGCATGGAGCCTTGTCATGACAGGGTTCAAGGAGCATAAAGACAACAAGTGTCAGGGAGGATTTTAATGACAAGTGTATTGAGCATTGTGATGACAAAGCTCATGGAGCATTGTGATGAGAAGACCATGGATAATTGTGAAAACGAGCATCATGAGGCATTGTGATGACAAGTGTTATGGAATATTTTCATCACAAGGGCTTGGAGCATTGTTATGACAGTGGTCCTGGAGCATTTTTATTTCATTGTGATGACAATAGCATGAAGCATTATGATGATGGGCATGGAGCATTGTGATGACAGGGTTCATGGAGCATTGAGATGTAAAGGGGCATGGAGACTTGTGATTACAGTGGTCTTGGAGCATTGTGATGAGAAGGGTCATGGAGACTTGTGATGACAAGGCCATGGAACATCATGATCGCAGGGGTCATGGAGTATGGTTATGAAAAGGGTAATGGAGCATTGTGATGAGAAGGGCATTGAGCATAGGTCTGAAATGTTTCATGGATTATTGTGATGAGAGTGGGCATGGAGCATTTTTATGACAAGGGCACGGAACACTGTGATACATGGGTCATGGCTGATTGTAATGACAATGGCATGGAGCAATGTGATGAGAGGGTTCATGGAGCATTGTGATGACAATGGCTTGCAACATTGTGATGACAAGGGTCAGGGAGCATTGTGCTGACAAGTGCATGGAGAATTGTGATGACAAGGGTCATGGAGCATTCGGATGAGAAGCTTGTGGAGTATTTTGATGACAATGGCATGGAGCATTGTAATGAAAATGGCATGGGGCATTGTGATGAAAATGGCATGGGGCATTTTGATGAAAAAAGCATGCAGCCTTTACGTGACAAGGTTCAAGGAGCATTCTGATGACAAGTGTCAGGGAGCATTGTGATGACAAGTGTATTGTGAATTGTGATGACAAAGGTCATGGAGCATTGTGACGAAAAGCGCATGGAGTACTGTGATGACAGGCATCATGGAGCTTTGTAATGAGAAGTGTTATGGAACACTGTGATCACAAGGGTTTGGAGAAATGTGATGACAGAGGTCATCAATCATTTTGATTTCAAGGAGCATGGAGCACTGTGATGACAAGGGCATGAAGCAATGTGATCCCAAGGTTCATGGAGGATTGTGATGACAAGCGCATAGAGCATTGTAATGACAAGGTCAGGTAGCATTTTGCTGACAAAGTCATGGAGCATTTTGATGAGAGGTGCCATGAAGCACTATGATGACAAGAGTCACGGAGCATGGTGAATACAGGGGACATGGAGCATTGGGATGACAAGGTCATTTATCATTTTGATGACAGGGTCATGTAGAATTGGGCTGAAAATGTTCATGGAGTATTGTGATGACAGGGGTCATGGAGCATTGTGATGACAGAGGTCATGGAGAATTTTGATTTCATTGCGCTGACAATAGCCGGAAGCATTATGATGATGTGCATGCTGCATTGTGATGACAGGGTTCATGGAGCATTGAGATGAAAAGCGGCTTGGAGCATTGTGATTACAGGAGTCTTGGAGCATTGGGATGACAAGGGCATGGAGCATTTTGATGAGAGGGCCATGGAACATTCTGATGACATGTGTCATGGAGCTTTGTGATGACAAGGGCATGGAGCATTGTGATTACTGGCGTCTTGGAGCATTGTGATGACAAGTGTCATGGAGCCTTGTGATGACAAGGCCGTGGAACATTGTGATGGCAGTGGTCATGGAGCATTGTTATGACAGGGGTAATGGAGCTTTGTGATGATAAGGGCATGGAGCATTGTGATAATATGCTTTGTGGAGCATTGTGATGACAAATTTGTGGACCGTTGTGATGAAAAGCGTGTGGCACATTGTGATGACAAGGGTCATGGAGCATTTTGCTCACAAAGGCATGGAGCATTGTGATGACAAGTGTCATGGAGCATTGTGATGAAAAGTTCATGGAGCATTGTGGTTACAAAGGTCACAGAACCCTGTGATGATGCGGGCATGGACAGTTGTGATGACAAACGTTATGAAGCATTTTGATGACTGGAGTCACGGAGCATTGTGATGACAGGACTCATAGAGCATTGTGAATAAAAGGGTGATGGAGCATTGGGATGACAAGGGCATGGATCATTGTGATGACAAGGGTCATGGAGCATTGGGCTGAAAATTTTCATGGATTATTGTAATGATGGGGTCATGGAGCATTGTGATGACTAGGGAATGGAGCATTGTGATGACAAGAGTCCCGGATCATTGTGTTGTCAGGTGTCATGGAGTGTTGTGATGACAGTGGTCATGGAGCGTTGTGATGAGATGTTCATGGAGTATTGGGCTGAAAATATTCATGGAACATTGTGATGACAAGGGAATGGAGCATGATGATGACACGGTCCTGGAGCAGTGTGATGAGATGACCATGGAGACTTGTGATGACAAGTCTCATGGAGCATTCTGATGAAAAGGGGCATGGAGCATTGTGATTACAAGGGTCTTGGAGCATTGTGATGACAAGGGCATGGAGTATTGTGAGGAGAAGGCCATGGAGCATTCTGATGACATGCTTCATGGACCTATGTGATGACAAGGGCATGGAACATTGTGATTACAGGGGTCTTGGAACATTGTGATGACAAGTGTCATGGAGCCTTGTGATGACAAGGCGATGGAACATTGTGATGGCAGTGGTATTGGAGCATTGTTATGACAGGGTTAATGGAGCATAGTGATGAGAAGGGTATGGAGTATTGTGATAAAAATGTTTGTGGAGCATTGTGATGACAAATTTTGGACCGTTATGATGAAAAGTGTGTAGCACATTGTGATGACAAGGGTCATGGAGCATTTTTCTTACAAAGCCATGGAGCATTGTGATGACAAGGGTCATGGAGCATTGTGATGAAAAGTTCATGGAGCATTGTGGTTCCAAATGTCACAGAGCCCTGTGATGACGCCGGCATGGACAGTTGTGATGACAAACGTTATGAAGCATTGTGATGACTGGAGTCACGGAGCATTTTGATGACAGGGCTCATAGAGCATTGTGAATAAAAGGGTGATGCAGCATTGGGATGACAAGGGCATGGATCATTGTGATGACAAGGGTCATGGAGCATTGGGCTGAAAATGTTCAGGGATTATTGTAATGATGGGGGTCATGGAGCATTGTGCTGACTAGGGAATGGAGCATTGTGATGACAAGAGTCCCGGATCATTGTGTTGTCAGGTGTCATGGAGTGTTGTGATGACAGTGGTTATGGAGCATTGTGTTGATATTGGTCATGGAGCATTGTGATGAGAAGGTCATGGAGCATTGGGCTGAAAATGATCATGGAATATTGTGATGACAGAGGTCATGGAGCACTGTGATGACTAGGGAATGGAGCATTGTGATGAGAAAGCCATGGAGCATTCTGATGACATGCGTCATGGAGCTTTGCGATGACAAGGACATGGAGCTTTCTGATGAAAAGGGGCATGGTGCATTGTGATTACAGAGGTCTTGGAGCAATGTGAGGTCATGGGCATGGAGCATTGTGATGAGAAAGCCATGGAGCATTCTGATGACATGCGTCATGGAGCTTTGCGATGACAAGGCCATGGAGCTTTCTGATAACAGGGGTCTTGGAGCATTGTGATGAAAAGGGCATGGATCATTGTGATGAAAAAGGCATGGAGCCTGGTCATAAGAGGGTTCAAGAAGGATACTGATGACAAGTGTCAGGGAGCATTGTGATGACAAGTGTATTGAGCATTGTGATGACAAAGGTCATGGAGCATTGTGATGAGAAGACCATGGATAATTGTGATGATGAGCGTCATGGGGTGATGTGATGATAAGTGTTATGGAACATGGTGATCTTAAGGGTTTGGTGTATTATGATGACAGAGGTCATGGAGAATTTTGATTTCATTGTGATGACAATAGCCTGAAGCTTTATGATGATGGGCATGGTGCATTGTGATGACAGGGTTCATGCAGCATTGAGATGAAAAGGGGCATGGAGCATTGTGATTACAGGGGTCTTGGAGCATTGAGATGAGAAGGGTCATGGAGCCTTGTGATGACAAGGCCATGGATCATCGTGATGGCAGTGGTCAAGGAGCATTTTTATGACAGGGCTAATGGAGCGTTGTGATGGCAAGGTCATGGAGCATTGTGATGCCAAGGGTCATAGATCTTTGAGATGACAAATGTCATGGAGCATTTTGACCAGATGGACATTGTGCATTGTGATGAGAAGGGCAGGGAGCATTGTGATGACAGAGGTCATGGAGATTTTTGATTTCATTGTGCTGACAATAGCCTGAAGCATTATGATAATGAGCATGGTGCATTGTGATGACAGGGTTCATGGATCATTGAGATGAAAAGGGGCATGGAGCATTGTGATTACAGGGGTCTTGGGGCATTGTGATGAAAAGGATCATGGAGCCTTGTGATGACAAGGCCATGGAACATCGTGATGGTAGGGGTCATGGAGCATTGTTATGAAAGGTGTAATGGAGCATTGTGATCGCAACGGCATGGAGCATTGTGATGAGAAGGCCATGGAGCATTCTGATGACATGTGTCATGGAGCTTTGTGGTGACAAGGGCATGGAGCAATGTGATGAGAGCATTCATGGAGCATTGTGATGAAAATGACATGGAGCATTGTGATGCCAAGGGTCATGGATCTTTGTGAAGACAAAGACCATAGAGCATTTTGATGACAAGGGCGTTATGCATTGTGATGAGAAGGGCAGGGAGCATTGTGATGACAAGGTCCTGGAGCATTTTGATGAAAAGTGTCATGGAACATTTTGATGACAGGGTAGATGGAACATTGTGATGTCAGGGGTCATGGAGCAGTTTGATGACAGGGTTTATGGAACATTGTGATGACAGTGGTCATCGAACATTGTGATGACAAGTGCATGTAGCATTGTGAAGACAGGAATCATAGAGCATTATGATTACAGGGGTGTCGGAGTATTGTGATGAATAGTGATGTAACATTGTGATATCAGTGGTGAGAGAGCATTTTGATGAGAATTGCATGGAGCATTATGATGACAAGGTTTATGGAGCACTGTGATGACAATATTGTGGAGCACTGTGATGACAAGCGCATGGTGCATTGTGATGACATGTGTCATGGAGCAATGTGCAGACAAGCGCATGGAGAATTGTGATGACAAGGGTCATGGAGCATTGTGCTGAGAATGGCATAGAGCATTGTGATGACAAGCGTCAAAGAGCATTGTGATGAAAAGTTCATGGAGCATTGTGGTTAAAAAGGTCACAGAGGCTGTTGATGTCGAGGGAATGGACCATTGTGATGACAAAGGTCATGAAGCATTGGGATGACTGGAGTCACGGAGCATTGTGATGACAGGGGTCATGGAGCATTGTGATGACAAGGGCATGGAGCATTGGTCTAATAAGTTTCATGGGTTATTGCGATGACAGTTGGAATGGTGCATTGTGGTGACAAGGGCATGGAGCATTGTGATGACAAGGTCATGCAGTATTGTGAAGACAGGTGTCAGGGAGCATTGTGATGACATATGTAATGGCCCATTGTGATGACAATGGCATGGAGCATTGTGATGCCAAGTGTCATGGAGGATTCTGATGACAAAGGTAATGGAGCATTGTGATGACAATGGCTTGGAGCATTGTGATGACAAGGGTCAGGGATCATTGTGCTGACAAGTGCATGGAGAATTGTGATGACAAGGGTCATGGAGCATTCTGATGACAAGCTGGTGGAGTATTTTGATGACAATGGCATGGAGAGTTGTAATGAAAATGGCATGGGGCATTGTGATGAAAAAGGCATGGAGCCTTTTTGTGACAGGGTTCAAGGAGCATTCTGATGACAAGTGTCAGGGAGCATTGTGATGACAAGTGTATTGAGAATTGTGATGCCAAAGGTCATGGAGCATTGTGATGGAAAGGGCATGGAGTATTGTGATGACCCGCATCATGGAGCGTTGTGATGACAAGTGTTATGGAACATTGTGATCACAAGGTTTTGGAGCATTGTGATGACAGATGTCATGGATCATTTTGATTTCAAGGAGCATGGAGCATTGTGATGACAAGGGCATGAAGCAATGTGACTCCAAATCTCATGGAGGATTGTGATGACAAGGTAATGGAGTATTGTGATGACAAGCGCATAGAGCACTGTAACGACATGGTCATGTAGCATTTTGCTGATAAAGGCATGGAGCATTGTGATGACAGGTGTCATGGAGCACTGTGATGACAATCGACACAGAGCATTGTGAATACAGGGATCATGGAGCAATGGGTTCACTAGGGATTGGAGCATTGTGATGACAAGTGTCCCGGATCATTGTGTTGTCAGGTGTCCTGGAGTGTTGTGATGACAGTGGAAATGGAGAATTGTGATTATATTGGTCATGGAGCATTATGATGAGAAGGTCATGGAACATTCTGATGACATGTGTCATGGAGCTTTGTGATGACAAGAGCATGGAGCATTGTGATGACATGCGTCATGGAGCTTTGTGATGACAAGGTCATGGAGCATTTTGATGACAAGGGAGTTGTGCATTGTGATGAGAAGGGCAGGGAGCATTGTGATGACGGTGTCATGGAGCAATTTGATGAAAATGGTCATGGAACATTTTGATGACAGGGGTTATGGAACATTGTGGTGTCAGGGGTCATCGAACATTGTGATGATAAGTGATTGTAGCATTGTGATGACAGGAGTCATGGAACATTGTGATGACAGGGGTGAGGGCGTATTGTGACGAATAGTGATGTAACATTGTGATATCAGTGGTGAGAGAGCATTTTGATGAGAAGCGCCTGGAGCATTGTGATGACAAGATTTATGGAGCACTGTGATGACAAGATTGTGGAGCACTGTGATGACAAGCGCATGGTGAATTGTGATGACATGTGTCATGGAGCATTGTGCTGACAAGCGCATGGAGCACTGTGATGACAAGGGTCACGGAGCATTGTGCTGAGAAAGGCATAGAGCATTGTGATGAAAAGAGTCAAAGAGCATTGTGATAAAAATTTCATGGAGCATTGTGATTAAAAAAGTCACAGAGACTGTTAATGATGAGGGCATGGACCATTGTGATGACAAATGTCATGAAGCATTGTGATGACTGGAGTCACGGAGCATTGTTATGACAGGGGTAATGGAGCATTGTGATGAGAAGGGCATGGAGCATTGTGATTACAAGCTTTATGGAGCATTGCGATGACAAATTTGTGGACCGTTGTGATGAAAAGCGCGTGGCACATTTTGATGACAAGGGTCATGGAGCATTTTTCTTACAAAGGCATGGAACATTGTGATGAGAAGGGTCACGGAACATTGTGATGAAAAGTTCATGGAGCATTTTGGTTACAAATGTCACAGAGCCTTGTGATGACGCGGGAATGGACCATTGTGATGACAAATGTTATGAAGCACTGTGATGACTGGAGTCACGGAGCATTGTGATGACATGTGTCATGGAGCACTGTGATGACAAGTGTCACGGAGCATTGTGAATACAGGGGGCATGGATCATTGTGATGACTAGGTTCATGGAGCATTGGGCTGAAAATGTTCATGGAGAATTGTGATGACAGAGGTCATGGAGCATTGTGATGACTAGGGAATGGAGCATTGTGATGACAAGAGTCCCGGATCATTGTGTTGTCAGGTGTCCTGGAGTGTTGTGATGACAGTGGGAATGGAGCATTGTGATGATATTGGTCATGGAGAATTGTGATGAGAAGGTCATGGAGCATTGGGCTGAAAATGTTCATGGTGTATTGTGATGACAGGGTTCATGGAGCATTTTGATGACAAGGAAATGGAGCATTGTGGTGACAAGGTCCTGGAGCATTGTGATGAGAAAACCATGGAGACGTGTGATGGCAAGTCTCATGGAGCATTCTGATGAAAAGGGGCATGGTGCATTGTGATTACAGGGGTCTTGGAGCATTGTGAGTACAAGGGCATGGAGCATTGGGATGAGAAGACCATGGAGCATTCTGATGACATGCGTCATGGAGCTTTGCGATGACAAGGGCATGGAGCATTCTGATTACAGTGGTCTTGGAGCATTGTGATGAAAAGGGCATGGATCATTGTGATGAAAAAGGCATGGAGCCTGGTCATAACAGGGTTCAAGGAGCATACTGACGACAAGAGTCAGGGAGCATTATGATGACAACTGTATTGAGCATTGTGATGACAAAGGTCATGGAGCATTGTGATGAGAAAACCATGGAGCCTTGTGATGACAAGTCTCATGGAGCATACTGATGAAAAGGGGCCTGGACCATTGTGATTACAGGGGTCTTGGAACATTGTGATGACAAGGGAATGGAGCATTGTGAGGAGAAGGCCAACTACCATTCTAATGACATGCGTCATTGAGCTCTGTGATGACAAGGGCATGGAACATTGTGATTACAGGGGTCTTGGAGCATTGTGATGAAAAGGGCATGGATCACTGTGATGAAAAAGGCATGGAGCCTTGTCATGATAGGGTTCAAGGAGCATACAGACAACAAGTGTCATGGAGCATTTTAATGACAAGTGTATCGAGCATTGTGATGACAAAAGTCATGGAGCATTGTGATGAGAAGACCATGGATAATTGTGATGACGAGCGTCATGGGGCATTGTGATGACAAGTGTTAAGGAATATTGTGATCACAAGGGTTTGTAGCATTGTTATGACAGTGGTCATGGAGCATATTGATTTCATTGTGATGACAATAGCATGAAGCATTATGATGATGTGCATGGTACATTGTGAAGAAAGGTTTCATGGATCATTGAGATGAAAAGGGGCATGGAGTATTGTGATTTCAGGGGTCTTGGAGCATTGTGATGAGAAGGGTCATTGAGCCTTGTGATGACAAGGCCATGGAACATCGTGATGGCAGGGGTCATTGAGCATTGTTATGACAGGGGTAATGGAGCATTGTGATGGCAAGGGCATGGAGCATTGTGATGACAAGGCCATGGAGCATTCTGATGTCATGTGTCATGGAGCTTTGTGATGACAAGCACATGGAGCAATGTGATGACAATGATATGGAGCATTGTGATGCCAAGGGTCATGGATCTATGTGATGACAAAGGTCATGGAGCATTTTGATGAGAAGTGTGTTATGCAGTGTGATGAGAAGGGCAGGGAGCATTGTGATGGTAGGGTCATGGAGCAATTTGATGAAAAGGGTCATGAATAATTTTGATGACATGGGTTATGGAACATTCTGATGTCAGGGGTCATGGGGCATTTTGATGAAAAGGGTCATGGAGCATTTTGATGACACGGGTTATGGAACATTGTGATGTCAGGGGTCATCGAACATTTTGATGATAAGTGCATGTAGCATTGTGATGACAGGAGTCATGGAACATTATGATGACAGGGGTGAGGGAGTTCTGTGACGAATAGTGATGTAACATTGTGATATCAGTGGTGAGAGAGCATTTTGATGAGAAGTGCATGGTGCATTGTGATGACATGTGGCATGGAGCATTGTGCTGACAAGCGCATGGAGCATTGTGATGACAAGGTTCATGGAGCATTGTGCTTATAAAGACATAGAACATTGTGATGACAAGGGTCAAAGAGATTGTGATGAAAAGCTCAAAGAGCATTGTGGTTAAAAAGTCACAGAGACTGTTGATGACGAGGGCCTGGACCATTGTGGTGACAAAGGTCATGAAGCATTGTGATGACTGGAGTCACGGAGCATTGTGATGACAGGGGTCATAGAGCATTGTGATAACAAGGGCATGGAGCACTGTGATGACAAGGGCATGGAGCATTGGGCTGAAAATGTTCATGGAGTATTGTGATGACAGGGGTCATGGAGCATTGTGATGACAGAGGTCATGGAGAATTTTGATTTCATTGTGCTGACAATAGCCGGAAGCATTATGATGATGGGAATGATGTACTGTGATGACAGGGTTCATGGATCATTGAGATGAAAAGGGGCATGGAGCATTGTGATTACAGTGGTCTTGGAGCACTGTGATGACAAGGACATGGAGCATTTTGAAGAGATGGCCATGGAACATTCTGATGACATGTGTCATGGAGCTTTGTGATGACAAGAGCATGGAGCATTGTGATGACAGGGGTCTTGGAGCATTGTGATGACAAGTGTCATGGAGCCTTGTGATGAAAAGGCCGTGGAACATTGTGATGGGAGGGGTCATGGAGCATTGTTATGACAGGTGTAATGGAGCATTGTGATGAGAAGGGCATGGAGCATTGTGATTACAAGGTTTATGGAGCATTGCGATGACAAATTTGTGGACCGTTGTGATGAAAATCGCGTGGCACATTGTGATGACAAGGGTCATGGAGTATTTTTCTCACAAAGGCATGGAGCATTGTGATGATAAGGGACACGGAACATTGTGATGATAAGGGTCACGGAGCATTGTGGTTTCAAAGGTCACAGAGCCTTGTGATGATGTGGGCATGGACCATTGTGCTGAGAAATGTTGTGAAGCATTGTGATGACTGGAGTCACGGAGCAGTGTGAGGACAGGCGTCATGGAGCTTTGTGATGACAAGGGCATGGAGCATTGTGATGACAGGGACATGGAGCATTTGTCTGACAAGTTTCATAGATTACTGTGATGACAGTGGACATGGTGCATTGTGATGACAAGGGCATGGAGCATTGTGATGAGAAGGTCATGGAGTTTTGTGAAGACAGGTGTCAAGGAGCATTGTGATGACATATGTCATGGTCCATTGCGATGACAATGGTAGGGAGCATTGTGATGCCAAATGTAATGGAGGATTGTAATGACAAATATAATGGAGCATTGTGATGACTAGGGCTTGGAGCATTATGATGACAAGGGCCATTGAGCATTTTCATAACAAGGTCGTGACGCATAGTGAAGACAAGTTCCTGGAGCATTGTGATGAGAAAACCATGGAGCCTTCTGATGACAAGTCTCATGGAGCATACTGATGAAAAGGGGCATGGACCATTGTGATTACAGGGGTCTTGGATCATTGTGATGACTAGGGCATGGAGCATTGTGAGGAGAAGGCCAAGGAGCATTCTAATGACATGCGTCATTGAGCTTTGTGATGACAAGGGCATGGAGCATTGTGATTACAGGGGTCTTGGAGCATTGTGATGAAAAGGGCATGGATCATTGTGATGAAAAAGGCATGGATCCTTGTCATGACAGGGTTCAAGGAGCATAAAGACAACAAGTGTCAGGGAGGATTTTAATGACAAGTGTATTGAGCATTGTGATGACAAAGCTCATGGAGCATTGTGATGAGAAGACCATGGATAATTGTGATGACGAGCATCATGGGGCATTGTGATGACAAGTGTTATGGAATATTGTGATCACAAGGGTTTGGAGCATTGTTATGCCAGAGGTCATGGAGCATTTTGATTTTACTGAGATGACAATAGCCTGAAGCATTATGATGATGGGCATGGTGCATTGTGATGACAGGGTTCATGGAGCATTGAGATGAAAAGGGGCATGGAGCATTGTGATTACAGGGGTCTTGGGGCATTCTGATGAGAAGGGCATGGAGACTTGTGATGACAAGGCCATGGAACATCATGATCGCAGGGGTCATGGAGTATTGTTATGAAAGGGGTAATGAAGCATTGTGATGAGAAGGGCATTGAGCATAGGTCTGAAATGTTTCATGGATTATTGTGATGAGAGTGGGCATGCAGCATTTTTATGACAAGGGCACAGAACACTGTGATACATGGGTCATGGCTGATTGTAATGACAAGGGCATGGAGCAATGTGATGAGAGGTGTCATGGAGCACTATGATGACTAGAGTCACGGAGCACATTGTGAATACAGGGGTCATGGAGCATTGGGATGACAAGGTCATTTATCATTTTGATGACAAGGGTCATGGAGCATTGGGCTGAAAATGTTCATGGAGTATTGTGATGACAGAGGTCATGGAGAATTTTGATTTCATTGCGCTGACAATAGCCGGAAGCATTATGATGACGTGCATGCTGCATTGTGATGACAGGGTTCATGAAGCATTGAGATGAAAAGCGGCATGGAGCATTGTGATTACAGGGGTCTTGGAGAATTGTGATAACAAAGGCATGGAGCATTTTGAGGAGAAGGCTCATGGAACATTGGGCTGAAAATGTTCATGGATTATTGTAATGATGGGGTCATGGAGCATTGTGATGACTAGGGAATGGAGCATTGTGATGACAAGAGTCCCGGATCATTGTGTTGTCAGGTGTCATGGAGTGTTGTGATGACAGTGGTCATGGAGCATTGTGATGATATTGGTCATGGAGCATTGTGATGAGAAGGTCATGGAGCATTGGGCTGAAAATATTCATGGAACATTGTGATGACAAGGGAATGGAGCATGATGATGACACGGTCCTGGAGCATTGTGATGAGATGACCATGGAGACTTGTGATGACAAGTCTCATGGAGCATTCTGATGAAAAGGGGCATGGAGCATTGTGATTACGGGGGTCTTGGAGCATTGTGATGACAAGGGCATGGAGTATTGTGAGGAGAAGGCCATGGAGCATTCTGATGACATGCTTCATGGACCTATGTGATGACAAGGGCATGGAGCATTGTGATTACAGGGGTCTTGGAACATTGTGATGACAAGAGTCATGGAGCCTTGTGATGAAAAGGCGATGGAACATTGTGATGGCAGTGGTATTGGAGCATTGTTATGACAGGGATAATGGAGCATTGTGATGAGAAGGGTATGGAGCATTGTGATAACAATGTTTGTGGAGCATTGTGATGACAAATTTGTGGACCGTTGTGATGAAAATTGTGTAGCACATTGTGATGACAAGGGTCATGGAGCATTTTTCTTACAAAGCCATGGAGCATTGTGATGACAAGGGTCATGGAGCATTGTGATGAAAAGTTCATGGAGCATTGTGGTTCCAAAGGTCACAGAGCCCTGTGATGACGCCGGCATGGACAGTTGTGATGACAAACGTTATGAAGCATTGTGATGACTGGAGTCTGGGAGCATTTTGATGACAGGGCTCATAGAGCATTGTGAATAAAAGGGTGATGCAGCATTGGGATGACAAGGGCATGGATCATTGTGATGACAAGGGTCATGGAGCATTGGGCTGAAAATGTTCATGGATTATTGTAATGATGGTGGTCATGGAGCATTGTGCTGACTAGGGAATGGAGCATTGTGATGACAAGAGTCCCGGATCATTGTGTTATCAGGTGTCATGGAGTGTTGTGATGACTGTGGTCATGGAGCATTGTGATGATATTGGTCATGGAGCATTGTGATGAGAAGGTCATGGAGCATTGGGCTGAAAATGTTCATGGAGTATTGTGATGACAGAGGTCATGGAGCACTGTGATGACTAGGGAATGGAGCATTGTGATGACTAGAGTCCCGGATCATTGTGTTGTCAGGTGTCATGGAGTGTTGTGATGACAGTGGTCATGGAGCATTGTGATGATATTGGTCATGGAGCATTGTGATGAGAAGGTCATGGAGCATTAGGCTAAAAATGTTCATGGTGTATTGTGATGACAGTGTTCATGGAGCATTGTGATGACAAGGGAATGGAGCATAGTGGTGACAAGGTCCTGGAGCATTGTGATGTGAAGACCATGGAGAGTTGTGATGACAATTCTCATGGAGCATTCTGATGAAAAGGGGCATGGTGCATTGTGATTACAGAGGTCTTGGAGCATTGTGAGGTCAAGGGCAAGGAGCATTGTGATGAGAAGGCCATGGAGCATTCTGATGACATGCGTCATGGAGCTTTGCGATGACAAGGACATGGAGCATTCTGATAACAGGGGTCTTGGAGCATTGTGATGAAAAGGGCATGGATCATTGTGATGAAAAAGGCATGGAGCCTGGTCATAACAGGGTTCAAGGAGGATACTGACGACAAGTGTCAGGGAGCATTGTGATGACATGTGTATTGAGCATTGTGATGACAAAGGTCATGGAGCATTGTGATGAGAAGACCATGGATAATTGTGATGATGAGCGTCATGGGGTGTTGTGATGATAAGTGTTATGGAACATTGTGATCTTAAGGGTTTGGTGTATTATGATGACAGAGGTCATGGAGAATTTTGATTTCATTGTGATGACAATAGCTTGAAGCTTTATGATGATGGGCATGGTGCATTGTGATGACAGGGTTCATGGAGCATTGAGATGAAAAGGTGCATGGAGCATTGTGATTACAGGGGTATTGGAGCATTGTGATGAGAAGGGTCATGGAGCCTTGTGATGACAAGGCCATGGATCATCGTGATGGCAGTGGTCACGGAGCATTGTTATGACAGGGCTAATGGAGCGTTGTGATGGCAAGGTCATGGAGCATTGTGATGCCAAGGGTCATGGATCTTTGTGATGACAAATGTCATGGAGCATTTTGACCACAAGGACATTGTGCATTGTGATGAGAAGGGCAGGGAGCATTGTGATGACAGAGGTCATGGAGATTTTTGATTTCATTGTGCTGACAATAGCCTGAAGCATTATGATGATGGGCATGGTGCATTTTGATGACAGGGTTCATGGATCATTGAGATGAAAAGGTGCATGGAGCATTGTGATTACAGGGGTCTTGGGGCATTGTGATGAAAAGGGTCATGGAGCCTTGTGATGACAAGGCCATGGAACATCGTGATGGTAGGGGTCATGGAGCATTGTTATGACAGGTGTAATGGAGCATTGTGATCGCAAGGGCATGGAGCATTGTGATGAGAAGGCCATGGAGCATTCTGATGACATGTGTCATGGAGCTTTGTGATGACAAGGGCATGGAGCAATGTGATGAGAGCGTTCATGGAGCATTGTGATAAAAATGACATGGAGCATTGTGATGCCAAGGGTCATGGATCTTTGTGAAGACAAAGACCATAGAGCATTTTGATGACAAGGGCGTTGTGCATTGTGATGAGAAGGGCAGGGAGCATTGTGATGACAAGGTCCTGGAGCATTTTGATGAAAAGTGTCATGGAACATTTTGATGACAGGGTTTATGGAACATTGTGATGTCATGGGTCATGGGCATTTTGATGAAATGGGTCATGGAGCAGTTTGATGACAGGGGTTATGGAACATTGTGATGTCAGTGGTCATCGAATATTGTGATGACAAGTGCATGTAGCATTGTGAAGACAGGAATCATAGAACATTATGATTACAAGGGTGTCGGAGTATTGTGATGAATAGTGATGTAACATTGTGATATCAGTGGTGAGAGAGCATTTTCATGAGAATTGCATGGAGCATTATGATGTCAAGGTTTATGGAGCACTGTGATGACAATATTGTGGAGCACTGTGATGACAAGCGCATGGTGCATTGTGATGACATGTGTCATGGAGCAATGTGCAGACAAGCACATGGAGAATTGTGATGACAAGGGTCATGGAGCATTGTGCTGAGAATGGCATAGAGCATTGTGATGACAAGCGTCAAAGAGCATTGTGATGAAAAGTTCATGGAGCATTGTGGTTAAAAAGGTCACAGAGGCTGTTGATGACGAGGGAAGGGACCATTGTGATGACAAAGGTCATGAAGCATTGTGATGACTGGAGTCACGGAGCATTGTGATGACAGGGGTAATGGAGCATTGTGATAACAAGGGCATGGAGCATTGTGATGACAAGGGCATGGAGCATTGGTCTAATAAGTTTCATGGGTTATTGCGATGACAGTTGGAATGGTGCATTGTGGTGACAAGGGCATGGAGCATTGTGATGACCAGGTCATGCAGTATTGTGAAGACAGGTGTCAGGGAGCATTGTGATGACATATGTAATGGCCCATTGTGATGACAATGGCATGGAGCATTGTGATGCCAAGTGTCATGGAGGATTTTGATGACAAAGGTAATGGAGCATTGTGATGACAATGGCTTGGAGCATTGTGATGACAAGGGTCAGGGATCATTGTGCTGACAAGTGCATGGAGAATTGTGATGACAAGGGTCATGGAGCATTCTGATGACAAGCTTGTGGAGTATTTTGATGACAATGGCATGGAGCATTGTAATGAAAATGGCATGGGGCATTGTGATGAAAAAGGCATGGAGCCTTTTTGTGACAGGGTTCAAGGAGCATTCTGATGACAAGTGTCAGGGAGCATTGTGATGACAAGTGTATTGAGAATTGTGATGCCAAAGGTCATGGAGCATTGTGATGAAAAGGGCATGAGGTATTGTGATGACCCGCATCATGGAGCGTTGTGATGACAAGTGTTATGGAACATTGTGATCACAAGGTTTTGGAGCATTGTGATGACAGAGGTCATGGATCATTTTGATTTCAAGGAGCATGGAGCATTGTGATGACAAGGGCATGAAGCAATGTGACTCCAAGTCTCATGGAGGATTGTGATGACATGGTAATGGAGTATTGTGATGACAAGAGCATAGAGCACTGTAATGACATGGTCATGTAGCATTTTGCTGATAAAGGCATGGAGCATTGTGATGACAGGTGTCATGGAGCACTGTGATGAGAATCGACACAGAGCATTGTGAATACAGGGTTCATGGAGCATTGGGTGGACTAGGGAATGGAGCATTGTGATGACAAGTGTCCCAGATCATTGTGTTGTCAGGCGTCCTGGAGTGTTGTGATGACAGTGGGAATGGAGAATTGTGATTATATTGGTCATGGAGCATTATGATGAGAAGGTCATTGAGCACTGGGCTGAAAATGTTCATGGAGTATTGTGATGACAGGGGTCATGGAGCATTGTGATGACAAGGGAATGGAGCATTGTGATGAGAAGTACATGGAGACATGTGATGACAAATCTCATGGAGCATTCTGATGAAAAGGGGCATGGTGCATTGTAATAACAGTGGTCTTGGAGCATTGTGATGACAAGGGCTTGGAATATTGGGATGAGAAGGCCATTATGCATTCTGATGACAAGCGTCATGGAGCTTTGCGATAACAAGGGCATGGTGAATTCTGATTACAGGGTTCTTGGAGCTTTGTGTTGAAAAAGGCATGGATCATTGTGATGAAGAAGGCATGGAGACTTATCATGACAGGGTTCAGGGAGCATACTCATGACAAGTGTCAAGGAGCATTGTGATGACAAGTGTATTGAGCATTGTGATGACAAAGGTCATGGAGCATTGTGCTGAGAAGACCACGGATAATTGTGATGACGAGAATCATGGGGTGTTGTGAAGATAAGTGTTATGGAACATTGTGATCACAAGTGTTTGGAGCATTATGATGACAGAGGTCATGGAGCATTGTGATAACAAGGGCATGGAGCATTGTAATGACAAGGGCATGGAGCATTGGTCTAATAAGTTTCATGGATTATTGCGATGACAGTTGGAATGGTGCATTGTGGTGACAAGGACATGGAGCATTGTGATGACCTGGTCATGCAGTATTGTGAAGACAGGTGTCAGGGAGCATTGTGATGACATATATAATGGCCCATTGTGATGACAATGGCATGGAGCATTGTGATGCCAAGTGTCATGGAGGATTCTGATGACAAATGTAATGGAGCATTGTGATGACAATGGCTTGGAGCATTGTGATGACAAGGGTCCGGGAGCATTGTGCTGAGAAGTTCATGGAGAATTGTGATGACAAGGGTCATGGAGCATTCTGATGACAAGCTTGTGGAGTATTCTGATGAAAATGGCATGGAGCATTGTGATAAAAACGGCATGGGGCACTGTGATGAAAAAGGCATGGAGCCTTTCCGTGAGCGGGTTCAAGGAGCATTCTGACGACAAGTGTCAGGGAGCATTGTGATGAAAAGGGCATGGAGTATTGTGATGACCGGCATCATGGAGCGTTGTGATGACAAGTGTTATGGAACATTGTGATCACAAGGGTTTGGAGCACTGTGATGACAGAGGTCATGGATCATTTTCATTTCAAGGAGCATGGAGCATTGTGATGACAAGGGCATGAAGCAATGTGATCCCAAGGTTCATGGAGGATTGTGATGACAATGGTAATGGAGTATTGTGATGACAAGCGCATAGAGCATTGTAATGACAAAGTCATGTGGCACTTTGCTGACAAATGCATGGAGCATTTTGAGGACAGGTGTCATGGAGCACTGTGATGACAAGTGTCATGGAACATTGTGAATACAGGGGTCATGGAGCATTGTGATGACAAGGGCATGGATCATTGTGATGACAAGGGTCATGGAGCATTGGGCTGAAAATGTTCATGGAGTATTGTGATGACAGGTGTCATGGAGCATTGAGATGAAAAGGGGCATGGATCATTGTGATTACAGGGTTCCTGGAGCATTGTGATGACAAAGGCATGGAGCATTTTGATGAGAAGTCCATGGAACATACTGATGACATGTGTCATGGAGCTTTGTGATGACAAGGGCATGGAGCATTGTGATTACAGGGGTCTTGCAGCATTGTGATGACAAGTGTCATGGAGCCTTGTGATGACAAGTCTGTGGAACATTGTGATGGCCGGGGTCATGGAGCATTGTTATGACAGGGGTCATGGAGCATTGTGATGAGAAAGGCATGGAGCATTGTGATTACAAGGTTTATGGAGCATTGCGATGACAAATTTGTGGACCGTTGTGATGAAAAGCGCGTGGCACATTTTGATGACAAGTGTCATGGAGCATTGTGATGAAACGATCATGGAGCATTGTGGTTACAAAGGTCACAGAGCCTTGTGATGACACGGGCATGGACCACTGTGATGACAAATGTCATGAAGCATTGTGATGACTGGAGTCACGGAGCATTGTGATGACAGGGGTCATGGAGCATTGTCATAACAAGGGCATGGAGCATTGTGATGACAATGGCATGGAGCATTGGTCTAAAATGTTTCATGGATTATTGTGATGACAGTTGGAATGGCGCATTGTGATGACAAGGGCATGGAGCATTGTGATGACCAGGTCATGCAGTATTGTGAAGACAGGTGTCAGGGAGCATTGTGATGACATATGTAATGGCCCATTGTGATGACAATGGCATGGAGCATTGTGATGCCAAGTGTCATGGAGGATTCTGATGACAAAGTTAATGGAGCATTGTGATGACAATGGCTTGGAGCATTGTGATGACAAGGGTCAGGGAGCATTGTGCTGAAAAGTGCATGGAGAATTGTGATGACAAGGGTCATGGAGCATTCTGATGACAAGCTTGTGGAGGTTTTTAATGACAAAGGCATGGAGCATTGTGATGAAAATGGCATGGGGCATTGTGATGAAAAATACATGGAGCCTTTTCGTGACAGCGTACAAGCAGCATTCTGACGACAAGTGTCAGGGAGCATTGTGATGGCAAGTGTATTGAGAATTGTGATGACAAAGTTCATGGAGCATTGTGATGAAAAGCGCATGGAGTATTGTGATGACAGACATCATGGAGCGTTGTGAGGACAAGTGTTATGGAACATTGTGATCACAAGGATTTGGAGAATTGTGATGACAGAGGTCATCAATCATTTTGATTTCAAAGAGCATGGAGCATTGTGATGACAAGGGCATGAAGCAATGTGATCCCAAGGTTCATGGAGGATTGTGATGACAATGGTAATGGTGTATTATGATGACAAGCGCATAGAGGATTGTAATGACAAGGTCATGTAGCATTTTGCTGTCAAAGGCATGGAGCATTGTGATGACATGTGTCATTGGGCACTGTGATGACAAGCGTCACGGAGCATTGTGTATACAGGGTTCATGGAGCATTGAGATGAAAAGGTGCATGGAGCATTGTGATTACAGGGGTATTGGAGCATTGTGTTGAGAAGGGTCATGGAGCCTTGTGATGACAAGGCCATGGATCATCGTGATGGCAGTGGTCACGGAGCATTGTTATGACAGGGCTAATGGAGCGTTGTGATGGCAAGGTCATGGAGCATTGTGATGCCAAGGGTCATGGATCTTTGTGATGACAAATGTCATGGAGCATTTTGACCACAAGGACATTGTGCATTGTGATGAGAAGGGCAGGGAGCATTGTGATGACAGAGGTCATGGAGATTTTTGATTTCATTGTGCTGACAATAGCCTGAAGCATTATGATGATGGGCATGGTGCATTTTGATGACAGGGTTCATGGATCATTGAGATGAAAAGGTGCATGGAGCATTGTGATTACAGGGGTCTTGGGGCATTGTGATGAAAAGGGTCATGGAGCCTTGTGATGACAAGGCCATGGAACATCGTGATGGTAGGGGTCATGGAGCATTGTTATGACAGGTGTAATGGAGCATTGTGATCGCAAGGGCATGGAGCATTGTGATGAGAAGGCCATGGAGCATTCTGATGACATGTGTCATGGAGCTTTGTGATGACAAGGGCATGGAGCAATGTGATGAGAGCATTCATGGAGCATTGTGATAAAAATGACATGGAGCATTGTGATGCCAAGGGTCATGGATCTTTGTGAAGACAAAGACCATAGAGCATTTTGATGACAAGGGCGTTGTGCATTGTGATGAGAAGGGCAGGGAGCATTGTGATGACAAGGTCCTGGAGCATTTTGATGAAAAGTGTCATGGAACATTTTGATGACAGGGTTTATGGAACATTGTGATGTCATGGGTCATGGGCATTTTGATGAAATGGGTCATGGAGCAGTTTGATGACAGGGGTTATGGAACATTGTGATGTCAGTGGTCATCGAATATTGTGATGACAAGTGCATGTAGCATTGTGAAGACAGGAATCATAGAACATTATGATTACAAGGGTGTCGGAGTATTGTGATGAATAGTGATGTAACATTGTGATATCAGTGGTGAGAGAGCATTTTCATGAGAATTGCATGGAGCATTATGATGTCAAGGTTTATGGAGCACTGTGATGACAATATTGTGGAGCACTGTGATGACAAGCGCATGGTGCATTGTGATGACATGTGTCATGGAGCAATGTGCAGACAAGCACATGGAGAATTGTGATGACAAGGGTCATGGAGCATTGTGCTGAGAATGGCATAGAGCATTGTGATGACAAGCGTCAAAGAGCATTGTGATGAAAAGTTCATGGAGCATTGTGGTTAAAAAGGTCACAGAGGCTGTTGATGACGAGGGAATGGACCATTGTGATGACAAAGGTCATGAAGCATTGTGATGACTGGAGTCACGGAGCATTGTGATGACAGTTGGAATGGTGCATTGTGGTGACAAGGGCATGGAGCATTGTGATGACCAGGTCATGCAGTATTGTGAAGACAGGTGTCAGGGAGCATTGTGATGACATATGTAATGGCCCATTGTGATGACAATGGCATGGAGCATTGTGATGCCAAGTGTCATGGAGGATTTTGATGACAAAGGTAATGGAGCATTGTGATGACAATGGCTTGGAGCATTGTGATGACAAGGGTCAGGGATCATTGTGCTGACAAGTGCATGGAGAATTGTGATGACAAGGGTCATGGAGCATTCTGATGACAAGCTTGTGGAGTATTTTGATGACAATGGCATGGAGCATTGTAATGAAAACGGCATGGGGCATTGTGATGAAAAAGGCATGGAGCCTTTTTGTGACAGGGTTCAAGGAGCATTCTGATGACAAGTGTCAGGGAGCATTGTGATGACAAGTGTATTGAGAATTGTGATGCCAAAGGTCATGGAGCATTGTGATGAAAAGGGCATGGAGTATTGTGATGACCCGCATCATGGAGCGTTGTGATGACAAGTGTTATGGAACATTGTGATCACAAGGTTTTGGAGCATTGTGATGACAGAGGTCATGGATCATTTTGATTTCAAGGAGCATGGAGCATTGGGATGACAAGGGCATGAAGCAATGTGACTCCAAGTCTCATGGAGGATTGTGATGACATGGTAATGGAGTATTGTGATGACAAGCGCATAGAGCACTGTAATGACATGGTCATGTAGCATTTTGCTGATAAAGGCATGGAGCATTGTGATGACAGGTGTCATGGAGCACTGTGATGAGAATCGACACAGAGCATTTTGAATACAGGGTTCATGGAGCATTGGGTTGACTAGGGAATGGAGCATTGTGATGACAAGTGTCCCAGATCATTGTGTTGTCAGGTGTCCTGGAGTGTTGTGATGACAGTGGGAATGGAGAATTGTGATTATATTGGTCATGGAGCATTATGATGAGAAGGTCATTGAGCACTGGGCTGAAAATGTTCATGGAGTATTGTGATGACAGGGGTCATGGAGCATTGTGATGACAAGGGAATGGAGCATTGTGGTGACAAGGTCCTGAAGCATTGTGATGAGAAGTACATGGAGACATGTGATGACAAATCTCATGGAGCATTCTGATGAAAAGGGGCATGGTGCATTGTAATAACCGTGGTCTTGGAGCATTGTGATGACAAGGGCTTGGAATATTGGGATGAGAAGGCCATTATGCATTCTGATGACAAGCGTCATGGAGCTTTGCGATAACAAGGGCATGGTGAATTCTGATTACAGGGTTCTTGGAGCTTTGTGTTGAAAAAGGCATGGATCATTGTGATGAAAAAGGCATGGAGACTTGTCATGACAGGGTTCAGGTAGCATACTGATGACAAGCGTCAAGGAACATTGTGATGACAAGTGTATTGAGCATTGTGATGACAAAGGTCATGGAGCATTGTGCTGAGAAGACCACGGATAATTGTGATGACGAGAATCATGGGGTGTTGTGAAGATAAGTGTTATGGAACATTGTGATCACAAGTGTTTGGAGCATTATGATCACAGAGGTCATGGAGCATTGTGATAACAAGGGCATGGAGCATTGTAATGACAAGGGCATGGAGCATTGGTCTAATAAGTTTCATGGATTATTGCGATGACAGTTGGAATGGCGCATTGTGATGACAAGGGCATGGAGCATTGTGATGACCAGGTCATGCAGTATTGTGAAGACAGGTGTCAGGGAGCATTGTGATGACATATATAATGGCCCATTGTGCTGACAATGGCATGGAGCATTGTGATGCCAAGTGTCATGGAGGATTCTGATGACAAATGTAATGGAGCATTGTGATGACAATGGCTTGGAGCATTGTGATGACAAGGGTCCGGGAGCATTGTGCTGAGAAGTGCATGGAGAATTGTGATGACAAGGGTCATGGAGCATTCTGATGACAAGCTTGTGGAGTATTCTGATGAAAATGGCATGGAGCATTGTGATAAAAACGGCATGGGGCACTGTGATGAAAAAGGCATGGAGCCTTTCCTTGAGAGGGTTCAAGGAGCATTCTGACGACAAGTGTCAGGGAGCATTGTGATGAAAAGGGCATGGAGTATTGTGAAGACCGGCATCATGGAGCGTTGTGATGACAAGTGTTATGGAACATTGTGATCACAAGGGTTTGGAGCACTGTGATGACAGAGGTCATGGATCATTTTCATTTCAAGGAGCATGGAGCATTGTGATGACAAGGGCATGAAGCAATGTGATCCCAAGGTTTATGGAGGATTGTGATGACAATGGTAATGGAGTATTGTGATGACAAGCGCATAGAGCATTGTAATGACAAAGTCATGTGGCACTTTGCTGACAAATGCATGGAGCATTTTGAGGACAGGTGTCATGGAGCACTGTGATGACAAGTGTCATGGAACATTGTGAATACAGGGGTCATGGAGCATTGTGATGACAAGGGCATGGATCATTGTGATGACAAGTGTCATGGAGCATTGGGCTGAAAATGTTCATGGAGTATTGTGATGACAGGTGTCATGGAGCATTGAGATGAAAAGGGGCATGGATCATTGTGATTACAGGGTTCCTGGAGCATTGTGATGACAAAGGCATGGAGCATTTTGATGAGAAGTCCATGGAACATACTGATGACATGTGTCATGGAGCTTTGTGATGACAAGGGCATGGAGCATTGTGATTACAGGGGTCTTGCAGCATTGTGATGACAAGTGTCATGGAGCCTTGTGATGACAAGTCTGTGGAACATTGTGATGGCAGGGGTCATGGAGCATTGTTATGACAGGGGTCATGGAGCATTGTGATGAGAAAGGCATGGAGCATTGTGATTACAAGGTTTATTGAGCATTGCGATGACAAATTTGTGGACCGTTGTGATGAAAAGCGCATGGCACATTGTGATGACAAGTGTCATGGAGCATTGTGATGAAAAGATCATGGAGCATTGTGGTTACAAAGGACACAGAGCCTTGTGATGACACGGGCATGGACCACTGTGATGACAAATGTCATGAAGCATTGTGATGACTGGAGTCACGGAGCATTGTGATGACAGGGGTCATGGAGCATTGTCATAACAAGGGCATGGAGCATTGTGATGACAATGGCATGGAGCATTGGTCTAAAATGTTTCATGGATTATTGTGATGACAGTTGGAATGGCGCATTGTGATGACAAGGGCATGGAGCATTGTGATGACCAGGTCATGCAGTATTGTGAAGACAGGTGTCAGGGAGCACTGTGATGACATATGTAATGGCCCATTGTGATGACAATGGCATGGAGCATTGTGATGCCAAGTGTCATGGAGGATTCTGATGACAAAGTTAATGGAGCATTGTGATGACAATGGCTTGGAGCATTGTGATGACAAGGGTCAGGGAGCATTGTGCTGAAAAGTGCATGGAGAATTGTGATGACAAGGGTCATGGAGCATTCTGATGACAAGCTTGTGGAGGTTTTTAATGACAAAGGCATGGAGCATTGTGATGAAAATGGCATGGGGCATTGTGATGAAAAATACATGGAGCCTTTTCGTGACAGCGTACAAGCAGCATTCTGACGACAAGTGTCAGGGAGCATTGTGATGGCAAGTGTATTGAGAATTGTGATGACAAAATTCATGGAGCATTGTGATGAAAAGCGCATGGAGTATTGTGATGACAGACATCATGGAGCGTTGTGAGGACAAGTGTTATGGAACATTGTGATCACAAGGATTTGGAGAATTGTGATGACAGAGGTCATCAATCATTTTGATTTCAAAGAGCATGGAGCATTGTGATGACAAGGGCATGAAGCAATGTGATCCCAAGGTTCATGGAGGATTGTGATGACAATGGTAATGGTGTATTATGATGACAAGCGCATAGAGGATTGTAATGACAAGGTCATGTAGCATTTTGCTGTCAAAGGCATGGAGCATTGAGATGACATGTGTCATTGGGCACTGTGATGACAAGCGTCACGGAGCATTGTGTATACAGGGTTCATGGAGCATTGGGATGACAAGGGCATGGATCATTGTGATGACAAGGGTCATGGAGCATTGGGCTGAAAATATTCATGGAGTATTGTGATAACAGGGGTCATGGAGCATTGTGATGACAGAGGTCATGGAGAATTTTGATTTCATTGTGCTGACCATAGCCGGAAGCATCATGATGATGGGAATGATGCATTGTGATGACAGGGTTCATGGAGCATTGAGATGAAAAGTGGCATGGAGCATTGTGATTACAGGGGTCTTGGAGCATTGTGATGAAAAAGGCATGGATCCTTGTCATGACAGGGTTCAAGGAGCATAAAGACAACAAGTGTCAGGGAGGATTTTAATGACAAGTGTATTGAGCATTGTGATGACAAAGTTCATGGAGCATTGTGATGAGAATACCATGGATAATTGTGATGACGAGCATCATGGGGCATTGTGATGACAAGTGTTATGGAATATTGTGATCACAAGGGTTTGGAGCATTGTTATGCCAGAGGTCATGGAGCATTTTGATTTCACTGAGATGACAATAGCCTGAAGCATTATGATGATGGGCATGGTGCATTGTGATGACAGGGTTCATGGAGCATTGAGATGAAAAGGGGCATGGAGCATTGTGATTACAGGGGTCTTGGGGCATTCTGATGAGAAGGGCATGGAGACTTGTGATGACAAGGCCATGGAACATCATGATCGCAGGGGTCATGGAGTATTGTTATGAAAGGGGTAATGAAGCATTGTGATGAGAAGGGCATTGAGCATAGTTCTGAAATGTTTCATGGATTATTGTGATGAGAGTGGGAATGCAGCATTTTTATGACAAGGGCACAGAACACTGTGATACATGGGTCATGGCTGATTGTAATGACAAGGGCATGGAGCAATGTGATGAGAGGTGTCATGGAGCACTATGATGACTAGAGTCACGGAGCACATGGTGAATACAGGGGTCATGGAGCATTGGGATGACAAGGTCATTTATCATTTTGATGACAAGGGTCATGGAACATTGGGCTGAAAATGTTCATGGAGTATTGTGATGACAGAGGTCAAGGAGAATTTTGATTTCATTGCGCTGACAATAGCCGGAAGCATTATGATGATGTGCATGCTGCATTGTGATGACAGGGTTCATGAAGCATTGAGATGAAAAGCGGCATGGAGCATTGTGATTACAGGGGTCTTGGAGCATTGTGATAACAAAGGCATTTTGAGGAGAAGGGTCATGGAGCATTGTGATGACAATGGCTTGCAGCACTGTGATGACAAGGGTCAGGGAGCATTTTGCTGACAAGTGCATGGAGAATTGTGATGACAAGGGTCATGGAGCATTCGGATGACAAGCTTGTGGAGTATTTTGATGACAATGGCATGGGGCATTGTGATGAAAATGGCATGGGACATTTTGATTAAAAAAGCATGTAGCCCTTACGTGACAAGGTTCAAGGAGCATTCTGACGACAAGTGTCAGGGAGCATTGTGATGACAAGTGTATTGTGAATTGTGATGACAAAGGTCATGGAGCATTGTGACGAAAAGGGCATGGAGTACTGTGATGACAGGCATCATGGAGCTTTGTAATGACAAGTGTTATGGAACATTGTGATCACAAGTGTTTGGAGAACTGTGATGACAGAGGTCATTAATCATTTTGATTTCAAGGAGCATGGAGCACTGTGATGACAAGGGCATGAAGCAATGTGATCCCAAGGTTCATGGAGGATTGTGATGACAATGGTAATGGCGTATTGTGATGACAGGCGCATAGAGCAATGTAATGACAAGGTCATGTAGCACTTTGCTGACAAATGCATGGAGCATTTTGAGGACAGGTGTCATGGAGCCCTGTGATGACAAGTGTCATGGAACATTGTGAATACAAGGGTCATGGAGCATTGTGATGACAAGGGCATGGATCATTGTGATGACAAGGGTCATGGAGCATTGGGCTGAAAATGTTCATGGAGTATTGTGATGACAGGTGTCATGCAGCATTGAGATGAAAAGGGGCATGGATCATTGTGATTACAGGGTTCCTGGAGCATTGTGATGACAAAGGAATGGAGCCTTTTGATGAGAAGTCCATGGAACATACTGATGACATGTGTCATGGAGCTTTGTGATGACAAGGGCATGGAGCATTGTGATGACATGTGTCATGGAGCAATGTGCAGACAAGCGCATGGAGAATTGTGATGACAAGGGTCATGGAGCATTGTGCTGAGAATGGCATAGAGCATTGTGATGACAAGCGTCAAAGAGCATTGTGATGAAAAGTTCATGGAGCATTGTGGTTAAAAAGGTCACAGAGGCTGTTGATGACGAGGGAATGGACCATTGTGATGACAAAGGTCATGAAGCATTGGGATGACTGGAGTCACGGAGCATTGTGATGACAGTGGTCATGGAGCATTGGTCTAATAAGTTTCATGGGTTATTGCGATGACAGTTGGAATGGTGCATTGTGGTGACAAGGGCATGGAGCATTGTGATGACCAGGTCATGCAGTATTGTGAAGACAGGTGTCAGGGAGCATTGTGATGACATATGTAATGGCCCATTGTGATGACAATGGCATGGAGCATTGTGATGCCAAGTGTCATGGAGGATTCTGATGACAAAGGTAATGGAGCATTATGATGACAATGGCTTGGAGCATTGTGATGACAAGGGTCAGGGATCATTGTGCTGACAAGTGCATGGAGAATTGTGATGACAAGGGTCATGGAGCATTCTGATGACAAGCTGGTGGAGTATTTTGATGACAATGGCATGGAGAGTTGTAATGAAAATGGCATGGGGCATTGTGATGAAAAAGGCATGGAGCCTTTTTGTGACAGGGTTCAAGGAGCATTCTGATGACAAGTGTCAGGGAGCATTGTGATGACAAGTGTATTGAGAATTGTGATGCCAAAGGTCATGGAGCATTGTGATGAAAAGGGCATGAGGTATTGTGATGACCCGCATCATGGAGCGTTGTGATGACAAGTGTTATGGAACATTGTGATCACAAGGTTTTGGAGCATTGTGATGACAGAGGTCATGGATCATTTTGATTTCAAGGAGCATGGAGCATTGTGATGACAAGGGCATGAAGCAATGTGACTCCAAGTCTCATGGAGGATTGTGATGACATGGTAATGGAGTATTGTGATGACAAGCGCATAGAGCACTGTAATGACATGGTCATGTAGCATTTTGCTGATAAAGGCATGGAGCATTGTGATGACAGGTGTCATGGAGCACTGTGATGAGAATCGACACAGAACATTGTGAATACAGGGTTCATGGAGCATTGGGATGAGTAGGGAATGGAGCATTGTGATGACAAGTGTCCCGGATCATTGTGTTGTCAGGTGTCCTGGAGTGTTGTGATGACAGTGGGAATGGAGAATTGTGATTATATTGGTCATGGAGCATTATGATGAGAAGGTCATGGAACATTCTGATGACATGTGTCATGGAGCTTTGTGATGACAAGAGCATGGAGCATTGTGATGACATGCGTCATGGAGCTTTGTGATGACAAGGTCATGGAGCATTTTGATGACAAGGGAGTTGTGCATTGTGATGAGAAGGGCAGGGAGCATTGTGATGACGGTGTCATGGAGCAATTTGATGAAAATGGTCATGGAACATTTTGATGACAGGGGTTATGGAAAATTGTGGTGTCAGGGGTCATCGAACATTGTGATGATAAGTGATTGTAGCATTGTGATGACAGGAGTCATGGAACATTGTGATGACAGGGGTGAGGGCGTATTGTGACGAATAGTGATGTAACATTGTGATATCAGTGGTGAGAGAGCATTTTGATGAGAAGCGCCTGGAGCATTGTGATGACAAGATTTATGGAGCACTGTGATGACAAGATTGTGGAGCACTGTGATGACAAGCGCATGGTGAATTGTGATGACATGTGTCATGGAGCATTGTGCTGACAAGCGCATGGAGCACTGTGATGACAAGGGTCATGGAGCATTGTGCTGAGAAAGGCATAGAACATTGTGATGAAAAGAGTCAAAGAGCATTGTGATAAAAATTTCATGGAGCATTGTGATTAAAAAAGTCACAGAGACTGTTAATGATGAGGGCATGGACCATTGTGATGACAAATGTCATGAAGCATTGTGATGACTGGAGTCACGGAGCATTGTTATGACAGGGGTAATGGAGCATTGTGATGAGAAGGGCATGGAGCATTCTGATTACAGTGGTCTTGGAGCATTGTGATGAAAAGGGCATGGATCATTGTGATGAAAAAGGCATGGAGCCTGGTCATAACAGGGTTCAAGGAGCATACTGACGACAAGAGTCAGGGAGCATTATGATGACAACTGTATTGAGCATTGTGATGACAAAGGTCATGGAGCATTGTGATGAGAAAACCATGGAGCCTTGTGATGACAAGTCTCATGGAGCATACTGATGAAAAGGGGCCTGGACCATTGTGATTACAGGGGTCTTGGAACATTGTGATGACAAGGGAATGGAGCATTGTGAGGAGAAGGCCAACTACCATTCTAATGACATGCGTCATTGAGCTCTGTGATGACAAGGGCATGGAACATTGTGATTACAGGGGTCTTGGAGCATTGCGATGAAAAGGGCATGGATCACTGTGATGAAAAAGGCATGGAGCCTTGTCATGATAGGGTTCAAGGAGCATACAGACAACAAGTGTCATGGAGCATTTTAATGACAAGTGTATTGAGCATTGTGATGACAAAAGTCATGGAGCATTGTGATGAGAAGACCATGGATAATTGTGATGACGAGCGTCATGGGGCATTGTGATGACAAGTGTTAAGGAATATTGTGATCACAAGGGTTTGTAGCATTGTTATGACAGTGGTCATGGAGCATATTGATTTCATTGTGATGACAATAGCATGAAGAATTATGATGATGTGCATGGTACATTGTGAAGAAAGGTTTCATGGATCATTGAGATGAAAAGGGGCATGGAGTATTGTGATTTCAGGGGTCTTGGAGCATTGTGATGAGAAGGGTCATTGAGCCTTGTGATGACAAGGCCATGGAACATCGTGATGGCAGGGGTCATTGAGCATTGTTATGACAGGGGTAATGGAGCATTGTGATGGCAAGGGCATGGAGCATTGTGATGACAAGGCCATGGAGCATTCTGATGTCATGTGTCATGGAGCTTTGTGATGACAAGCACATGGAGCAATGTGATGACAATGATATGGAGCATTGTGATGCCAAGGGTCATGGATCTATGTGATGACAAAGGTCATGGAGCATTTTGATGAGAAGTGTGTTGTGCAGTGTGATGAGAAGGGCAGGGAGCATTGTGATGGTAGGGTCATGGAGCAATTTGATGAAAAGGGTCATGAATAATTTTGATGACATGGGTTATGGAACATTCTGATGTCAGGGGTCATGGGGCATTTTTATGAAAAGGGTCATGGAGCATTTTGATGACACGGGTTATGGAACATTGTGATGTCAGGGGTCATCGAACATTTTGATGATAAGTGCATGTAGCATTGTGATGACAGGAGTCATGGAACATTATGATGACAGGGGTGAGGGAGTTCTGTGACGAATAGTGATGTAACATTGTGATATCAGTGGTGAGAGAGCATTTTGATGAGAAGTGCATGGTGCATTGTGATGACATGTGTCATGGAGCATTGTGCTGACAAGCGCATGGAGCATTGTGATGACAAGGTTCATGGAGCATTGTGCTTAGAAAGACATAGAACATTGTGATGACAAGGGTCAAAGAGATTGTGATGAAAAGCTCAAAGAGCATTGTGGTTAAAAAGTCACAGAGACTGTTGATGACGAGGGCATGGACCATTGTGGTGACAAAGGTCATGAAGCATTGTGATGACTGGAGTCACGGAGCATTGTGATGACAGGGGTCATGGAGCATTGTGATAACAAGGGCATGGAGCACTGTGATGACAAGGGCATGGAGCATTGGGCTGAAAATGTTCATGGAGTATTGTGATGACAGGGGTCATGGAGCATTGTGATGACAAAGGTCATGGAGAATTTTGATTTCATTGTGCTGACAATAGCCGGAAGCATTATGATGATGGGAATGATGTACTGTGATGACAGGGTTCATGGATCATTGAGATGAAAAGGGGCATGGAGCATTGTGATTACAGTGGTCTTGGAGCACTGTGATGACAAGGACATGGAGCATTTTGAAGAGAAGGCCATGGAACATTCTGATGACATGTGTCATGGAGCTTTGTGATGACAAGAGCATGGAGCATTGTGATGACAGGGGTCTTGGAGCATTGTGATGACAAGTGTCATGGAGCCTTGTGATGAAAAGGCCGTGGAACATTGTGATGGGAGGGGTCATGGAGCATTGTTATGACAGGTGTAATGGAGCATTGTGATGAGAAGGGCATGGAGCATTGTGATTACAAGGTTTATGGAGCATTGCGATGACAAATTTGTGGACCGTTGTGATGAAAATCGCGTGGCACATTGTGATGACAAGGGTCATGGAGTATTTTTCTCACAAAGGCATGGAGCATTGTGATGATAAGGGACACGGAGCATTGTGATGATAAGGGTCACGGAGCATTGTGGTTTCAAAGGTCACAGAGCCTTGTGATGATGTGGGCATGGACCATTGTGCTGAGAAATGTTGTGAAGCATTGTGATGACTGGAGTCACGGAGCAGTGTGAGGACAGGCGTCATGGAGCTTTGTGATGACAAGGGCATGGAGCATTGTGATGACAGGGACATGGAGCATTTGTCTGACAAGTTTCATAGATTACTGTGATGACAGTGGACATGGTGCATTGTGATGACAAGGGCATGGAGCATTGTGATGAGAAGGTCATGGAGTTTTGTGAAGACAGGTGTCAAGGAGCATTGTGATGACATATGTCATGGTCCATTGCGATGACAATGGTAGGGAGCATTGTGATGCCAAATGTAATGGAGGATTGTAATGACAAATATAATGGAGCATTGTGATGACTAGGGCTTGGAGCATTATGATGACAAGGGCCATTGAGCATTTTCATAACAATGTCGTGACGCATTGTGAAGACAAGTTCCTGGAGCAATGTGATGAGAAAACCATGGAGCCTTCTGATGACAAGTCTCATGGAGCATACTAATGAAAAGGGGCATGGACCATTGTGATTACAGGGGTCTTGGATCATTGTGATGACTAGGGCATGGAGCATTGTGATTACAGGGGTCTTGGAGCATTGTGATGAAAAGGGCATGGATCATTGTGATGAAAAAGGCATGGATCCTTGTCATGACAGGGTTCAAGGAGCATAAAGACAACAAGTGTCAGGGAGGATTTTAATGACAAGTGTATTGAGCATTGTGATGACAAAGCTCATGGAGCATTGTGATGAGAAGACCATGGATAATTGTGATGACGAGCATCATGGGGCATTGTGATGACAAGTGTTATGGAATATTGTGATCACAAGGGTTTGGAGCATTGTTATGCCAGAGGTCATGGAGCATTTTGATTTCACTGAGATGACAATAGCCTGAAGCATTATGATGATGGGCATGGTGCATTGTGATGACAGGGTTCATGGAGCATTGAGATGAAAAGGGGCATGGAGCATTGTGATTACAGGGGTCTTGGGGCATTCTGATGAGAAGGGCATGGAGACTTGTGATGACAAGGCCATGGAACATCATGATCGCAGGGGTCATGGAGTATTGTTATGAAAGGGGTAATGAAGCATTGTGATGAGAAGGGCATTGAGCATAGGTCTGAAATGTTTCATGGATTATTGTGATGAGAGTGGGCATGCAGCATTTTTATGACAAGGGCACAGAACACTGTGATACATGGGTCATGGCTGATTGTAATGACAAGGGCATGGAGCAATGTGATGAGAGGTGTCATGGAGCACTATGATGACTAGAGTCACGGAGCACATGGTGAATACAGTGGTCATGGAGCATTGGGATGACAAGGTCATTTATCATTTTGATGACAAGGGTCATGGAGCATTGGGCTGAAAATGTTCATGGAGTATTGTGATGACAGAGGTCATGGAGAATTTTGATTTCATTGCGCTGACAATAGCCGGAAGCATTATGATGACGTGCATGCTGCATTGTGATGACAGGGTTCATGAAGCATTGAGATGAAAAGCGGCATGGAGCATTGTGATTACAGGGGTCTTGGAGAATTGTGATAACTAAGGCATGGAGCATTTTGAGGAGAAGGCTCATGGAACATTGGGCTGAAAATGTTCATGGATTATTGTAATGATGGGGTCATGGAGCATTGTGATGACTAGGGAATGGAGCATTGTGATGACAAGAGTCCCGGATCATTGTGTTGTCAGGTGTCATGGAGTGTTGTGATGACAGTGGTCATGGAGCATTGTGATGATATTGGTCATGGAGCATTGTGATGAGAAGGTCATGGAGCATTGGGCTGAAAATATTCATGGAACATTGTGATGACAAGGGAATGGAGCATGATGATGACACGGTCCTGGAGCATTGTGATGAGATGACCATGGAGACTTGTGATGACAAGTCTCATGGAGCATTCTGATGAAAAGGGGCATGGAGCATTGTGATTACAGGGGTCTTGGAGCATTGTGATGACAAGGGCATGGAGTATTGTGAGGAGAAGGCCATGGAGCATTCTGATGACATGCTTCATGGACCTATGTGATGACAAGGGCATGGAGCATTGTGATTACAGGGGTCTTGGAACATTGTGATGACAAGTGTCATGGAGCCTTGTGATGACAAGGCGATGGAACATTGTGATGGCAGTGGTATTGGAGCATTGTTATGACAGGGGTAATGGAGCATTGTGATGAGAAGGGTATGGAGCATTGTGATAACAATGTTTGTGGAGCATTGTGATGACAAATTTGTGGACCGCTGTGATGAAAATTGTGTAGCACATTGTGATGACAAGGGTCATGGAGCATTTTTCTTACAAAGCCATGGAGCATTGTGATGACAAGGGTCATGGAGCATTGTGATGAAAAGTTCATGGAGCATTGTGGTTCCAAAGGTCACAGAGCCCTGTGATGACGCCGGCATGGACAGTTGTGATGACAAACGTTATGAAGCATTATGATGACTGGAGTCACGGAGCATTTTGATGACAGGGCTCATAGAACATTGTGAATAAAAGGGTGATGCAGCATTGGGATAACAAAGGCATGGATCATTGTGATGACAAGGGTCATGGAGCATTGGGCTGAAAATGTTCATGGATTATTGTAATGATGGGGGTCATGGAGCATTGTGCTGACTAGGGAATGGAGCATTGTGATGACAAGAGTCCCGGATCATTGTGTTATCAGGTGTCATGGAGTGTTGTGATGACAGTGGGAATGGAGCATTGTGATGATATTGGTCATGGAGAATTGTGATGAGAAGGTCATGGAGCATTGGGCTGAAAATGTTCATGGTGTATTGTGATGACAGGGTTCATGGAGCATTTTGATGACAAGGAAATGGAGCATTGTGGTGACAAGGTCCTGGAGCATTGTGATGAGAAAACCATGGAGACGTGTGATGGCAAGTCTCATGGAGCATTCTGATGAAAAGGGGCATGGTGCATTGTGATTACAGGGGTCTTGGAGCATTGTGAGTACAAGGGCATGGAGCATTGGGATGAGAAGTCCATGGAGCATTCTTATGACATGCGTCATGGAGCTTTGCGATGACAAGGGCATGGAGCATTGTGATTACAGTGGTCTTGGAGCCTTGTGATGAAAAGGGCATGGATCATTGTGATGAAAAAGGCATGGAGCCTGGTCATAACAGGGTTCAAGGAGCATACTGACGACAAGAGTCAGGGAGCATTATGATGACAACTGTATTGAGCATTGTGATGACAAAGGTCATGGAGCATTGTGATGAGAAAACCATGGAGCCTTGTGATGACAAGTCTCATGGAGCATACTGATGAAAAGGGGCCTGGACCATTGTGATTACAGGGGTCTTGGAACATTGTGATGACAAGGGAATGGAGCATTGTGAGGAGAAGGCCAACTACCATTCTAATGACATGCGTCATTGAGCTCTGTGACGACAAGGGCATGGAACATTGTGATTACAGGGGTCTTGGAGCATTGTGATGACAAGGGCATGGAGCATTGTGATGAGAAGGTCATGGAGTTTTGTGAAGACAGGTGTCAAGGAGCATTGTGATGACATATGTCATGGTCCATTGCGATGAAAATGGTAGGGAGCATTGTGATGCCAAATGTAATGGAGGATTGTAATGACAAATATAATGGAGCATTGTGATGACTAGGGCTTGGAGCATTATGATGACAAGGGCCATTGAGCATTTTCATAACAAGGTCGTGACGCATTGTGAAGACAAGTTCCTGGAGCATTGTGATGAGAAAACCATGGAGCCTTCTGATGACAAGTCTCATGGAGCATACTGATGAAAAGGGGCATGGACCATTGTGATGACAGGGGTCTTGGAGCATTGAGATGAAAAGCGGCATGGAGCACTGTGATTACAGGGGTCTTGGAGAATTGTGATAACAAAGGCATGGAGCATTTTGAGGAGAAGGCTCATGGAACATTGGGCTGAAAATGTTCATGGATTATTGTAATGATGGGGTCATGGAGCATTGTGATGACTAGGGAATGGAGCATTGTGATGACAAGAGTCCCGGATCATTGTGTTGTCAGGTGTCATGGAGTGCTGTGATGACAGTGGTCATGGAGCATTGTGATGATATTGGTCATGGAGCATTGTGATGAGAAGGTCATGGAGCATTGGGCTGAAAATATTCATGGAACATTGTGATGACAAGGGAATGGAGCATGATGATGACACGGTCCTGGAGCATTGTGATGAGATGACCATGGAGACTTGTGATGACAAGTCTCATGGAGCATTCTGATGAAAAGGGGCATGGAGCATTGTGATTACAGGGGTCTTGGAGCATTGTGATGACAAGGGCATGGAGTATTGTGAGGAGAAGGCCATGGAGCATTCTGATGACATGCTTCATGGACCTATGTGATGACAAGGGCATGGAGCATTGTGATTACAGGGGTCTTGGAACATTGTGATGACAAGTGTCATGGACCCTTGTGATGACAAGGCGATGGAACATTGTGATGGCAGTGGTATTGGAGCATTGTTATGACAGGGGTAATGGAGCATTGTGATGAGAAGGGTATGGAGCATTGTGATAACAATGTTTGTGGAGCATTGTGATGACAAATTTGTGGACCGTTGTGATGAAAATTGTGTAGCACATTGTGAT
This sequence comes from Mesoplodon bidens, assembly GCF_964165515.1. NCBI lineage: Eukaryota > Metazoa > Chordata > Mammalia > Artiodactyla > Ziphiidae > Mesoplodon > Mesoplodon bidens. The sequence continues at coordinate 778,268 of NW_027672706.1, read as the reverse complement.
GACAAGGGTCATGGAGCATTTTTCTTACAAAGCCATGCAGCATTGTGATGACAAGGGTCATGGAGCATTGTGATGAAAAGTTCATGGAGCATTGTGGTTCTAAAGGTCACAGAGCCCTGTGATGACGCCGGCATGGACAGTTGTGATGACAAACGTTATGAAGCATTGTGATGACTGGAGTCACGGAGCATTTTGATGACAGGGCTCATAGAACATTGTGAATAAAAGGGTGATGCAGCATTGGGATGACAAGGGCATGGATCATTGTGATGACAAGGGTCATGGAGCATTGGGCTGAAAATGTTCATGGATTATTGTAATGATGGGGGTCATGGAGCATTGTGCTGACTAGGGAATGGAGCATTGTGATGACAAGAGTCCCGGATCATTGTGTTATCAGGTGTCATGGAGTGTTGTGATGACAGTGGTCATGGAGCATTGTGATGATATTGGTCATGGAGCATTGTGATGAGAAGGTCATGGAGCATTGGGCTGAAAATGTTCATGGAGTATTGTGATGACAGAGGTCATGGAGCACTGTGATGACTAGGGAATGGAGCATTGTGATGACTAGAGTCCCGGATCATTGTGTTGTCAGGTGTCATGGAGTGTTGTGATGACAGTGGTCATGGAGCATTGTGATGATATTGGTCATGGAGCATTGTGATGAGAAGGTCATGGAGCATTGGGCTAAAAACGTTCATGGTGTATTGTGATGACAGTGTTCATGGAGCATTGTGATGACAAGGGAATGGAGCATAGTGGTGACAAGGTCCTGGAGCATTGTGATGAGAAGACCATGGAGAGTTGTGATGACAATTCTCATGGAGCATTCTGATGAAAAGGGCCATGGTGCATTGTGATTACAGAGGTCTTGGAGCATTGTGAGGTCAAGGGCATGGAGCATTGTGATGAGAAGCCCATGGAGCATTCTGATGACATGCGTCATGGAGCTTTGCGATGACAAGGACATGGAACATTCTGATAACAGGGGTCTTGGAGCTTTGTGATGAAAAGGGCATGGATCATTGTGATGAAAAAGGCATGGAGCCTGGTCATAACAGGGTTCAAGGAGGATACTGACGACAAGTGTCAGGGAGCATTGTGATGACAAGTGTATTGAGCATTGTGATGACAAAGGTCATGGAGCATTGTGATGAGAAGACCATGGATAATAGTGATGATGAGCGTCATGGGGTGTTGTGATGATAAGTGTTATGGAACATTGTGATCTTAAGGGTTTGGTGTATTATGATGACAGAGGTCATGGAGAATTTTGATTTCATTGTGATGACAATAGCTTGAAGCTTTATGATGATGGGCATGGTGCATTGTGATGACAGGGTTCATGGAGCATTGAGATGAAAAGGTGCATGGAGCATTGTGATTACAGGGGTATTGGAGCATTGTGATGAGAAGGGTCATGGAGCCTTGTGATGACAAGGCCATGGATCATCGTGATGGCAGTGGTCACGGAGCATTGTTATGACAGGGCTAATGGAGCGTTGTGATGGCAAGTCATGGTGCATTGTGATGCCAAGGGTCATGGATCTTTGTGATGACAAATGTCATGGAGCATTTTGACCAGATGGACATTGTGCATTGTGATGAGAAGGGCAGGGAGCATTGTGATGACAGAGGTCATGGAGATTTTTGATTTCATTGTGCTGACAATAGCCTGAAGCATTATGATAATGAGCATGGTGCATTGTGATGACAGGGTTCATGGATCATTGAGATGAAAAGGGGCATGGAGCATTGTGATTACAGGGGTCTTGGGGCATTGTGATGAAAAGGGTCATGGAGCCTTGTGATGACAAGGCCATGGAACATCGTGATGGTAGGGGTCATGGAGCATTGTTACGACAGGTGTAATGGAGCATTGTGATCGCAAGGGCATGGAGCATTGTGATGAGAAGGCCATGGAGCATTCTGATGACATGTGTCATGGAGCTTTGTGATGACAAGGGCATGGAGCAATGTGATGAGAGCGTTCATGGAGCATTGTGATAAAAATGACATGGAGCATTGTGATGCCAAGGGTCATGGATCTTTGTGAAGACAAAGACCATAGAGCATTTTGATGACAAGGGCGTTGTGCATTGTGATGAGAAGGGCAGGGAGCATTGTGATGACAAGGTCCTGGAGCATTTTGATGAAAAGTGTCATGGAACATTTTGATGACAGGGTTTATGGAACATTGTGATGTCATGGGTCATGGGCATTTTGATGAAATGGGTCATGGAGCAGTTTGATGACAGGGGTTATGGAACATTGTGATGTCAGTGGTCATCGAATATTGTGATGACAAGTGCATGTAGCATTGTGAAGACAGGAATCATAGAACATTATGATTACAAGGGTGTCGGAGTATTGTGATGAATAGTGATGTAACATTGTGATATCAGTGGTGAGAGAGCATTTTCATGAGAATTGCATGGAGCATTATGATGTCAAGGTTTATGGAGCACTGTGATGACAATATTGTGGAGCACTGTGATGACAAGCGCATGGTGCATTGTGATGACATGTGTCATGGAGCAATGTGCAGACAAGCACATGGAGAATTGTGATGACAAGGGTCATGGAGCATTGTGCTGAGAATGGCATAGAGCATTGTGATGACAAGCGTCAAAGAGCATTGTGATGAAAAGTTCATGGAGCATTGTGGTTAAAAAGGTCACAGAGGCTGTTGATGACGAGGGAATGGACCATTGTGATGACAAAGGTCATGAAGCATTGTGATGACTGGAGGCACGGAGCATTGTGATGACAGGGGTAATGGAGCATTGTGATAACAAGGGCATGGAGCATTGTGATGACAAGGGCATGGAGCATTGTGATGACCAGGTCATGCAGTATTGTGAAGACAGGTGTCAGGGAGCATTGTGATGACATATGTAATGGCCCATTGTGATGACAATGGCATGGAGCATTGTGATGCCAAGTGTCATGGAGGATTTTGATGACAAAGGTAATGGAGCATTGTGATGACAATGGCTTGGAGCTTTGTGATGACAAGGGTCAGGGATCATTGTGCTGACAAGTGCATGGAGAATTGTGATGACAAGGGTCATGGAGCATTCTGATGACAAGCTTGTGGAGTATTTTGATGACAATGGCATGGAGCATTGTAATGAAAATGGCATGGGACATTGTGATGAAAAAGGCATGGAGCCTTTTTGTGACAGGGTTCAAGGAGCATTCTGATGACAAGTGTCAGGGAGCATTGTGATGACAAGTGTATTGAGAATTGTGATGCCAAAGGTCATGGAGCATTGTGATGAAAAGGGCATGGAGTATTGTGATGACCCGCATCATGGAGCATTGTGATGACAAGTGTTATGGAACATTGTGATCACAAGGTTTTGGAGCATTGTGATGACAGAGGTCATGGATCATTTTGATTTCAAGAAGCATGGAGCATTGTGATGACAAGGGCATGAAGCAATGTGACTCCAAGTCTCATGGAGGATTGTGATGACATGGTAATGGAGTATTGTGATGACAAGCGCATAGAGCACTGTAATGACATGGTCATGTAGCATTTTGCTGATAAAGGCATGGAGCATTGTGATGACAGGTGTCATGGAGCACTGTGATGAGAATCGACACAGAGCATTGTGAATACAGGGTTCATGGAGCATTGGGTGGACTAGGGAATGGAGCATTGTGATGACAAGTGTCCCAGATCATTGTGTTGTCAGGTGTCCTGGAGTGTTGTGATGACAGTGGGAATGGAGAATTGTGATTATATTGGTCATGGAGCATTATGATGAGAAGGTCATTGAGCACTGGGCTGAAAATGTTCATGGAGTATTGTGATGACAGGGGTCATGGAGCATTGTGATGACAAGGGAATGGAGCATTGTGGTGACAAGGTCCTGAAGCATTGTGATGAGAAGTACATGGAGACATGTGATGACAAATCTCATGGAGCATTCTGATGAAAAGGGGCATGGTGCATTGTAATAACCGTGGTCTTGGAGAATTGTGATGACAAGGGCTTGGAATATTGGGATGAGAAGGCCATTATGCATTCTGATGACAAGCGTCATGGAGCTTTGCGATAACAAGGGCATGGTGAATTCTGATTACAGGGTTCTTGGAGCTTTGTGTTGAAAAAGGCATGGATCATTGTGATGAAAAAGGCATGGAGACTTGTCATGACAGGGTTCAGGGAGCATACTGATGACAATTGTCAAGGAGCATTGTGATGACAAGTGTATTGAGCATTGTGATGACAAAGGTCATGGAGCATTGTGATCAGAAGACCACGGATAATTGTGATGACGAGAATCATAGGGTGTTGTGAAGATAAGTGTTATGGAACATTGTGATCACAAGTGTTTGGAGCATTATGATGACAGAGGTCATGGAGCATTGTCATAACAAGGGCATGGAGCATTGTGATGACAATGGCATGGAGCATTGGTCTAATAAGTTTCATGGATTATTGCGATGACAGTTGGAATGGCGCATTGTGATGACAAGGGCATGGAGCATTGTGATGACCTGGTCATGCAGTATTGTGAAGACAGGTGTCAGGGAGCATTGTGATGACATATATAATGGCCCATTGTGCTGACAATGGCATGGAGCATTGTGATGCCAAGTGTCATGGAGGATTCTGATGACAAATGTAATGGAGCATTGTGATGACAATGGCTTGGAGCATTGTGATGACAAGGGTCCGGGAGCATTGTGCTGAGAAGTGCATGGAGAATTGTGATGACAAGGGTCATGGAGCATTCCGATGACAAGCTTGTGGAGTATTCTGATGAAAATGGCATGGAGCATTGTGATAAAAACGGCATGGGGCACTGTGATGAAAAAGGCATGGAGCCTTTCTGTGAGAGGGTTCAAGGAGCATTCTGACGACAAGTGTCAGGGAGCATTGTGATGAAAAGGGCATGGAGTATTGTGATGACCGGCATCATGGAGCGTTGTGATGACAAGTGTTATGGAACATTGTGATCACAAGGGTTTGGAGCACTGTGATGACAGAGGTCATGGATCATTTTCATTTCAAGGAGCATGGAGCATTGTGATGACAAGGGCATGAAGCAATGTGATCCCAAGGTTCATGGAGGATTGTGATGACAATGGTAATGGAGTATTGTGATGACAAGCGCATAGAGCATTGTAATGACAAAGTCATGTGGCACTTTGCTGACAAATGCATGGAGCATTTTGAGGACAGGTGTCATGGAGCACTGTGATGACAAGTGTCATGGAACATTGTGAATACAGGGGTCATGGAGCATTGTGATGACAAGGGCATGGATCATTGTGATGACAAGGGTCATGGAGCATTGGGCTGAAAATGTTCATGGAGTATTGTGATGACAGGTGTCATGGAGCATTGAGATGAAAAGGGGCATGGATCATTGTGATTACAGGGTTCCTGGAGCATTGTGATGACAAAGGCATGGAGCATTTTGATGAGAAGTCCATGGAACATACTGATGACATGTGTCATGGAGCTTTGTGATGACAAGGGCATGGAGCATTGTGATTACAGGGGTCTTGCAGCATTGTGATGACAAGTGTCATGGAGCCTTGTGATGACAAGTCTGTGGAACATTGTGATGGCAGGGGTCATGGAGCATTGTTATGACAGGGGTCATGGAGCATTGTGATGAGAAAGGCATGGAGCATTGTGATTACAAGGTTTATGGAGCATTGCGATGACAAATTTGTGGACCGTTGTGATGAAATGCGCGTGGCACATTGTGATGACAAGTGTCATGGAGCATTGTGATGAAAAGATCATGGAGCATTGTGGTTACAAAGGTCACAGAGCCTTGTGATGACACGGGCATGGACCACTGTGATGACAAATGTCATGAAGCATTGTGATGACTGGAGTCACGGAGCATTGTGATGACAGGGGTCATGGAGCATTGTCATAACAAGGGCATGGAGCATTGTGATGACAATGGCATGGAGCATTGGTCTAAAATGTTTCATGGATTATTGTGATGACAGTTGGAATGGCGCATTGTGATGACAAGGGCATGGAGCATTGTGATGACCAGGTCATGCAGTATTGTGAAGACAGGTGTCAGGGAGCATTGTGATGACATATGTAATGGCCCATTGTGATGACAATGGCAAGGAGCATTGTGATGCCAAGTGTCATGGAGGATTCTGATGACAAAGTTAATGGAGCATTGTGATGACAATGGCTTGGAGCATTGTGATGACAAGGGTCAGGGAGCATTGTGCTGAAAAGTGCATGGAGAATTGTGATGACAAGGGTCATGGAGCATTCTGATGACAAGCTTGTGGAGGTTTTTAATGACAAAGGCATGGAGCATTGTGATGAAAATGGCATGGGGCATTGTGATGAAAAATACATGGAGCCTTTTCGTGACAGCGTACAAGCAGCATTCTGACGACAAGTGTCAGGGAGCATTGTGATGGCAAGTGTATTGAGAATTGTGATGACAAAGTTCATGGAGCATTGTGATGAAAAGCGCATGGATTATTGTGATGACAGACATCATGGAGCGTTGTGAGGACAAGAGTTATGGAACATTGTGATCACAAGGATTTGGAGAATTGTGATGACAGAGGTCATCAATCATTTTGATTTCAAAGAGCATGGAGCATTGTGATGACAAGGGCATGAAGCAATGTGATCCCAAGGTTCATGGAGGATTGTGATGACAATGGTAATGGTGTATTATGATGACAAGCGCATAGAGGATTGTAATGACAAGGTCATGTAGCATTTTGCTGTCAAAGGCATGGAGCATTGTGATGACATGTGTCATTGGGCACTGTGATGACAAGCGTCACGGAGCATTGTGTATACAGGGTTCATGGAGCATTGGGATGACAAGGGCATGGATCATTGTGATGACAAGGGTCATGGAGCACTGGGCTGAAAATGTTCATGGAGTATTGTGATAACAGGGGTCATGGAGCATTGTGATGACAGAGGTCATGGAGAATTTTGATTTCATTGTGCTGACTATAGCCGGAAGCATCATGATGATGGGCATGATGCATTGTGATGACAGTGTTCATGGAGCATTGAGATGAAAAGTGGCATGGAGCATTGTGATGAAAAAGGCATGGATCCTTGTCATGACAGGGTTCAAGGAGCATAAAGACAACAAGTGTCAGGGAGGATTTTAATGACAAGTGTATTGAGCATTGTGATGACAAAGTTCATGGAGCATTGTGATGAGAAGACCATGGATAATTGTGATGACGAGCATCATGGGGCATTGTGATGACAAGTGTTATGGAATATTGTGATCACAAGGGTTTGGAGCATTGTTATGCCAGAGGTCATGGAGCATTTTGATTTCACTGAGATGACAATAGCCTGAAGCATTATGATGATGGGCATGGTGCATTGTGATGACAGGGTTCATGGAGCATTGAGATGAAAAGGGGCATGGAGCATTGTGATTACAGGGGTCTTGGGGCATTCTGATGAGAAGGGCATGGAGACTTGTGATGACAAGGCCATGGAACATCATGATCGCAGGGGTCATGGAGTATTGTTATGAAAGGGGTAATGAAGCATTGTGATGAGAAGGGCATTGAGCATAGTTCTGAAATGTTTCATGGATTATTGTGATGAGAGTGGGCATGGAGCATTTTTATGACAAGGGCACAGAACACTGTGATACATGGGTCATGGCTGATTGTAATGACAAGGGCATGGAGCAATGTGATGAGAGGTGTCATGGAGCACTATGATGACTAGAGTCACGGAGCATGGTGAATACAGGGGTCATGGAGCATTGGGATGACAATGGCTTGCAGCATTGTGATGACAAGGGTTAGGGAGCATTGTGCTGACAAGTGCATGGAGAATTGTGATGACAAGGGTCATGGAGCATTCGGATGACAAGCTTGTGGAGTATTTTGATGACAATGGCATGGGGCATTGTGAAGAAAATGGCATGGGGCCTTCTGTTTAAAAAAGCATGTAGCCCTTACGTGACAAGGTTCAAGGAGCATTCTGACGACAAGTGTCAGGGAGCATTGTGATGACAAGTGTATTGTGAATTGTGATGACAAAGGTCATGGAGCATTGTGACGAAAAGGGCATGGAGTACTGTGATGACAGGCATCATGGAGCTTTGTAATGACAAGTGTTATGGAACATTGTGATTACAAGGGTTTGGAGAATTGTGATGACAGAGGTCATCAATCATTTTCATTTCAAGGAGCATGGAGCACTGTGACGAGAAGGGCATGAAGCAATGTGATCCCAAGGTTCATGGATTATTGTGATGACAGGGGTCATGGAGCATTGTGATGACAGAGGTCATGGAGAATTTTGATTTCATTGCGCTGACAATAGCCGGAAGCATTATGATGATGTGCATGCTGCATTGTGATGACAGGGTTCATGGAGCATTGAGATGAAAAGCGGCATGGAGCATTGTGATTACAGGGGTCTTGGAGCATTGGGATGACAAGGGCATGGAGCATTTTGATGAGAAGGCCATGGAACATTCTGATGACATGTGTCATGGAGCTTTGTGATGACAAGGGCATGGAGCATTGTGATGACAGGGGTCTTGGAGCATTGTGATGACAAGTGTCATGGAGCCTTGTGATGACAAGGCCGTGGAACATTGTGATGGCAGTGGTCATGGAGCATTGTTATGACAGGGGTAATGGAGCTTTGTGATGAGAAGGGCATGGAGCATTGTGATAATAAGCTTTGTGGAGCATTGTGATGACAAATTTGTGCAACGTTGTGATGAAAATCGTGTGGCACATTGTGATGACAAGGGTCATGGAGCATTTTTCTCACAAAGGCATGGAGCATTGTGATGACAAGGGTCATGGAGCATTGTGAAGAAAAGTTCATGGAGCATTGTGGTTACAAAGGTCACAGAACCCTGTGATGACGCGGGCATGGACAGTTGTGATGACAAACGTTATGAAGCATTGTGATGACTGGAGTCACGGAGCATTGTGATGACAGGGCTCATAGAGCATTGTGAATAAAAGGGTGATGGAGCATTGGGATGACAAGGGCATGGATCATTGTGATGACAAGGGTCATGGAGCATTGGGCTGAAAATTTTCATGGATTATTGTAATGATGGGGTCATGGTGCACTGTGATGACTAGGGAATGGATCATTGTGATGAAAAGAGTCCCGGATCATTGTGATGTCAGGTGTCATGGAGTGTTGTGATGACTGTGGTCATGGAGCGTTGTGATGATATTGGTCATGGAGCATTGTGAAGAGATGTTCATGGAGTATTGGGCTGAAAATATTCATGGAACATTGTGATGACAAGGGAATGGAGCATGATGATGATACGGTCCTGGAGCAGTGTGATGAGATGACCATGGAGACTTGTGATGACAAGTCTCATGGAGCATTCTGATGTAAAGGGGCATGGAGCTTTGTGATTACAGGGGTTTTGGAGCATTGTGATGACAAGGGCATGGAGTATTGTGAGGAGAAGGCCATGGAGCATTCTGATGACATGCTTCATGGACCTATGTGATGACAAGGGCATGGAGCATTGTGATTACAGGGGTCTTGGAACATTGTGATGACAAGTGTCATGCAGCCTTGTGATGACAAGTCCATGGAACATTGTGATAGCAGTGGTATTGGAGCATTGTTATGACAGGGGTAATGGAGCATTGTGATGAGAAGGGTATGGAGCATTGTGATAACAATGTTTGTGGAGCATTGTGATGACAAATTTGTGGACCGTTGTGATGAAAAGTGTGTAGCACATTGTGATGACAAGGGTCATGGAGCATTTTTCTTACAAAGCCATGGAGCATTGTGATGACAAGGGTCATGGAGCATTGTGATGAAAAGTTCATGGAGCATTGTGGTTCCAAAGGTCACAGAGCCCTGTGATGACGCCGGCATGGACAGTTGTGATGACAAACGTTATGAAGCATTGTGATGACTGGAGTCACGGAGCATTTTGATGACAGGGCTCATAGAGCATTGTGAATAAAAGGGTGATGCAGCATTGGGATGACAAGGGCATGGATCATTGTGATGACAAGGGTCATGGAGCATGGGGCTGAAAATGTTCATGGATTATTGTAATGATGGGGGTCACGGAGCATTGTGCTGACTAGGGAATGGAGCACTGTGATGACAAGAGTCCCGGATCATTGTGTTGTCAGGTGTCATGGAGTGTTGTGATGACAGTGGTCATGGAGCATTGTGATGATATTGGTCATGGAGCATTGTGATGAGAAGGTCATGGAGCATTGGGCTGAAAATGTTCATGGAGTATTGTGATGACAGAGGTCATGGAGCACTGTGATGACTAGGGAATGGAGCATTGTGATGACAAGTGTCCCGGATCATTGTGTTGTCAGGTGTCATGGAGTGTTGTGATGACAGTGGTCATGGAGCATTGTGATGATATTGGTCATGGAGCATTGTGATGAGAAGGTCATGGAGCATTGGGCTAAAAATATTCATGGTGTATTGTGATGACAGTGTTCATGGAGAATTGTGATGACAAGGGAATGGAGCATAGTCGTGACAAGGTCCTGGAGCATTGTGATGAGAAGACCATGGAGACTTGTGATGACAAGTCTCATGGAGCATTCTGAGGAAAAGGGGCATGGTGCATTGTGATTACAGATGTGTTGGAGCATTGTGAGGTCAAGGGCACGGAGCATTGTGATGAGAAGGCCTTGGAGCATTCTGATGACATGCGTCATGGAGCTTTGCGATGACAAGGACATGGAGCATTCTGATAACAGGGGTCTTGGAGCATTGTGATGAAAATGGCATGGATCATTGTGATGAAAAAGGCATGGAGCCTTGTCATAACAGGGTTCAAGGAGCATACTGACGACAAGTGTCAGGGAGCATTGTGATGACAAGTGTATTGAGCATTGTGATGACAAAGTTCATGGAGCATTGTGATGAGAAGACCATGGATAATTGTGATGATGAGCGTCATGGGGTGTTGCGATGATAAGTGTTATGGAACATTTTGATCTTAAGGGTTTGGTGTATTATGATGACAGAGGTCATAGAGAATTTTGATTTCATTCTGATGAAAATAGCCTGAAGCTTTATGATGATGGGCATGGTGCATTGTGATGACAGGGTTCATGGAGCATTGAGATGAAAAGGGGCATGGAGTATTGTGATTACAGGGGTCTTGGAGCATTGTGATGAGAAGGGTCATGGAGCCTTGTGATGACAAGGCCATGGATCATCGTGATGGCAGTGGTCACGGAGCATTGTTATGACAGGGCTAATGGAGCGTTGTGATGGCAAGGTCATGGAGCATTGTGATGCCAAGGGTCATGGATCTTTGTGATGACAAATGTCATGAAGCATTTTGACCACAAGGACATTGTGCATTGTGATGAGAAGGGCAGGGAGCATTGTGATGACAGAGGTCATGGAGATTTTTGATTTCATTGTGCTGACAATAGCCTGAAGCATTATGATGATGGGCATGGTGCATTGTGATGACAGGGTTCATGGATCATTGAGATGAAAAGGGGCATGGAGCATTGTGATTACAGGGGTCTTGGGGCATTGTGATGAAAGGGTCATGGAGCCTTGTGATGACAAATCCATGGAACATCTTGATGGTAGGGGTCATGGAGCATTGTTATGAGAGGTGTAATGGAGCATTGTGATCGCAAGGGCATGGAGCATTGTGATTAGAAGGCCATGGAGCATTCTGATGACATGTGTCATGGAGCTTTGTGATGACAAGGGCATGGAGCAATGTGATGAGAGCGTTCATGGAGCATTGTGATGAAAATGACATGGAGAATTGTGATGCCAAGGGTCATGGATCTTTGTGAAGACAAAGACCATAGAGAATTTTGATGAGAAGGGCGTTGTGCATTGTGATGAGAAGGGCAGGGAGCATTGTGATGACAAGGTCCTGGAGCATTTTGATGAAAAGTGTCATGGAACATTTTGATGACATGGTTTATGGAACATTGTGATGTCAGTGGTCATGGAGCATTTTGATGAAATGGGTCATGGAGCAGTTTGATGACAGGGGTTATGGAACATTGTGATGTCAGTGGTCATCGAATATTGTGATGACAAGTGCATGTAGCATTGTGAAGACAGGAATCATAGAACATTATGATTACAAGGGTGTCGGAGTATTGTGATGAATATTGATGTAACATTGTGATATCAGTGGTGAGAGAGGATTTTGATGAGAATTGCATGGAGCATTATGATGACAAGGTTTATGGAGCACTGTGATGACAATATTGTGGAGCACTGTGATGACAAGCGCATGGTGCATTGTGATGACATGTGTCATGGAGCAATGTGCAGACAAGCGCATGGAGAATTGTGATAACAAGGGTCATGGAGCATTGTGCTGAGAAAAGCATAGAGCATTGTGATGACAAGCGTCAAAGAGCATTGTGATGAAAAGTTCATGGAGCATTGTGGTTAAAAAAGTCACAGAGGCTGTTGATGACGAGGGAATGGAACATTGTGATGATAAAGGTCATGAAGCATTGTGATGACTGGAGTCACGGAGCATTGTGATGACAGGGGTGATGGAGCATTGTTATAATAAGGGCATGGAGCATTGTGATGACAAGGGCATGGAGCATTGGTCTAATAAGTTTCACGGGTTATTGCGATGACAGTTGGAATGGTGCATTGTGGTGACAAGGGCATGGAGCATTGTGATGACCAGGTCATGCAGTATTGTGAAGACAGGTGTCAGGGAGCATTGTGATGACATATGTAATGGCCCATTGTGATGACAATGGCATGGAGCATTGTGATGCCAAGTGTCATGGAGGATTCTGATGACAAAGGTAATGGAGCATTGTGATGACAATGGCTTGGAGCATTGTGATGACAAGGGTCAGGGATCATTGTGCTGACAAGTGCATGGAGAATTGTGATGACAAGGGTCATGGAGCATTCTGATGACAAGCTGGTGGAGTATTTTGATGACAATGGCATGGAGAGTTGTAATGAAAATGGCATGGGGCATTGTGATGAAAAAGGCATAGAGCCTTTTTGTGACAGGGTTCAAGGAGCATTCTGATGACAAGTGTCAGGGAGCATTGTGATGACAAGTGTATTGAGAATTGTGATGCCAAAGGTCATGGAGCATTCTGATGAAAAGGGCATGGAGTATTGTGATGACCCGCATCATGGAGCATTGTGATGACAAGTGTTATGGAACATTGTGATCACAAGGTTTTGGAGCATTGTGATGACAGATGTCATGGATCATTTTGATTTCAAGGAGCATGGAGCATTGTGATGACAAGGGCATGAAGCAATGTGACTCCAAATCTCATGGAGGATTGTGATGACATGGTAATGGAGTATTGTGATGACAAGTGCATAGAGCACTGGAACGACATGGTCATGTAGCATTTTGCTGATAAAGGCATGGAGCATTGTGATGACAGGTGTCATGGAGCACTGTGATGACAATCGACACAGAGCATTGTGAATACAGGGTTCATGGAGCATTGGGTTGACTAGGGAATGGAGCATTGTGATGACAAGTGTCCCGGATCATTGTGTTGTCAGGTGTACGGGAGTGTGGTGATGACAGTGGGAATGGAGAATTGTGATTATATTGGTCATGGATCATTATGATGAGAAGGTCATGGAGCACTGTGCTGAAAATGTTCATGGAGTATTGTGATGACAGGGGTCATGGAGCATTGTGATGACAAGGGAATGGAGCGTTGTGGTGACAAGGTCCTGAAGCATTGTGATGAGAAGTCCATGGAGACATGTGATGACAAATCTCATGGAGCATTCTGATGAAAAGGGGCATGGTGCATTGTAATAACAGTGGTCTTGGAGCATTGTGATGACAAGGGCTTGGAATATTGGGATGAGAAAGCCATTATGCATTCTGATGACATGCGTCATGGAGCTTTGCGATGACAAGGGCATGGAGAATTCTGATTACAGGGTTCTTGGAGCTTTGTGATGAAAAGGGCATGGATCATTGTGATGAAAAAGGCATGGAGACTTGTCATGACAGGGTTCAGTGACCATACTGATGACAAGTGTCAAGGAGCATTGTGATGACAAAGGTCATGGAGCATTGTGATGAGAAGACCATGGATAATTGTGATGACGAGAATCATGGGGTGTTGTGAAGATAAGTGTTATGGAACATTGTGATCACAAGTGTTTGGAGCATTATGATGACAGAGGTCATGGAGCATTGTGATAACAAGGGCATGGAGCATTGTAATGACAAGGGCATGGAGCATTGGTCTAATAAGTTTCATGGATTATTGCGGTGACAGTTGGAATGGTGCATTGTGATGACATGGGCATGGAGCATTGTGATGACCAGGTCATGCAGTATTGTGAAGACAGGTGTCAGGGAGCATTGTGATGACATATATAATGTCCCATTGTGCTGACAATGGCATGGAGCATTGTGATGCCAAGTGTCATGGAGGATTCTGATGACAAATGTAATGGAGCATTGTGATGACAATGGCTTGGAGCATTGTGATGACAAGGGTCCGGGAGCATTGTGCTGAGAAGTGCATGGAGAATTGTGATGACAAGGGTCATGGGGCATTCTGATGACAAGCTTGTGGAGTATTCTGATGACAATGGCATGGAGCATTGTGATAAAAACTGCATGGGGCATTGTGATGAAAAAGGCATGGAGCCTTTCCGTGAGGGGGTTCAAGGAGCATTCTGAAGACAAGTGTCAGGGAGCATTGTGATGAAAAGGGCATGGAGTATTGTGATGACCGGCATCATGGAGCGTTGTGATGACAAGTGTTATGGAACATTGTGATCACAAGGGTTTGGAGCACTGTGATGACCGAGGTCATGGATCATTTTCATTTCAAGGAGCATGGAGCATTGTGATGACAAGGGCATGAAGCAATGTGATCCCAAGGTTCATGGAGGATTGTGATGACAATGGTAATGGAGTATTGTGATGACAAGCGCATAGAGCATTGTAATGACAAGGTCATGTGGCACTTTGCTGACAAATGCATGGAGCATTTTGAGGACAGGTGTCATGGAGCACTGTGATGACATGTGTCATGGAACATTGTGAATATAGGGGTCATGGAGCATTGTGATGACAAGGGCATGGATCATTATGATGACAAGGGTCATGGAGCATTGGGCTGAAAATGTTCATGGAGTATTGTGATGACAGGTGTCATGGAGCATTGAGATGAAAAGGGGCATCGATCATTGTGATTACAGGGTTCCTGGAGCATTGTGATGACAAAGGCATGGAGCATTTTGATGAGAAGTCCATGGAACATACTGATGACATGTGTCATGGAGCTTTGTGATGACAAGGGCATGGAGCATTGTGATTACAGGGGTCTTGCAGCATTGTGATGACAAGTGTCATGGAGCCTTGTGATGACAAGTCTGTGGAACATTGTGATGGCAGGGGTCATGGAGCATTGTTATGACAGGGGTCATGGAGCATTGTGATGAGAAAGGCATGGAGCATTGTGATTACAAGGTTTATTGAGCATTGCGATGACAAATTTGTGGACCGTTGTGATGAAAAGCGCATGGCACATTGTGATGACAAGTGTCATGGAGCATTGTGATGAAACGATCATGGAGCATTGTGGTTACAAAGGTCACAGAGCCTTGTGATGACACGGGCATGGACCACTGTGATGACAAATGTCATGAAGCATTGTGATGACTGGAGTCACGGAGCATTGTGATGACAGGGGTCATGGAGCATTGTCATAACAAGGGCATGGAGCATTGTGATGACAATGGCATGGAGCATTGGTCTAAAATGTTTCATGGATTATTGTGATGACAGTTGGAATGGCGCATTGTGATGACAAGGGCATGGAGCATTGTGATGACCAGGTCATGCAGTATTGTGAAGACAGGTGTCAGGGAGCATTGTGATGACATATGTAATGGTCCATTGTGATGACAATGGCATGGAGCATTGTGATGCCAAGTGTCATGGAGGATTCTGATGACAAAGTTAATGGAGCATTGTGATGACAATGGCTTGGAGCATTGTGATGACAAGGGTCAGGGAGCATTGTGCTGAAAAGTGCATGGAGAATTGTGATGACAAGGGTCATGGAGCATTCTGATGACAAGCTTGTGGAGTATTTTAATGACAAAGGCATGGAGCATTGTGATGAAAATGGCATGGGGCATTGTGATGAAAAATACATGGAGCCTTTTCGTGACAGCGTACAAGCAGCATTCTGACGACAAGTGTCAGGGAGCATTGTGATGGCAAGTGTATTGAGAATTGTGATGACAAAGTTCATGGAGCATTGTGATGAAAAGCGCATGGAGTATTGTGATGACAGACATCATGGAGCGTTGTGAGGACAAGTGTTATGGAACATTGTGATCACAAGGATTTGGAGAATTGTGATGACAGAGGTCATCAATCATTTTGATTTCAAAGAGCATGGAGCATTGTGATGACAAGGGCATGAAGCAATGTGATCCCAAGG
This sequence comes from Mesoplodon bidens, assembly GCF_964165515.1. Lineage (NCBI taxonomy): Eukaryota > Metazoa > Chordata > Mammalia > Artiodactyla > Ziphiidae > Mesoplodon > Mesoplodon bidens. Next base: position 761,816 of record NW_027672706.1, on the reverse strand, counting down.
TTCATGGAGGATTGTGATGACAATGGTAATGGTGTATTATGATGACAAGCGCATAGAGGATTGTAATGACAAGGTCATGTAGCATTTTGCTGTCAAAGGCATGGAGCATTGTGATGACATGTGTCATTGGGCACTGTGATGACAAGCGTCACGGAGCACTGTGTATACAGGGTTCATGGAGCATTGGGATGACAAGGGCATGGATCATTGTGATGACAAGGGTCATGGAGCATTGGGCTGAAAATGTTCATGGAGTATTGTGATAACAGGGGTCATGGAGCATTGTGATGACAGAGGTCATGGAGAATTTTGATTTCATTGTGCTGACCATAGCCGGAAGCATCATGATGATGGGCATGATGCATTGTGATGACAGGGTTCATGGAGCATTGAGATGAAAAGTGGCATGGAGCATTGTGATTACAGGGGTCTTGGAGCATTGTGATGAAAAGGGCATGGATCATTGTGATGAAAAAGGCATGGATCCTTGTCATGACAGGGTTCAAGGAGCATAAAGACAACAAGTGTCAGGGAGGATTTTAATGACAAGTGTATTGAGCATTGTGATGACAAAGTTCATGGAGCATTGTGATGAGAAGACCATGGATAATTGTGATGACGAGCATCATGGGGCATTGTGATGACAAGTGTTATGGAATATTGTGATCACAGGGGTTTGGAGCATTGTTATGCCAGAGGTCATGGAGCATTTTGATTTCACTGAGATGACAATAGCCTGAAGCATTATGATGATGGGCATGGTGCATTGTGATGACAGGGTTCATGGAGCATTGAGATGAAAAGGGGCATGGAGCATTGTGATTACAGGGGTCTTGGGGCATTCTGATGAGAAGGGCATGGAGACTTGTGATGACAAGGCCATGGAACATCATGATCGCAGGGGTCATGGAGTATTGTTATGAAAGGGGTAATGAAGCATTGTGATGAGAAGGGCATTGAGCATAGTTCTGAAATGTTTCATGGATTATTGTGATGAGAGTGGGCATGCAGCATTTTTATGACAAGGGCACAGAACACTGTGATACATGGGTCATGGCTGATTGTAATGACAAGGGCATGGAGCAATGTGATGAGAGGTATCATGGAGCACTATGATGACTAGAGTTCACGGAGCATGGTGAATACAGGGGTCATGGAGCATTGGGATGACAAGGTCATTTATCATTTTGATGACAAGGGTCATGGAGCATTGGGCTGAAAATGTTCATGGAGTATTTTGATGACAGAGGTCATGGAGAATTTTGATTTCATTGCGCTGACAATAGCCGGAAGCATTATGATGATGTGCATGCTGCATTGTGATGACAGGGTTCATGAAGCATTGAGATGAAAACCGGCATGGAGCATTGTGATTACAGGGGTCTTGGAGCATTGTGATAACAAAGGCATTTTGAGGAGAAGGGTCATGGAGCATTGTGATGACAATGGCTTGCAGCATTGTGATGACAAGGGTCAGGGAGCATTTTGCTGACAAGTGCATGGAGAATTGTGATGACAAAGGTCATGGAGCATTCGGATGAGAAGCTTGTGGAGTATTTTGATGACAATGTCATGGGGCATTGTGATGAAAATGGCATGGGACATTTTGATTAAAAAAGCATGTAGCCCTTACGTGACAAGGTTCAAGGAGCATTCTGACGACAAGTGTCAGGGAGCATTGTGATGACATGTGTATTGTGAATTGTGATGACAAAGGTCATGGAGCATTGTGACGAAAAGCGCATGGAGTACTGTGATGACAGGCATCATGGAGCTTTGTAATGACAAGTGTTATGGAACATTGTGATCACAAGTGTTTGGAGAATTGTGATGACAGAGGTCATCAATCATTTTGATTTCAAGGAGCATGGAGCACTGTGATGACAAGGGCATGAAGCAATGTGATCCCAAGGTTCATGGAGGATTGTGATGACAATGGTAATGGCGTATTGTGATGACAGGCGCATAGAGCAATGTAATGACAATGTCATATAGCACTTTGCTGACAAATGCATGGAGCATTTTGAGGACAGGTGTCATGGAGCACTGTGATGACAAGTGTCATGGAACATTGTGAATACAAGGGTCATGGAGCATTGTGATGACAAGGGCATGGATCATTGTGATGACAAGGGTCATGGAGCATTGGGCTGAAAATGTTCATGGAGTATTGTGATGACAGGTGTCATGCAGCATTGAGATGAAAAGGGGCATGGATCATTGTGATTACAGGGTTCCTGGAGCATTGTGATGACAAAGTCATGGAGCATTTTGATGAGAAGTCCATGGAACATACTGATGACATGTGTCATGGAGCTTTGTGATGACAAGGGCATGGAGCATTGTGTTGACATGTGTCATGGAGCAATGTGCAGACAAGCGCATGGAGAATTGTGATGACAAGGGTCATGGAGCATTGTGCTGAGAATGGCATAGACCATTGTGATGACAAGCGTCAAAGAGCATTGTGATGAAAAGTTCATGGAGCATTGTGGTTAAAAAGGTCACAGAGGCTGTTGATGACGAGGGAATGGACCATTGTGATGACAAAGGTCATGAAGCATTGGGATGACTGGAGTCACGGAGCATTGTGATGACAAGGGCATGGAGCATTGGTCTAATAAGTTTCATGGGTTATTGCGATGACAGTTGGAATGGTGCATTGTGGTGACATGGGCATGGAGCATTGTGATGACCAGGTCATGCAGTATTGTGAAGACAGGTGTCAGGGAGCATTGTGATGACATATGTAATGGCCCATTGTGATGACAATGGCATGGAGCATTGTGATGCCAAGTGTCATGGAGGATTCTGATGACAAAGGTAATGGAGCATTGTGATGACAATGGCTTGGAGCATTGTGATGACAAGGGTCAGGGATCATTGTGCTGACAAGTGCATGGAGAATTGTGATGACAAGGGTCATGGAGCATTCTGATGACAAGCTGGTGGAGTATTTTGATGACAATGGCATGGAGAGTTGTAATGAAAATGGCATGGGGCATTGTGATGAAAAAGGCATGGAGCCTTTTTGTGACAGGGTTCAAGGAGCATTCTGATGACAAGTGTCAGGGAGCATTGTGATGACAAGTGTATTGAGAATTGTGATGCCAAAGGTCATGGAGCATTGTGATGGAAAGGGCATGGAGTATTGTGATGACCCGCATCATGGAGCGTTGTGATGACAAGTGTTATGGAACATTGTGATCACAAGGTTTTGGAGCATTGTGATGACAGATGTCATGGATCATTTTGATTTCAAGGAGCATGGAGCATTGTGATGACAAGGGCATGAAGCAATGTGACTCCAAATCTCATGGAGGATTGTGATGACATGGTAATGGAGTATTGTGATGACAAGCGCATAGAGCACTGTAACGACATGGTCATGTAGCATTTTGCTGATAAAGGCATGGAGCATTGTGATGACAGGTGTCATGGAGCACTGTGATGAGAATCGACACAGAGCATTGTGAATACAGGGTTCATGGAGCATTGGGATGAGTAGGGAATGGAGCATTGTGATGACAAGTGTCCCGGATCATTGTGTTGTCAGGTGTCCTGGAGTGTTGTGATGACAGTGGGAATGGAGAATTGTGATTATATTGGTCATGGAGCATTATGATGAGAAGGTCATGGAACATTCTGATGACATGTGTCATGGAGCTTTGTGATGACAAGAGCATGGAGCATTGTGATGACATGCGTCATGGAGCTTTGTGATGACAAGGTCATGGAGCATTTTGATGACAAGGGAGTTGTGCATTGTGATGAGAAGGGCAGGGAGCATTGTGATGACGGTGTCATGGAGCAATTTGATGAAAATGGTCATGGAACATTTTGATGACAGGGGTTATGGAACATTGTGGTGTCAGGGGTCATGGAGCATTTTGATGAAAATTGTCATGGAGCATTTTAATGACAGGGGATATGGAACATTGTGATGTCAGGGGTCATCGAACATTGTGATGATAAGTGATTGTAGCATTGTGATGACAGGAGTCATGGAACATTGTGATGACAGGGGTGAGGGCGTATTGTGACGAATAGTGATGTAACATTGTGATATCAGTGGTGAGAGAGCATTTTGATGAGAAGCGCCTGGAGCATTGTGATGAAAAGATTTATGGAGCACTGTGATGACAAGATTGTGGAGCACTGTGATGACAAGCGCATGGTGAATTGTGATGACATGTGTCATGGAGCATTGTGCTGACAAGCGCATGGAGCACTGTGATGACAAGGGTCACGGAGCATTGTGCTGAGAAAGGCATAGAGCATTGTGATGAAAAGAGTCAAAGAGCATTGTGATAAAATTTTCATGGAGCATTGTGATTAAAAAAGTCACAGAGACTGTTAATGATGAGGGCATGGACCATTGTGATGACAAATGTCATGAAGCATTGTGATGACTGGAGTCACGGAGCATTGTTATGACAGGGGTAATGGAGCATTGTGATGAGAAGGGCATGGAGCATTGTGATTACAAGCTTTATGGAGCATTGCGATGACAAATTTGGGGACCGTTGTGATGAAAAGCGCGTGGCACATTTTGATGACAAGGGTCATGGAGCATTTTTCTTACAAAGGCATGGAACATTGTGATGAGAAGGGTCACGGAACATTGTGATGAAAAGTTCATGGAGCATTTTGGTTACAAATGTCACAGAGCCTTGTGATGACGCGGGAATGGACCATTGTGATGACAAATGTTATGAAGCACTGTGATGACTGGAGTCACGGAGCATTGTGATGACATGTGTCATGGAGCACTGTGATGACAAGTGTCACGGAGCATTGTGAATACAGGGGGCATGGATCATTGTGATGACTAGGTTCATGGAGCATTGGGCTGAAAATGTTCATGGAGAATTGTGATGACAGAGGTCATGGAGCATTGTGATGACTAGGGAATGGAGCATTGTGATGACAAGAGTCCCGGATCATTGTGTTGTCAGGTGTCCTGGAGTGTTGTGATGACAGTGGGAATGGAGCATTGTGATGATATTGGTCATGGAGAATTGTGATGAGAAGGTCATGGAGCATTGGGCTGAAAATGTTCATGGTGTATTGTGATGACAGGGTTCATGGAGCATTTTGATGACAAGGAAATGGAGCATTGTGGTGACAAGGTCCTGGAGCATTGTGATGAGAAAACCATGGAGACGTGTGATGGCAAGTCTCATGGAGCATTCTGATGAAAAGGGGCATGGTGCATTGTGATTACAGGGGTCTTGGAGCATTGTGAGTACAAGGGCATGGAGCATTGTGAGGAGAAGACCATGGAGCATTCTGATGACATGCGTCATGGAGCTTTGCGATGACAAGGGCATGGAGCATTCTGATTACAGTGGTCTTGGAGCATTGTGATGAAAAGGGCATGGATCATTGTGATGAAAAAGGCATGGAGCCTGGTCATAACAGGGTTCAAGGAGCATACTGACGACAAGAGTCAGGGAGCATTATGATGACAACTGTATTGAGCATTGTGATGACAAAGGTCATGGAGCATTGTGATGAGAAAACCATGGAGCCTTGTGATGACAAGTCTCATGGAGCATACTGATGAAAAGGGGCCTGGACCATTGTGATTACAAGGGTCTTGGAACATTGTGATGACAAGGGAATGGAGCATTGTGAGGAGAAGGCCAACTACCATTCTAATGACATGCGTCATTGAGCTCTGTGATGACAAGGGCATGGAACATTGTGATTACAGGGGTCTTGGAGCATTGTGATGAAAAGGGCATGGATCACTGTGATGAAAATGGCATGGAGCCTTGTCATGATAGGGTTCAAGGAGCATACAGACAACAAGTGTCATGGAGCATTTTAATGACAAGTGTATTGAGCATTGTGATGACAAAAGTCATGGAGCATTGTGATGAGAAGACCATGGATAATTGTGATGACGAGCGTCATGGGGCATTGTGATGACAAGTGTTAAGGAATATTGTGATCACAAGGGTTTGTAGCATTGTTATGACAGTGGTCATGGAGCATATTGATTTCATTGTGATGACAATAGCATGAAGCATTATGATGATGTGCATGGTACATTGTGAAGAAAGGTTTCATGGATCATTGAGATGAAAAGGGGCATGGAGTATTGTGATTTCAGGGGTCTTGGAGCATTGTGATGAGAAGGGTCATTGAGCCTTGTGATGACAAGGCCATGGAACATCGTGATGGCAGGGGTCATTGAGCATTGTTATGACAGGGGTAATGGAGCATTGTGATGGCAAGGGCATGGAGCATTGTGATGACAAGGCCATGGAGCATTCTGATGTCATGTGTCATGGAGCTTTGTGATGACAAGCACATGGAGCAATGTGATGACAATGATATGGAGCATTGTGATGCCAAGGGTCATGGATCTATGTGATGACAAAGGTCATGGAGCATTTTGATGAGAAGTGTGTTGTGCAGTGTGATGAGAAGGGCAGGGAGCATTGTGATGGTAGGGTCATGGAGCAATTTGATGAAAAGGGTCATGAATAATTTTGATGACATGGGTTATGGAACATTCTGATGTCAGGGGTCATGGGGCATTTTGATGAAAAGGGTCATGGAGCATTTTGATGACACGGGTTATGGAACATTGTGATGTCAGGGGTCATCGAACATTTTGATGATAAGTGCATGTAGCATTGTGATGACAGGAGTCATGGAACATTATGATGACAGGGGTGAGGGAGTTCTGTGACGAATAGTGATGTAACATTGTGATATCAGTGGTGAGAGAGCATTTTGATGAGAAGTGCATGGTGCATTGTGATGACATGTGTCATGGAGCATTGTGCTGACAAGCGCATGGAGCATTGTGATGACAAGGTTCATGGAGCATTGTGCTTAGAAAGACATAGAACATTGTGATGACAAGGGTCAAAGAGATTGTGATGAAAAGCTCAAAGAGCATTGTGGTTAAAAAGTCACAGAGACTGTTGATGACGAGGGCATGGACCATTGTGGTGACAAAGGTCATGAAGCATTGTGATGACTGGAGTCACGGAGCATTGTGATGACAGGGGTCATGGAGCATTGTGATAACAAGGGCATGGAGCACTGTGATGACAAGGGCATGGAGCATTGGGCTGAAAATGTTCATGGAGTATTGCGATGACAGGGGTCATGGAGCATTGTGATGACAAAGGTCATGGAGAATTTTGATTTCATTGTGCTGACAATAGCCGGAAGCATTATGATGATGGGAATGATGTACTGTGATGACAGGGTTCATGGATCATTGAGATGAACAGGGGCATGGAGCATTGTGATTACAGTGGTCTTGGAGCACTGTGATGACAAGGACATGGAGCATTTTGAAGAGAAGGCCATGGAACATTCTGATGACATGTGTCATGGAGCTTTGTGATGACAAGAGCATGGAGCATTGTGATGACAGGGGTCTTGGAGCATTGTGATGACAAGTGTCATGGAACCTTGTGATGAAAAGGCCGTGGAACATTGTGATGGGAGGGGTCATGGAGCATTGTTATGACAGGTGTAATGGAGCACTGTGATGAGAAGGGCATGGAGCATTGTGATTACAAGGTTTATGGAGCATTGCGATGACAAATTTGTGGACCGTTGTGATGAAAATCGCGTGGCACATTGTGATGACAAGGGTCATGGAGTATTTTTCTCACAAAGGCATGGAGCATTGTGATGATAAGGGACACGGAGCATTGTGATGATAAGGGTCACGGAGCATTGTGGTTTCAAAGGTCACAGAGCCTTGTGATGATGTGGGCATGGACCATTGTGCTGAGAAATGTTGTGAAGCATTGTGATGACTGGAGTCACGGAGCAGTGTGAGGACAGGCGTCATGGAGCTTTGTGATGACAAGGGCATGGAGCATTGTGATGACAGGGACATGGAGCATTTGTCTGACAAGTTTCATAGTTTACTGTGATAACAGTGGACATGGTGCATTGTGATGACAAGGGCATGGAGCATTGTGATGAGAAGGTCATGGAGTTTTGTGAAGACAGGTGTCAAGGAGCATTGTGATGACATATGTCATGGTCCATTGCGATGACAATGGTAGGGAGCATTGTGATGCCAAATGAAATGGAGGATTGTAATGACAAATATAATGGAGCATTGTGATGACTAGGGCTTGGAGCATTATGATGACAAGGGCCATTGAGCATTTTCATAACAAGGTCGTGACGCATTGTGAAGACAAGTTCCTGGAGCATTGTGATGAGAAAACCATGGAGCCTTCTGATGACAAGTCTCATGGAGCATACTGATGAAAAGGGGCATGGACCATTGTGATTACAGGGGTCTTGGATCATTGTGATGACTAGGGCATGGAGCATTGTGAGGAGAAGGCCAAGGAGCATTCTAATGACATGCGTCATTGAGCTTTGTGATGACAAGGGCATGGAGCATTGTGATTACAGGGGTCTTGGAGCATTGTGATGAAAAGGGCATGGATCATTGTGATGAAAAAGGCATGGATCCTTGTCATGACAGGGTTCAAGGAGCATAAAGACAACAAGTGTCAGGGAGGATTTTAATGACAAGTGTATTGAGCATTGTGATGACAAAGCTCATGGAGCATTGTGATGAGAAGACCATGGATAATTGTGATGACGAGCATCATGGGGCATTGTGATGACAAGTGTTATGGAATATTGTGATCACAAGGGTTTGGAGCATTGTTATGCCAGAGGTCATGGAGCATTTTGATTTCACTGAGATGACAATAGCCTGAAGCATTATGATGATGGGCATGGTGCATTGTGATGACAGGGTTCATGGAGCATTGAGATGAAAAGGGGCATGGAGCATTGTGATTACAGGGGTCTTGGGGCATTCTGATGAGAAGGGCATGGAGACTTGTGATGACAAGGCCATGGAACATCATGATCGCAGGGGTCATGGAGTATTGTTATGAAAGGGGTAATGAAGCATTGTGATGAGAAGGGCATTGAGCATAGGTCTGAAATGTTTCATGGATTATTGTGATGAGAGTGGGAATGCAGCATTTTTATGACAAGGGCACAGAACACTGTGATACATGGGTCATGGCTGATTGTAATGACAAGGGCATGGAGCAATGTGATGAGAGGTGTCATGGAGCACTATGATGACTAGAGTCACGGAGCACATGGTGAATACAGGGGTCATGGAGCATTGGGATGACAAGGTCATTTATCATTTTGATGACAAGGGTCATGGAGCATTGGGCTGAAAATGTTCATGGAGTATTGTGATGACAGAGGTCATGGAGAATTTTGATTTCATTGCGCTGACAATAGCCGGAAGCATTATGATGACGTGCATGCTGCATTGTGATGACAGGGTTCATGAAGCATTGAGATGAAAAGCGGCATGGAGCATTGTGATTACAGGGGTCTTGGAGAATTGTGATAACAAAGGCATGGAGCATTTTGAGGAGAAGGCTCATGGAACATTGGGCTGAAAATGTTCATGGATTATTGTAATGATGGGGTCATGGAGCATTGTGATGACTAGGGAATGGAGCATTGTGATGACAAGAGTCCCGGATCATTGTGTTGTCAGGTGTCATGGAGTGTTGTGATGACAGTGGTCATGGAGCATTGTGATGATATTGGTCATGGAGCATTGTGATGAGAAGGTCATGGAGCATTGGGCTGAAAATATTCATGGAACATTGTGATGACAAGGGAATGGAGCATGATGATGACACGGTCCTGGAGCATTGTGATGAGATGACCATGGAGACTTGTGATGACAAGTCTCATGGAGCATTCTGATGAAAAGGGGCATGGAGCATTGTGATTACAGGGGTCTTGGAGCATTGTGATGACAAGGGCATGGAGTATTGTGAGGAGAAGGCCATGGAGCATTCTGATGACATGCTTCATGGACCTATGTGATGACAAGGGCATGGAGCATTGTGATTAAAGGGGTCTTGGAACATTGTGATGACAAGTGTCATGGAGCCTTGTGATGACAAGGCGATGGAACATTGTGATGGCAGTGGTATTGGAGCATTGTTATGACAGGGGTAATGGAGCATTGTGATGAGAAGGGTATGGAGCATTGTGATAACAATGTTTGTGGAGCATTGTGATGACAAATTTGTGGACCGTTGTGATGAAAATTGTGTAGCACATTGTGATGACAAGGGTCATGGAGCATTTTTCTTACAAAGCCATGGAGCATTGTGATGACCAGGGTCATGGAGCATTGTGATGAAAAGTTCATGGAGCATTGTGGTTCCAAAGGTCACAGAGCCCTGTGATGACGCCGGCATGGACAGTTGTGATGACAAACGTTATGAAGCATTATGATGACTGGAGTCACGGAGCATTTTGATGACAGGGCTCATAGAACATTGTGAATAAAAGGGTGATGCAGCATTGGGATAACAAAGGCATGGATCATTGTGATGACAAGGGTCATGGAGCATTGGGCTGAAAATGTTCATGGATTATTGTAATGATGGGGGTCATGGAGCATTGTGCTGACTAGGGAATGGAGCATTGTGATGACAAGAGTCCCGGATCATTGTGTTATCAGGTGTCATGGAGTGTTGTGATGACAGTGGGAATGGAGCATTGTGATGATATTGGTCATGGAGAATTGTGATGAGAAGGTCATGGAGCATTGGGCTGAAAATGTTCATGGTGTATTGTGATGACAGGGTTCATGGAGCATTTTGATGACAAGGAAATGGAGCATTGTGGTGACAAGGTCCTGGAGCATTGTGATGAGAAAACCATGGAGACGTGTGATGGCAAGTCTCATGGAGCATTCTGATGAAAAGGGGCATGGTGCATTGTGATTACAGGGGTCTTGGAGCATTGTGAGTACAAGGGCATGGAGCATTGGGATGAGAAGACCATGGAGCATTCTTATGACATGCGTCATGGAGCTTTGCGATGACAAGGGCATGGAGCATTGTGATTACAGTGGTCTTGGAGCCTTGTGATGAAAAGGGCATGGATCATTGTGATGAAAAAGGCATGGAGCCTGGTCATAACAGGGTTCAAGGAGCATACTGACGACAAGAGTCAGGGAGCATTATGATGACAACTGTATTGAGCATTGTGATGACAAAGGTCATGGAGCATTGTGATGAGAAAACCATGGAGCCTTGTGATGACAAGTCTCATGGAGCATACTGATGAAAAGGGGCCTGGACCATTGTGATTACAGGGGTCTTGGAACATTGTGATGACAAGGGAATGGAGCATTGTGAGGAGAAGGCCAACTACCATTCTAATGACATGCGTCATTGAGCTCTGTGACGACAAGGGCATGGAACATTGTGATTACAGGGGTCTTGGAGCATTGTGATGACAAGGGCATGGAGCATTGTGATGAGAAGGTCATGGAGTTTTGTGAAGACAGGTGTCAAGGAGCATTGTGATGACATATGTCATGGTCCATTGCGATGACAATGGTAGGGAGCATTGTGATGCCAAATGTAATGGAGGATTGTAATGACAAATATAATGGAGCATTGTGATGACTAGGGCTTGGAGCATTATGATGACAAGGGCCATTGAGCATTTTCATAACAAGGTCGTGACGCATTGTGAAGACAAGTTCCTGGAGCATTGTGATGAGAAAACCATGGAGCCTTCTGATGACAAGTCTCATGGAGCATACTGATGAAAAGGGGCATGGACCATTGTGATGACAGGGGTCTTGGAGCATTGAGATGAAAAGCGGCATGGAGCATTGTGATTACAGGGGTCTTGGAGAATTGTGATAACAAAGGCATGGAGCATTTTGAGGAGAAGGCTCATGGAACATTGGGCTGAAAATGTTCATGGATTATTGTAATGATGGGGTCATGGAGCATTGTGATGACTAGGGAATGGAGCATTGTGATGACAAGAGTCCCGGATCATTGTGTTGTCAGGTGTCATGGAGTGCTGTGATGACAGTGGTCATGGAGCATTGTGATGATATTGGTCATGGAGCATTGTGATGAGAAGGTCATGGAGCATTGGGCTGAAAATATTCATGGAACATTGTGATGACAAGGGAATGGAGCATGATGATGACACGGTCCTGGAGCATTGTGATGAGATGACCATGGAGACTTGTGATGACAAGTCTCATGGAGCATTCTGATGAAAAGGGGCATGGAGCATTGTGATTACAGGGGTCTTGGAGCATTGTGATGACAAGGGCATGGAGTATTGTGAGGAGAAGGCCATGGAGCATTCTGATGACATGCTTCATGGACCTATGTGATGACAAGGGCATGGAGCATTGTGATTACAGGGGTCTTGGAACATTGTGATGACAAGTGTCATGGAGCCTTGTGATGACAAGGCGATGGAACATTGTGATGGCAGTGGTATTGGAGCATTGTTATGACAGGGGTAATGGAGCATTGTGATGAGAAGTGTATGGAGCATTGTGATAACAATGTTTGTGGAGCATTGTGATGACAAATTTGTGGACCGTTGTGATGAAAAGGGTGTAGCACATTGTGATGACAAGGGTCATGGAGCATTTTTCTTACAAAGCCATGGAGCATTGTGATGACAAGGGTCATGGAGCATTGTGATGAAAAGTTCATGGAGCATTGTGGTTCCAAAGGTCACAGAGCCCTGTGATGACGCCGGCATGGACAGTTGTGATGACAAACGTTATGAAGCATTGTGATGACTGGAGTCTGGGAGCATTTTGATGACAGGGCTCATAGAACATTGTGAATAAAAGGGTGATGCAGCATTGGGATAACAAGGGCATGGATCATTGTGATGACAAGGGTCATGGAGCATTGGGCTGAAAATGTTCATGGATTATTGTAATGATGGGGGTCATGGAGCATTGTGCTGACTAGGGAATGGAGCATTGTGATGACAAGAGTCCCGGATCATTGTGTTATCAGGTGTCATGGAGTGTTGTGATGACAGTGGTCATGGAGCATTGTGATGATATTGGTCATGGAGCATTGTGATGAGAAGGTCATGGAGCATTGGGCTGAAAATGTTCATGGAGTATTGTGATGACAGAGGTCATGGAGCACTGTGATGACTAGGGAATGGAGCATTGTGATGACTAGAGTCCCGGATCATTGTGTTGTCAGGTGTCATGGAGTGTTGTGATGACAGTGGTCATGGAGCATTGTGATGATATTGGTCATGGAGCATTGTGATGAGAAGGTCATGGAGCATTGGGCTAAAAATGTTCATGGTGTATTGTGATGACAGTGTTCATGGAGCATTGTGATGACAAGGGAATGGAGCATAGTGGTGACAAGGTCCTGGAGCATTGTGATGAGAAGACCATGGAGAGTTGTGATGACAATTCTCATGGAGCATTCTGATGAAAAGGGGCATAGTGCATTGTGATTACAGAGGTCTTGGAGCATTGTGAGGTCAAGGTCATGGAGCATTGTGATGAGAAGGCCATGGAGCATTCTGATGACATGCGTCATGGAGCTTTCCGATGACAAGGACATGGAGCATTCTGATAACAGGGGTCTTGGAGCATTGTGATGAAAAGGGCATGGATCATTGTGATGAAAAAGGCATGGAGCCTGGTCATAACAGGGTTCAAGGAGGATACTGACAACAAGTGTCAGGGAGCATTGTGATGACAAGTGTATTGAGCATTGTGATGACAAAGGTCATGGAGCATTGTGATGAGAAGACCATGGATAATTGTGATGATGAGCGTCATGGGGTGTTGTGATGATAAGTGTTATGGAACATTGTGATCTTAAGGGTTTGGTGTATTATGATGACAGAGGTCATGGAGAATTTTGATTTCATTGTGATGACAATAGCTTGAAGCTTTATGATGATGGGCATGGTGCATTGTGATGACAGGGTTCATGGAGCATTGAGATGAAAAGGTGCATGGAGCATTGTGATTACAGTGGTATTGGAGCATTGTGATGAGAAGGGTCATGGAGCCTTGTGATGACAAGGCCATGAATCATCGTGATGGCAGTGGTCACGGAGCATTGTTATGACAGGGCTAATGGAGCGTTGTGATGGCAAGGTCATGGAGCATTGTGATGCCAAGGGTCATGGATCTTTGTGATGACAAATGTCATGGAGCATTTTGACCACAAGGACATTGTGCATTGTGATGAGAAGGGCAGGGAGCATTGTGATGACAGAGGTCATGGAGATTTTTGATTTCATTGTGCTGACAATAGCCTGAAGCATTATGATAATGAGCATGGTGCATTGTGATGACAGGGTTCATGGATCATTGAGATGAAAAGGGGCATGGAGCATTGTGATTACAGGGGTCTTGGGGCATTGTGATGAAAAGGGTCATGGAGCCTTGTGATGACAAGGCCATGGAACATCGTAATGGTAGGGGTCATGGAGCATTGTTACGACAGGTGTAATGGAGCATTGTGATCGCAAGGGCATGGAGCATTGTGATGAGAAGGCCATGGAGCATTCTGATGACATGTGTCATGGAGCTTTGTGATGACAAGGGCATGGAGCAATGTGATGAGAGCGTTCATGGAGCATTGTGATAAAAATGACATGGAGCATTGTGATGCCAAGGGTCATGGATCTTTGTGAAGACAAAGACCATAGAGCATTTTGATGACAAGGGCGTTGTGCATTGTGATGAGAAGGGCAGGGAGCATTGTGATGACAAGGTCCTGGAGCATTTTGATGAAAAGTGTCATGGAACATTTTGATGACAGGGTTTATGGAACATTGTGATGTCATGGGTCATGGGCATTTTGATGAAATGGGTCATGGAGGAGTTTGATGACAGGGGTTATGGAACATTATGATGTCAGTGGTCATCGAATATTGTGATGACAAGTGCATGTAGCATTGTGAAGACAGGAATCATAGAACATTATGATTACAAGGGTGTCGGAGTATTGTGATGAATAGTGATGTAACATTGTGATATCAGTGGTGAGAGAGCATTTTCATGAGAATTGCATGGAGCATTATGATGTCAAGGTTTATGGAGCACTGTGATGACAATATTGTGGAGCACTGTGATGACAAGCGCATGGTGCATTGTGATGACATGTGTCATGGAGCAATGTGCAGACAAGCACATGGAGAATTGTGATGACAAGGGTCATGGAGCAGCATTGTGCTGAGAATGGCATAGAGCATTGTGATGACAAGCGTCAAAGAGCATTGTGATGAAAAGTTCATGGAGCATTGTGGTTAAAAAGGTCACAGAGGCTGTTGATGACGAGGGAATGGACCATTGTGATGACAAAGGTCATGAAGCATTGGGATGACTGGAGTCACGGAGCATTGTGATGACAGGGGTCATGGAGCATTGTAATGACAAGGGCATGGAGCATTGGTCTAATAAGTTTCATGGATTATTGCGATGACAGTTGGAATGGTGCATTGTGGTGACAAGGGCATGGAGCATTGTGATGACCAGGTCATGCCGTATTGTGAAGACAGGTGTCAGGGAGCATTGTGATGACATATGTAATGGCCCATTGTGATGACAATGGCATGGAGCATTGTGATGCTAAGTGTCATGGAGGATTTTGATGACAAAGGTAATGGAGCATTGTGATGACAATGGCTTGGAGCATTGTGATGACAAGGGTCAGGGATCATTGTGCTGACAAGTGCATGGAGAATTGTGATGACAAGGGTCATGGAGCATTCTGATGACAAGCTTGTGGAGTATTTTGATGACAATGGCATGGAGCATTGTAATGAAAATGTCATGGGGCATTGTGATGAAAAAGGCATGGAGCCTTTTTGTGACAGGGTTCAAGGAGCATTCTGATGACAAGTGTCAGGGAGCATTGTGATGACAAGTGTATTGAGAATTGTGATGCCAAAGGTCATGGAGCATTGTGATGAAAAGGGCATGGAGTATTGTGATGACCCGCATCATGGAGCGTTGTGATGACAAGTGTTATGGAACATTGTGATCACAAGGTTTTGGAGCATTGTGATGACAGAGGTCATGGATCATTTTGATTTCAAGAAGCATGGAGCATTGTGATGACAAGGGCATGAAGCAATGTGACTCCAAGTCTCATGGAGGATTGTGATGACATGGTAATGGAGTATTGTGATGACAAGCGCATAGAGCACTGTAACGACATGGTCATGTAGCATTTTGCTGATAAAGGCATGGAGCATTGTGATGACAGGTGTCATGGAGCACTGTGATGAGAATCGACACAGAGCATTGTGAATACAGGGTTCATGGAGCATTGGGTTGACTAGGGAATGGAGCATTGTGATGACAAGTGTCCCAGATCATTGTGTTGTCAGGTGTCCTGGAGTGTTGTGATGACAGTGGGAATGGAGAATTGTGATTATATTGGTCATGGAGCATTATGATGAGAAGGTCATTGAGCACTGGGCTGAAAATGTTCATGGAGTATTGTGATGACAGGGGTCATGGAGCATTGTGATGACAAGGGAATGGAGCATTGTGGTGACAAGGTCCTGAAGCATTGTGATGAGAAGTACATGGAGACATGTGATGACAAATCTCATGGAGCATTCTGATGAAAAGGGGCATGGTGCATTGTAATAACAGTGGTCTTGGAGCATTGTGATGACAAGGGCTTGGAATATTGGGATGAGAAGGCCATTATGCATTCTGATGACAAGCGTCATGGAGCTTTGCGATAACAAGGGCATGGTGAATTCTGATTACAGGGTTCTTGGAGCTTTGTGTTGAAAAAGGCATGGATCATTGTGATGAAAAAGGCATGGAGACTTGTCATGACAGGGTTCAGGGAGCATACTGATGACAAGTGTCAAGGAGCATTGTGATGACAAGTGTATTGAGCATTGTGATGACAAAGGTCATGGAGCATTGTGCTGAGAAGACCACGGATAATTGTGATGACGAGAATCATGGGGTGTTGTGAAGATAAGTGTTATGGAACATTGTGATCACAAGTGTTTGGAGCATTATGATGACAGAGGTCATGGAGCATTGTGATAACAAGGGCATGGAGCATTGTAATGACAAGGGCATGGAGCATTGGTCTAATAAGTTTCATGGATTATTGCGATGACAGTTGGAATGGTGCATTGTGATGACATGGGAATGGAGCATTGTGATGACCTGGTCATGCAGTATTGTGAAGACAGGTGTCAGGGAGCATTGTGATGACATATATAATGGCCCATTGTGCTGATAATGGCATGGAGCATTGTGATGCCAAGTGTCATGGAGGATTCTGATGACAAATGTAATGGAGCATTGTGATGACAATGGCTTGGTGCATTGTGATGACAAGGGTCCGGGAGCATTGTGCTGAGAAGTGCATGGAGAATTGTGATGACAAGGGTCATGGAGCATTCTGATGACAAGCTTGTGGAGTATTCTGATGAAAATGGCATGGAGCATTGTGATAAAAACGGCATGGGGCACTGTGATGAAAAAGGCATGGAGCCTTTCTGTGAGAGGGTTCAAGGAGCATTCTGACGACAAGTGTCAGGGAGCATTGTGATGAAAAGGGCATGGAGTATTGTGATGAACGGCATCATGGAGCGTTGTGATGACAAGTGTTATGGAACATTGTGATCACAAGGGTTTGGAGCACTGTGATGACAGAGGTAATGGATCATTTTCATTTCAAGGAGCATGGAGCATTGTGATGACAAGGGCATGAAGCAATGTGATCCCAAGGTTCATGGAGGATTGTGATGACAATGGTAATGGAGTATTGTGATGACAAGCGCATAGAGCATTGTAATGACAAAGTCATGTGGCACTTTGCTGACAAATGCATGGAGCATTTTGAGGACAGGTGTCATGGAGCACTGTGATGACAAGTGTCATGGAACATTGTGAATACAGGGGTCATGGAGCATTGTGATGACAAGGGCATGGATCATTGTGATGACAAGGGTCATGGAGCATTGGGCTGAAAATGTTCATGGAGTATTGTGATGACAGGTGTCATGGAGCATTGAGATGAAAAGGGGCATGGATCATTGTGATTACAGGGTTCCTGGAGCATTGTGATGACAAAGGCATGGAGCATTTTGATGAGAAGTCCATGGAACATACTGATGACATGTGTCATGGAGCTTTGTGATGACAAGGGCATGGAGCATTGTGATTACAGGGGTCTTGCAGCATTGTGATGACAAGTGTCATGGAGCCTTGTGATGACAAGTCTGTGGAACATTGTGATGGCAGGGGTCATGGAGCATTGTTATGACAGGGGTCATGGAGCATTGTGATGAGAAAGGCATGGAGCATTGTGATTACAAGGTTTATGGAGCACTTCGATGACAAATTTGTGGACCGTTGTGATGAAAAGCGCGTGGCACATTGTGATGACAAGTGTCATGGAGCATTGTGATGAAACGATCATGGAGCATTGTGGTTACAAAGGTCACAGAGCCTTGTGATGACACGGGCATGGACCACTGTGATGACAAATGTCATGAAGCATTGTGATGACTGGAGTCACGGAGCATTGTGATGACAGGGATCATGGAGCATTGTCATAACAAGGGCATGGAGCATTGTGATGACAATGGCATGGAGCATTGGTCTAAAATGTTTCATGGATTATTGTGATGACAGTTGGAATGGCGCATTGTGATGACAAGGGCATGGAGCATTGTGATGACCAGGTCATGCAGTATTGTGAAGACAGGTGTCAGGGAGCATTGTGATGACATATGTAATGGTCCATTGTGATGACAATGGCATGGAGCATTGTGATGCCAAGTGTCATGGAGGATTCTGATGACAAAGTTAATGGAGCATTGTGATGACAATGGCTTGGAGCATTGTGATGACAAGGGTCCGGGAGCATTGTGCTGAAAAGTGCATGGAGAATTGTGATGACAAGGGTCATGGAGCATTCTGATGACAAGCTTGTGGAGGTTTTTAATGACAAAGGCATGGAGCATTTTGATGAAAATTGCATGGGGCATTGTGATGAAAAATACATGGAGCCTTTTCGTGACAGCGTACAAGCAGCATTCTGACGACAAGTGTCAGGGAGCATTGTGATGGCAAGTGTATTGAGAACTGTGATGACAAAGTTCATGGAGCATTGTGATGAAAAGCGCATGGAGTATTGTGATGACAGACATCATGGAGCGTTGTGAGGACAAGTGTTATGGAACATTGTGATCACAAGGATTTGGAGAATTGTGATGACAGAGGTCATCAATCATTTTGATTTCAAAGAGCATGGAGCATTGTGATGACAAGGGCATGAAGCAATGTGATCCCAAGGTTCATGGAGGATTGTGATGACAATGGTAATGGTGTATTATGATGACAAGCGCATAGAGGATTGTAATGACAAGGTCATGTAGCATTTTGCTGTCAAAGGCATGGAGCATTGTGATGACATGTGTCATTGGGCACTGTGATGACAAGCGTCACGGAGCATTGTGTATACAGGGTTCATGGAGCATTGGGATGACAAGGGCATGGATCATTGTGATGACAAGGGTCATGGAGCATTGGGCTGAAAATATTCATGGAGTATTGTGATAACAGGGGTCATGGAGCATTGTGATGACAGAGGTCATGGAGAATTTTGATTTCATTTTGCTGACCATAGCCGGAAGCATCATGATGATGGGCATGATGCATTGTGATGACAGGGTTCATGGAGCATTGAGATGAAAAGTGGCATGGAGCATTGTGATGAAAAAGGCATGGATCCTTGTCATGACAGGGTTCAAGGAGCATAAAGACAACAAGTGTCAGGGAGGATTTTAATGACAAGTGTATTGAGCATTGTGATGACAAAGTTCATGGAGCATTGTGATGAGAAGACCATGGATAATTGTGATGACGAGCATCATGGGGCATTGTGATGACAATTGTTATGGAATATTGTGATCACAAGGGTTTGGAGCATTGTTATGCCAGAGGTCATGGAGCATTTTGATTTCACTGAGATGACAATAGCCTGAAGCATTATGATGATGGGCATGGTGCATTGTGATGACAGGGTTCATGGAGCATTGAGATGAAAAGGGGCATGGAGCATTGTGATTACAGGGGTCTTGGGGCATTCTGATGAGAAGGGCATGGAGACTTGTGATGACAAGGCCATGGAACATCATGATCGCAGGGGTCATGGAGTATTGTTATGAAAGGGGTAATGAAGCATTGTGATGAGAAGGGCATTGAGCATAGTTCTGAAATGTTTCATGGATTATTGTGATGAGAGTGGGCATGGAGCATTTTTATGACAAGGGCACAGAACACTGTGATACATGGGTCATGGCTGATTGTAATGACAAGGGCATGGAGCAATGTGATGAGAGGTGTCATGGAGCACTATGATGACTAGAGTCACGGAGCATGGTGAATACAGGGGTCATGGAGCATTGGGATGACAATGGCTTGCAGCATTGTGATGACAAGGGTCAGGGAGCATTGTGCTGACAAGTGCATGGAGAATTGTGATGACAAGGGTCATGGAGCATTCGGATGACAAGCTTGTGGAGTATTTTGATGACAATGGCATGGGGCATTGTGAAGAAAATGGCATGGGGCCTTCTGATTAAAAAAGCTTGTAGCCCTTACGTGACAAGGTTCAAGGAGCATTCTGACGACAAGTGTCAGGGAGCATTGTGATGACAAGTGTATTGTGAATTGTGATGACAAAGGTCATGGAGCATTGTGACGAAAAGGGCATGGAGTACTGTGATGACAGGCATCATGGAGCTTTGTAATGACAAGTGTTATGGAACATTGTGATCACAAGGGTTTGGAGAATTGTGATGACAGAGGTCATCAATCATTTTGATTTCAAAGAGCATGGAGCACTGTGATGAGAAGGGCATGAAGCAATGTGATCCCAAGGTTCATGGAGTATTGTGATGACAGGGGTCATGGAGCATTGTGATGACAGAGGTCATGGAAAATTTTGATTTCATTGCGCTGACAATAGCCGGAAGCATTATGATGATGTGCATGCTGCATTGTGATGACAGGGTTCATGGAGCATTGAGATGAAAAGCGGCATGGAGCATTGTGATTACAGGGGTCTTGGAGCATTGGGATGACAAGGGCATGGAGCATTTTGATGAGAAGGCCATGGAACATTCTGATGACATGTGTCATGGAGCTTTGTGATGACAAGGGCATGGAGCATTGTGATGACAGGGCTCTTGGAGCATTGTGATGACAAGTGTCATGGAGCCTTGTGATGACAAGGCCGTGGAACATTGTGATGGCAGTGGTCATGGAGCATTGTTATGACAGGGGTAATGGAGCTTTGTGATGAGAAGGGCATGGAGCATTGTGATAATAAGCTTTGTGGAGCATTGTGATGACAAATTTGTGCACCGTTGTGATGAAAATCGTGTGGCACATTGTGATGACAAGGGTCATGGAGCATTTTTCTCACAAAGGCATGGAGCATTGTGATGACAAGGGTCATGGAGCATTGTGATGAAAAGTTCATGGAGCATTGTGGTTACAAAGGTCACAGAACCCTGTGATGACGCGGGCACGGACAGTTGTGATGACAAACGTTATGAAGCATTGTGATGACTGGAGTCACGGAGCATTTTGATGACAGGGCTCATAGAGCATTGTGAATAAAAGGGTGATGGAGCATTGGGATGACAAGGGCATGGATCATTGTGATGACAAGGGTCATGGAGCATTGGGCTGAAAATGTTCATGGATTATTGTAATGATGGGGTCATGGAGCATTGTGATGACTAGGGAATGGAGCATTGTGATGACAAGAGTTCCGGATCATTGTGTTGTCAGGTGTCATGGAGTGTTGTGATGACTGTGGTCATGGAGCGTTGTGATGATATTAGTCATGGAGCATTGTGATGAGATGTTCATGGAGTATTGGGCTGAAAATATTCATGGAACATTGTGATGACAAGGGAATGGAGCATGATGATGATACGGTCCTAAGAGCAGTGTGATGAGATGACCATGGAGACTTGTGATGACAAGTCTCATGGAGCATTCTGATGTAAAGGGGCATGGAGCTTTGTGATTACAGGGGTTTTGGAGCATTGTGATGACAAGGGCATGGAGTATTGTGAGGAGAAGGCCATGGAGCATTCTGATGACATGCTTCATGGACCTATGTGATGACAAGGGCATGGAGCATTGTGATTACAGGGGTCTTGGAACATTGTGATGACAAGTGTCATGCAGCCTTGTGATGACAAGTCCATGGAACATTGTGATAGCAGTGGTATTGGAGCATTGTTATGACAGGGGTAATGGAGCATTGTGATGAGAAGTGTATGGAGCATTGTGATAACAATGTTTGTGGAGCATTGTGATGACAAATTTGTGGACCGTTGTGATGAAAAGGGTGTAGCACATTGTGATGACAAGGGTCATGGAGCATTTTTCTTACAAAGCCATGGAGCATTGTGATGACAAGGGTCATGGAGCATTGTGATGAAAAGTTCATGGAGCATTGTGGTTCCAAAGGTCACAGAGCCCTGTGATGACGCCGGCATGGACAGTTGTGATGACAAACGTTATGAAGCATTGTGATGACTGGAGTCACGGAGCATTTTGATGACAGGGCTCATAGAGCATTGTGAATAAAAGGGTGATGCAGCATTGGGATGACAAGGGCATGGATCATTGTGATAACAAGTGTCATGGAGCATGGGGCTGAAAATGTTCATGGATTATTGTAATGATGGGGGTCACGGAGCATTGTGCTGACTAGGGAATGGAGCACTGTGATGACAAGAGTCCCGGATCATTGTGTTGTCAGGTGTCATGGAGTGTTGTGATGACAGTGGTCATGGAGCATTGTGATGATATTGGTCATGGAGAATTGTGATGAGAAGGTCATGGAGCATTGGGCTGAAAATGTTCATGGAGTATTGTGATGACAGAGGTCATGGAGCACTGTGATGACTAGGGAATGGAGCATTGTGATGACAAGTGTCCCAGATCATTGTGTTGTCAGGTGTCATGGAGTGTTGTGATGACAGTGGTCATGGAGCATTGTGATGATATTGGTCATGGAGCATTGTGATGAGAAGGTCATGGAGCATTGGGCTAAAAATGTTCATGGTGTATTGTGATGACAGTGTTCATGGAGCATTGTGATGACAAGGGAATGGAGCATAGTGGTTACAAGGTCCTGGAGCATTGTGATGAGAAGACCATGGAGACTTGTGATGACAAGTCTCATGGAGCATTCTGAGGAAAAGGGGCATGGTGCATTGTGATTTCAGATGTGTTGGAGCATTGTGAGGTCAAGGGCATGGAGCATTGTGATGAGAAGGCCATGGAGCATTCTGATGACATGCGTCATGGAGCTTTGCGATGACAAGGACATGGAGCATTCTGATAACAGGGGTCTTGGAGCATTGTGATGAAAATGGCATGGATCATTGTGATGAAAAAGGCATGGAGCCTTGTCATAACAGGGTTCAAGGAGCATACTGACGACAAGTGTCAGGGAGCATTGTGATGACAAGTATATTGAGCATTGTGATGACAAAGGTCATGGAGCATTGTGATGAGAAGACCATGGATAATTGTGATGATGAGCGTCATGGGGTGTTGTGATGATAAGTGTTATGGAACATTTTGATCTTAAGGGTTTGGTGTATTATGATGACAGAGGTCATAGAGAATTTTGATTTCATTCTGATGAAAATAGCCTGAAGCTTTATGATGATGGGCATGGTGCATTGTGATGACAGGGTTCATGGATCATTGAGATGAAAAGGGGCATGGAGTATTGTGATTACAGGGGTCTTGGAGCATTGTGATGAGAAGGGTCATGGAGCCTTGTGATGACAAGGCCATGGATCATCGTGATGGCAGTGGTCACGGAGCATTGTTATGACAGGGCTAATGGAGCGTTGTGATGGCAAGGTCATGGAGCATTGTAATGCCAAGGGTCATGGATCTTTGTGATGACAAATGTCATGGAGCATTTTGACCACAAGGACATTGTGCATTGTGATGAGAAGGGCAGGGAGCATTGTGATGACAGAGGTCATGGAGATTTTTGATTTCATTGTGCTGACAATAGCCTGAAGCATTATGATGATGGGCATGGTGCATTGTGATGACAGGGTTCATGGATCATTGAGATGAAAAGGGGCATGGAGCATTGTGATTACAGGGGAATGGGGCATTGTGATGAAAGGGTCATGGAGCCTTGTGATGACAAGGCCATGGAACATCTTGATGGTAGGGGTCATGGAGCATTGTTATGACAGGTGTAATGGAGCATTGTGATCGCAAGGGCATGGAGCATTGTGATGAGAAGGACATGGAGCATTCTGATGACGTGTCATGGAGCTTTGTGATGACAAGGGCATGGAGCAATGTGATGAGAGCGTTCATGGAGCATTGTGATGAAAATGACATGGAGAATTGTGATGCCAAGGGTCATGGATCTTTGTGAAGACAAAGACCATAGAGCATTTTGATGACAAGGGCGTTGTGCATTGTGATGAGAAGGGCAGGGAGCATTGTGATGACAAGGTCCTGGAGCATTTTGATGAAAAGTGTCATGGAACATTTTGATGACAGGGTTTATGGAACATTGTGATGTCAGGGGTCATGGAGCATTTTGATGAAATGGGTCATGGAGCACTTTGATGACAGGGGTTATGGAACATTGTGATGTCAGTGGTCATCGAACATTGTGATGACAAGTGCATGTAGCATTGTGAAGACCGAAATCATAGAGCATTATGATTACAGGGGTGTCGGAGTATTGTGACGAATAGTGATGTAACATTGGGATATCAGTGGTGAGAGAGCATTTTGATGAGAATTGCATGGAGAATTATGATGACAAGGTTTATGGAGCACTGTGATGACAATATTGTGGAGCACTGTGATGACAAGCCCATGGTGCATTGTGATGACATGTGTCATGGAGCAATGTGCAGACAAGCGCATGGAGAATTGTGATAACAAGGGTCATGGAGCATTGTGCTGAGAAAGGCATAGAGCATTGTGATGACAAGCGTCAAAGAGCATTGTGATGAAAAGTTCATGGAGCATTGTGGTTAAAAAAGTCACAGAGGCTGTTGATGACGAGGGAATGGAACATTGTGATGATAAAGGTCATGAAGCATTGTGATGACTGGAGTCACGGAGCATTGTGATGACAGGGGTCATGGAGCATTGTGATGACAAGGGCATGGAGCATTGGTCTAATAAGTTTCATGGGTTATTGCGATGACAGTTGGAATGGTGCATTGTGGTGACAAGGGCATGGAGCATTGTGATGACCAGCTCATGCAGTATTGTGAAGACAGGTGTCAGGGAGCATTGTGATGACATATGTAATGGCCCATTGTGATGACAATGGCATGGAGCATTGTGATGCCAAGTGTCATGGAGGATTCTGATGACAAAGGTAATGGAGCATTGTGATGACAATGGCTTGGAGCTTTGTGATGACAAGGGTCAGGGATCATTGTGCTGACAAGTGCATGGAGAATTGTGATGACAAGGGTCATGGAGCATTCTGATGACAAGCTTGTGGAGTATTTTGATGACAATGGCATGGAGCATTGTAATGAAAATGGCATGGGGCATTGTGATGAAAAAGGCATAGAGCCTTTTTGTGACAGGGTTCAAGGAGCATTCTGATGACAAGTGTCAGGGAGCATTGTGATGACAAGTGTATTGAGAATTGTGATGCCAAAGGTCATGGAGCATTCTGATGAAAAGGGCATGGAGTATTGTGATGACCCGCATCATGGAGCGTTGTGATGACAAGTGTTATGGAACATTGTGATCACAAGGTTTTGGGGCATTGTGATGACAGAGGTCATGCATCATTTTGATTTCAAGGAGCATGGAGCATTGTGATGACAAGGGCATGAAGCAATGTGACTCCAAGTCTCATGGAGGATTGTGATGACATGGTAATGGAGTATTGTGATGACAAGCGCATAGAGCACTGTAATGACATGGTCATGTAGCATTTTGCTGATAAAGGCATGGAGCATTGTGATGACAG
This sequence comes from Mesoplodon bidens, assembly GCF_964165515.1. Lineage (NCBI taxonomy): Eukaryota > Metazoa > Chordata > Mammalia > Artiodactyla > Ziphiidae > Mesoplodon > Mesoplodon bidens. The sequence continues at coordinate 735,927 of NW_027672706.1, read as the reverse complement.
GTGTCATGGAGCACTGTGATGACAATCGACACAGAGCATTGTGAATACAGGGTTCATGGAGCATTGGGTTGACTAGGGAATGGAGCATTGTGATGACAAGTGTCCCGGATCATTGTGTTGTCAGGTGTCCTTGATTGTTGTGATGACAGTGGGAATGGAGAATTGTGATTATATTGGTCATGGAGCATTATGATGAGAAGGTCATGGAGCACTGCGCTGAAAATGTTCATGGAGTATTGTGATGACAGGGGTCATGGAGCATTGTGATGACAAGGGAATGGAGCATTGTGGTGACAAGGTCCTGAAGCATTGTGATGAGAAGTCCATGGAGACATGTGATGACAAATCTCATGGAGCATTCTGACGAAAAGGGGCATGGTGCATTGTAATAACAGTGGTCTTGGAGCATTATGATGACAAGGGCTTGGAATATTGGGATGAGAAAGCCATTATGCATTCTGATGACATGCGTCATGGAGCTTTGCGATAACAAGGGCATGGATAATTCTGATTACAGCGTTCTTGGAGCTTTGTGATGAAAAGGGCATGGATCATTGTGATGAAAAAGGCATGGAGACTTGTCATGACAGGGTTCAGTGAGCATACTGATGACAAGTGTCAAGGAGCATTGTGATGACAAAGGTCATGGAGCATTGTGATGAGAAGACCACGGATAATTGTGATGACGAGAATCATGGGGTGTTGTGAAGATAAGTGTTATGGAACATTGTGATCACAAGTGTTTGGAGCATTATGATGACAGAGGTCATGGAGCATTTTGATAACAAGGGCACGGAGCATTGTAATGACAAGGGCATGGAGCATTGGTCTAATAAGTTTCATGGATTATTGCGATGACAGTTGGAATGGTGCATTGTGATGACATGGGCATGGAGCATTGTGATGACCAGGTCATGCAGTATTGTGAAGACAGGTGTCAGGGAGCATTGTGATGACATATATAATGGCCCATTGTGATGACAATGGCATGGAGCATTGTGATGCCAAGTGTCATGGAGGATTCTGATGACAAATGTAATGGAGCATTGTGATGACAATGGCTTGCAGGATTGTGATGACAAGGGTCCGGGAGCATTGTGCTGAGAAGTGCATGGAGAATTGTGATGACAAGGGTCATGGAGCATTCTGATGACAAGCTTGTGGAGTATTCTGATGAAAATGGCATGGAGCATTGTGATAAAAACGGCATGGGGCATAGTGATGAAAAAGGCATGGAGCCTTTCCGTGAGAGGGTTAAAGGAGCATTCTGACGACAAGTGTCAGGGAGCATTGTGATGAAAAGGGCATGGAGTATTGTGATGACCGGCATCATGGAGCGTTGTGATGACAAGTGTTACGGAACATTGTGATCACAAGGGTTTGGAGCACTGTGATGACAGAGGTCATGGATCATTTTCATTTCAAGGAGCATGGAGCATTGTGATGACAAGGGCATGAAGCAATGTGATCCCAAGGTTCATGGAGGATTGTGATGACAATGATAATGGAGTATTGTGATGACAAGCGCATAGAGCATTGTAATGACAAGGTCATGTGGCACTTTGCTGACAAATGCATGGAGCATTTTGAGGACAGGTGTCATGGAGCACTGTGATGACAAGTGTCATGGAACATTGTGAATAGAGGGGTCATGGAGCATTGTGATGACAAGGGCATGGATCATTGTGATGACAAGGGTCATGGAGCATTGGGCTGAAAATGTTCATGGAGTATTGTGATGACAGGTGTCATGGAGCATTGAGATGAAAAGGGGCATGGATCATTGTGATTACAGGGTTCCTGGAGCATTGTGATGACAAAGGCATGGAGCATTTTGATGAGAAGTCCATGGAACATACTGATGACATGTGTCATGGAGCTTTGTGATGACAAGGGCATGGAGCATTGTGATTACAGGGGTCTTGCAGCATTGTGATGACAAGTGTCATGGAGCCTTGTGATGACAAGTCTGTGGAACATTGTGATGGCAGGGGTCATGGAGCATTGTTATGACAGGGGTAATGGAGCATTGTGATGAGAAAGGCATGGAGCATTGTGGTTACAAGGTTTATGGAGCATTGCGAAGACAAATTTGTGGACCGTTGTGATGAAAAGCGCGTGGCACATTGTGATGACAAGTGTCATGGAGCATTGTGATGAAAAGATCATGGAGCATTGTGGTTACAAAGGTCACAGAGCCTTGTGATGACACGGGCATGGACCACTGTGATGACAAATGTCATGAAGCATTGTGATGACTGGAGTCACGGAGCATTGTGATGACAGGGGTCATGGAGCATTGTCATAACAAGGGCATGGAGCATTGTGATGACAATGGCATGGAGCATTGGTCTAAAATGTTTCATGGATTATTGTGATGACAGTTGGAATGGCGCATTGTGATGACAAGGGCATGGAGCATTGTGATGACCAGGTCATGCAGTATTGTGAAGACAGGTGTCAGGGAGCATTGTGATGACATATGTAATGGCCCATTGTGATGACAATGGCATGGAGCATTGTGATGCCAAGTGTCATGGAGGATTCTGATGACAAAGTTAATGGAGCATTGTGATGACAATGGCTTGGAGCATTGTGATGACAAGGGTCAGGGAGCATTGTGCTGAAAAGTGCATGGAGAATTGTGATGACAAGGGTCATGGAGCATTCTGATGACAAGCTTGTGGAGTATTTTAATGACAAAGGCATGGAGCATTGTGATGAACATGGCATGGGGCATTGTGATGAAAAAGACATGGAGCCTTTTCGTGACAGCGTACAAGCAGCATTCTGACGACAAGTGTCAGGGAGCATTGTGATGGCAAGTGTATTGAGAATTGTGATAACAATGGTCATGGAGCATTGTGATGAAAAGCGCATGGAGTATTGTGATGACAGACATCATGGAGCGTTGTGAGGACAAGTGTTATGGAACATTGTGATCACAAGGATTTGGAGAATTGTGATGACAGAGGTCATCAATCATTTTGATTTCAAAGAGCATGGCGCATTGTGATGACAAGGGCATGAAGCAATGTGATCCCAAGGTTCATGGAGGATTGTGATGACAATGGTAATGGTGTATTATGATGACAAGCGCATAGAGGATTGTAATGACAATGTCATGTAGCATTTTGCTGTCAAAGGCATGGAGCATTGTGATGACATGTGTCATTGGGCACTGTGATGACAAGCGTCACAGAGCACTGTGTATACAGGGTTCATGGAGCATTGGGATGACAAGGGCATGGATCATTGTGATGACAAGGGTCATGGAGCATTGGGCTGAAAATGTTCATGGAGTATTGTGATAACAGGGGTCATGGAGCATTGTGATGACAGAGGTCATGGAGAATTTTGATTTCATTGTGCTGACCATAGCCGGAAGCATCATGATGATGGGCATGATGCATTGTGATGACAGGGTTCATGGAGCATTGAGATGAAAAGTGGCATGGAACATTGTGATTACAGGGGTCTTGGAGCATTGTGATGAAAAGGGCAAGGATCATTGTGATGAAAAAGGCATGGATCCTTGTCATGACAGGGTTCAAGGAGCATAAAGACAACAAGTGTCAGGGAGGATTTTAATGACAAGTGTATTGAACATTGTGATGACAAAGTTCATGGAGCATTGTGATGAGAAGACCATGGATAATTGTGATGACGAGCATCATGGGGCATTGTGATGACAAGTGTTATGGAATATTGTGATCACAAGGGTTTGGAGCATTGTTATGCCAGAGGTCATGGAGCATTTTGATTTCACTGAGATGACAATAGCCTGAAGCATTATGATGATGGGCATGGTGCATTGTGATGACAGGGTTCATGGAGCATTGAGATGAAAAGGGGCATGGAGCATTGTGATTACAGGGGTCTTGGGGCATTCTGATGAGAAGGGCATGGAGACTTGTGATGACAAGGCCATGGAACATCATGATCGCAGGGGTCATGGAGTATTGTTATGAAAGGGGTAATGAAGCATTGTGATGAGAAGGGCATTGAGCATAGTTCTGAAATGTTTCATGGATTATTGTGATGAGAGTGGGCATGGAGCATTTTTATGACAAGGGCACAGAACACTGTGATACATGGGTCATGGCTGATTGTAATGACAAGGGCATGGAGCAATGTGATGAGAGGTGTCATGGAGCACTATGATGACTAGAGTCACGGAGCATGGTGAATACAGGGGTCATGGAGCATTGGGATGACAAGGTCATTTATCATTTTGATGACAAGGGTCATGGAGCATTGGGCTGAAAATGTTCATGGAGTATTGTGATGACAGAGGTCATGGAGAATTTTGATTTCATTGCGCTGACAATAGCCGGAAGCATTATGATGATGTGCATGCTGCATTGTGATGACAGGGTTCATGAAGCATTGAGATGAAAAGCGGCATGGAGCATTGTGATTACAGGGGTCTTGGAGCATTGTGATAACAAAGGCATTTTGAGGAGAAGGGTCATGGAGCATTGTGATGACAATGGCTTGCAGCATTGTGATGACAAGGGTCAGGGAGCATTTTGCTGACAAGTGCATGGAGAATTGTGATGACAAGGGTCATGGAGCATTCGGATGAGAAGCTTGTGGAGTATTTTGATGACAATGGCATGGGGCATTGTGATGAAAATGGCATGGGACATTTTGATTAAAAAAGCATGTAGCCCTTACGTGACAAGGTTCAAGGAGCATTCTGACGACAAGTGTCAGGGAGCATTGTGATGACAAGTGTATTGTGAATTGTGATGACAAAGGTCATGGAGCATTGTGACGAAAAGGGCATGGATTACTGTGATGACAGGCATCATGGAGCTTTGTAATGACAAGTGTTATGGAACATTGTGATCACAAGGGTTTGGAGAATTGTGATGACAGAGGTCATCAATCATTTTGATTTCAAGGAGCATGGAGCACTGTGATGACAAGGGCATGAAGCAATGTGATCCCAAGGTTCATGGAGGATTGTGATGACAATGGTAATGGCGTATTGTGATGACAGGCGCATAGAGCAATGTAATGACAAGGTCATGTAGCACTTTGCTGACAAATGCATGGAGCATTTTTAGGACAGGTGTCATGGAGCACTGTGATGACAAGTGTCATGGAACATTGTGAATACACGGGTCATGGAGCATTGTGATGACAAGGGCATGGATCATTGTGATGACAAGGGTCATGGAGCATTGGGCTGAAAATGTTCATGGAGTATTGTGATGACAGGTGTCATGGAGCATTGAGATGAAAAGGGGCATGGATCATTGTGATTACAGGGTTCCTGGAGCATTGTGATGACAAAGGAATGGAGCATTTTGATGAGAAGTCCATGGAACATACTGATGACATGTGTCATGGAGCTTTGTGATGACAAGGGCATGGAGCATTGTGATTACAGGGGTCTTGGAGCATTGTGATGACAAGTGTCATGGAGCCTTGTGATGACAAGTCTGTGGAACATTGTGATGGCAGGGGTCATGGAGCATTGTTATGACAGGGGTAATGGAGCATTGTGATGAGAAAGGCATGGAGCATTGTGATTACAAGGTTTATGGAGCATTGCGATGACAAATTTTTGTACTTTTGTGATGAAAAGCGCGAGGCACATTGTGATGACAAGTGTCATGGAGCATTGTGATGAAAAGATCATGGAGCATTGTGGTTACAAAGGTCACAGAGCCTTGTGATGATTCGGGCATGGACCACTGTGATGACAAATGTTATGAAGCATTGTGATGACTGGAGTCACGGAGCATTGTGATGACAGCGGTCATGGAGCAATTTGATGAAAAGGGCATGGAGCATTGTGATGACAGGGGCATGGAGCATTGGTCTGACAATTTTCATAGATTGTTGTGATGACAGTGAACATGGTGCATTGTGATGACAAGGGCATGGAGCATTGTGTTGAGAAGGTCATGGAGTATTGTGAAGACAGGTGTCAGGGAGCATTGTGATCACCTATGTCATGGTCCATTGCGATGACAATGTCATGGAGCATTGTGATGCCAAATGTAATGGAGGCTTGTGGTGACAAATATAATGGAGTATTGTGATGACTATGGCTTGGAGCATTATGATGACACGGGCCTTTGAGAATTTGCATGAAAATGTCCTGAAGCATTGTGATGACAAGGTCCTGGAGCATTGTGATGAGAAAATCAAGGAACCTTCTGATGACAAATCTCATGGAGCATACTGATGAAAAGGGGCCTGGACCATTGTGATTACAGGTGTCTTGGAACATTGTGATGACTAGGGCATGGAGCATTGTGAGTAGAATGCCAAGGAGCATTCTAATGACATGCGTCATTGAGCTTGTCATGATAAGGGCATGGATCATTGTGATAAAAGTGGCATGGAGCCTTGTCATGACAGGGTTCAAGGAGGGTACAGACAACAAGTGTCAGGGAGCATTATGATGACAAGTTTATTGAGCTTTGTGATGACAAATGTCATGGAGCATTGTGATAAAAAGACCATGGATAATTGTGATAACGAGCGACATGGGGCATTGTGATGACAAGTGTTATGTAATATTGTGATCACAAGGGTTTGGAGCAGTGTTATGACAGAGGTCATGGAGCATTTTGATTTAATTGTGATGACAATAGCATGAAGCATTATGATGATGGACATGGTGCATTATGATGACAGGGTTCAAGGATCATTGAGATGAAAAGGGGCATGGAGCATTGTGATTACAGTGGTCTTGGAGCATTGTGATGAGTAGGGTCATGGAACCTTGTGATGACAAGGCCATGGAACATCGTGATGGCAGGGGTCACGGAGCATTGTTATGACAGGTTTAATGGAGCATTCTGATGGCAAGGGCATGGAGCATTGTGATGAGAAGGCCATGGAGCATTCTGATGACATGTGTCATGGACCTTTGTGATGACAAGGGCATGGAGCAATGTGATGACAGCGTTCATTAAGCATTGTGATAACAATGGCATGGAGCATTGTGATGCCAAGGGTCATGGATCTTTGTGATGACAAATATCATGGAGCATTTTGACGACAAGGGCATTGTGCATTGTGATGAGAAGGGCAGGGAGCATTGTGATGACAGAGGTCATGGAGAATTTTGATTTCATTGTACAGACAATAGCCTGAAGCATTATGATGATGGGCATGGTGCATTGTGATGACAGGGTTCATGGATCATTGAGATAAAAGGGCATGGAGCATTGTGATTACAAGGGTCTTGGGGCATTGTGATGAAAAGGGTCATGGAGCCTTGTGATGACAAGGCTATGGAACGTCGTGATGGCAGGGGTAATGGAGCATTGTTATGACAGATGTAATGGAGCATTGTGATGGCAAGGACATGAAGCATTGTGATGAGAAGGCCATGGAGCATTCTGATGACATGTGTCATGGAGCTATGTGATGACAAGGCCATGGAGCAATGTGATGAGAGCGTTCATGGAGCACTGTGATGACAATGACATGGAGCATTGTGATGCCAAGGGTCATGGATCTTTGTGATGACAAATGTCATTTAGCATTTTGACGACAAGGGTATTGTGCATTGTGATGAGAAGGGCAGGGAGCATTGTGATGACAGGGTCATGGAGCAATTTGATGAAAAGGGTCATGGAACATTTTGATGACAGGTGTTATCGAACATTATGATATCAGGCGTCATCGAACATTGTGATGATAAGTGCATGTAGCATTGTGATGACAGGTGTCATGGAACATTGTGATGACAGGGGTGAGGGAGTATTGTGACGAATAGTGATGTAACATTGTGATATCAGTGGTGAGAGAGCATTGTGATGAGAAGGTATATGGAGCATTGTCATGAAAAGATTGTAGAGCACTGTGATGACAAGCACATGGTGCATTGTGATGACATGTGTCATGGAGCATTGTGCTGACAAGCGCATGGAGCATTGTGATGACAAAGGACATGGAGCATTGTGCTGAGAAAGGCATAGAGCATTGTGATGACAAGGGTCAAAGGGAATTGTGATGAAAAGTTCATGGAGCATTGTGGTTAAAAAGGTCACAGAGACTGTTGATGATGAGGGCATGGAAAATTGTGATGACAAATGTCATGAAGCATTGTGATGACTGGAGTCACGGAGCATTGTGATGACAGGGGTCATGGAGCATTGTCATAACAAGGGCATGGAGCATTGTGATGACAATGGCATGGAGCATTGGTCTAAAAAGTTTCATGGATTATTGTGATGACAGTTGGAATGGCGCATTGTGATGACAAGGGCATGGAGCATTGTGATGACCAGGTCATGCAGTATTGTGAAGACAGGTATCAGGGAGCATTGTGATGACATATGTAATGGCCCATTGTGATGACAATGGCATGGAGCATTGTGATGCCAAGTGTCATGGAGGATTCTGATGACAAAGGTAATGGAGCATTGTGATGACAATGGCTTGGAGCATTGTGATGACAAGGGTCAGGGAGCATTGTGCTGAAAAGTGCATGGAGAATTGTGATGACAAGGGTCATGGAGCATTCTGATGACAAGCTTGTGGAGTATTTTAATGACAAAGGCATGGAGCATTGTGATGAAAATGGCATGGGGCATTGTGATGAAAAAGACATGGAGTCTTTTCGTGACAGCGTACAAGGAGCATTCTGATGACAAGTGTCAGGGAGCATTGTGATGACAAGTGTATTGGGAATTGTGATGACAAAGGTCATGGAGAATTGTGATGAAAAGCGCATTGAGTATTGTGATGACAGACTTCATGGAGCGTTGTGAGAACAAGTGTTATGGAATATTGTGATCACAAGGATTTGGAGAATTCTGATGACAGAGGTCATCAATCATTTTGATTTCAAAGAGCATGGAGCATTGTGATGACAAGGGCATGAAGCAATGTGATCCCAAGGTTCATGGAGGATTTTGATGACAATGGTAATGGTGTATTATGATGACAAGCGCATAGAGGATTGTAATGGTAATGGTGTATTATGATGACAAGCGCATAGAGGATTGTAATGACAAGGTCATGTAGCATTTTGCTGTCAAAGGCATGGAGCATTGTGATGACATGTGTCATTGGGCACTGTGATGACAAGCGTCACGGAGCATTGTGTATACAGGGTTCATGGAACATTGGGATGACAAGGGCATGGATCATTGTGATGACAAGGGTCATGGAGCATTGGGCTGAAAATGTTCATGGAGTATTGTGATAACAGGGGTCCTGGAGAATTTTGATTTCATTGTGCTGACCATAGCCGGAAGCGTCATGATGATGGGCATGACGCATTGTGATGACAGGGTTCATGGAGCATTGAGATGAAAAGTGGCATGGAGCATTGTGATTACAGGGGTCTTGGAGCATTGTGATGACTAGGGCATGGAGCATTGTGAGTAGAATGCCAAGGAGCATTCTAATGACATGCGTCATTGAGCTTGTCATGATAAGGGCATGGATCATTGTGATAAAAGTGGCATGGAGCCTTGTCATGACAGGGTTCAAGGAGGGTACAGGCAACAAGTGTCAGGGAGCATTATGATGACAAGTTTATTGAGCTTTGGGATGACAAATGTCATGGAGCATTGTGATAAAAAGACCATGGATAATTGTGATAACGAGCGATATGGTGCATTGTGATGACAAGTGTTATGTAATATTGTGATCACAAGGGTTTGGAGCAGTGTTATGACAGAGGTCATGGAGCATTTTGATTTAATTGTGATGACAATAGCATGAAGCATTATGATGATGGACATGGTGCATTATGATGACAGGGTTCAAGGATCATTGAGATGAAAAGGGGCATGGAGCATTGTGATTACAGTGGTCTTGGAGCATTGTGATGAGTAGGGTCATGGAACCTTGTGATGACAAGGCCATGGAACATCGTGATGGCAGGGGTCAAGGAGCATTGTTATGACAGGTGTAATGGAGCATTCTGATGGCAAGGGCATGGAGCATTGTGATGAGAAGGCCATGGAGCATTCTGATGACATGTGTCATGGACCTTTGTGATGACAAGGGCATGGAGCAATGTGATGACAGCGTTCATTAAGCATTGTGATAACAATGGCATGGAGCATTGTGATGCCAAGGGTCATGGATCTTTGTGATGACAAATATCATGGAGCATTTTGACGACAAGGGCATTGTGCATTGTGATGAGAAGGGCAGGGAGCATTGTGATGACAGAGGTCATGGAGAATTTTGATTTCATTGTACAGACAATAGCCTGAAGCATTATGATGATGGGCATGGTGCATTGTGATGACAGGGTTCATGGATCATTGAGATAAAAAGGGGCATGGAGCATTGTGATTACAGGGGTCTTGGGGCATTGTGATGAAAAGGGTCATGGAGCCTTGTGATGACAAGGCTATGGAACGTCGTGATGGCAGGGGTAATGGAGCATTGTTATGACAGATGTAATGGAGCATTGTGATGGCAAGGACATGAAGCATTGTGATGAGAAGGCCATGGAGCATTCTGATGACATGTGTCATGGAGCTATGTGATGACAAGGCCATGGAGCAATGTGATGAGAGCGTTCATGGAGCATTGTGATGACAATGACATGGAGCATTGTGATGCCAAGGGTCATGGATCTTTGTGATGACAAATGTCATTTAGCATTTTGACGACAAGGGCATTGTGCATTGTGATGAGAAGGGCAGGGAGCATTGTGATGACAGGGTCATGGAGCAATTTGATGAAAAGGGTCATGGAACATTTTGATGACAGGTGTTATCGAACATTATGATATCAGGCGTCATCGAACATTGTGATGATAAGTGCATGTAGCATTGTGATGACAGGTGTCATGGAACATTGTGATGACAGGGGTGAGGGAGTATTGTGACGAATAGTGATGTAACATTGTGATATCAGTGGTGAGAGAGCATTGTGATGAGAAGGTATATGGAGCATTGTCATGAAAAGATTGTAGAGCACTGTGATGACAAGCACATGGTGCATTGTGATGACATGTGTCATGGAGCATTGTGCTGACAAGCGCATGGAGCATTGTGATGACAAAGGACATGGAGCATTGTGCTGAGAAAGGCATAGAGCATTGTGATGACAAGGGTCAAAGGGAATTGTGATGAAAAGTTCATGGAGCATTGTGGTTAAAAAGGTCACAGAGACTGTTGATGATGAGGGCATGGAAAATTGTGATGACAAATGTCATGAAGCATTGTGATGACTGGAGTCACGGAGCATTGTGATGACAGGGGTCATGGAGCATTGTCATAACAAGGGCATGGAGCATTGTGATGACAATGGCATGGAGCATTGGTCTAAAAAGTTTCATGGATTATTGTGATGACAGTTGGAATGGCGCATTGTGATGACAAGGGCATGGAGCATTGTGATGACCAGGTCATGCAGTATTGTGAAGACAGGTATCAGGGAGCATTGTGATGACATATGTAATGGCCCATTGTGATGACAATGGCATGGAGCATTGTGATGCCAAGTGTCATGGAGGATTCTGATGACAAAGGTAATGGAGCATTGTGATGACAATGGCTTGGAGCATTGTGATGACAAGGGTCAGGGAGCATTGTGCTGAAAAGTGCATGGAGAATTGTGATGACAAGGGTCATGGAGCATTCTGATGACAAGCTTGTGGAGTATTTTAATGACAAAGGCATGGAGCATTGTGATGAAAATGGCATGGGGCATTGTGATGAAAAAGACATGGAGTCTTTTCGTGACAGCGTACAAGGAGCATTCTGATGACAAGTGTCAGGGAGCATTGTGATGACAAGTGTATTGGGAATTGTGATGACAAAGGTCATGGAGAATTGTGATGAAAAGCGCATTGAGTATTGTGATGACAGACTTCATGGAGCGTTGTGAGAACAAGTGTTATGGAATATTGTGATCACAAGGATTTGGAGAATTCTGATGACAGAGGTCATCAATCATTTTGATTTCAAAGAGCATGGAGCATTGTGATGACAAGGGCATGAAGCAATGTGATCCCAAGGTTCATGGAGGATTTTGATGACAATGGTAATGGTGTATTATGATGACAAGCGCATAGAGGATTGTAATGGTAATGGTGTATTATGATGACAAGCGCATAGAGGATTGTAATGACAAGGTCATGTAGCATTTTGCTGTCAAAGGCATGGAGCATTGTGATGACATGTGTCATTGGGCACTGTGATGACAAGCGTCACGGAGCATTGTGTATACAGGGTTCATGGAACATTGGGATGACAAGGGCATGGATCATTGTGATGACAAGGGTCATGGAGCATTGGGCTGAAAATGTTCATGGAGTATTGTGATAACAGGGGTCCTGGAGAATTTTGATTTCATTGTGCTGACCATAGCCGGAAGCATCATGATGATGGGCATGACGCATTGTGATGACAGGGTTCATGGAGCATTGAGATGAAAAGTGGCATGGAGCATTGTGATTACAGGGGTCTTGGAGCATTGTGATGACTAGGGCATGGAGCATTGTGAGTAGAATGCCAAGGAGCATTCTAATGACATGCGTCATTGAGCTTGTCATGATAAGGGCATGGATCATTGTGATAAAAGTGGCATGGAGCCTTGTCATGACAGGGTTCAAGGAGGGTACAGGCAACAAGTGTCAGGGAGCATTATGATGACAAGTTTATTGAGCTTTGGGATGACAAATGTCATGGAGCATTGTGATAAAAAGACCATGGATAATTGTGATAACGAGCGATATGGTGCATTGTGATGACAAGTGTTATGTAATATTGTGATCACAAGGGTTTGGAGCAGTGTTATGACAGAGGTCATGGAGCATTTTGATTTAATTGTGATGACAATAGCATGAAGCATTATGATGATGGACATGGTGCATTATGATGACAGGGTTCAAGGATCATTGAGATGAAAAGGGGCATGGAGCATTGTGATTACAGTGGTCTTGGAGCATTGTGATGAGTAGGGTCATGGAACCTTGTGATGACAAGGCCATGGAACATCGTGATGGCAGGGGTCAAGGAGCATTGTTATGACAGGTGTAATGGAGCATTCTGATGGCAAGGGCATGGAGCATTGTGATGAGAAGGCCATGGAGCATTCTGATGACATGTGTCATGGACCTTTGTGATGACAAGGGCATGGAGCAATGTGATGACAGCGTTCATTAAGCATTGTGATAACAATGGCATGGAGCATTGTGATGCCAAGGGTCATGGATCTTTGTGATGACAAATATCATGGAGCATTTTGACGACAAGGGCATTGTGCATTGTGATGAGAAGGGCAGGGAGCATTGTGATGACAGAGGTCATGGAGAATTTTGATTTCATTGTACAGACAATAGCCTGAAGCATTATGATGATGGGCATGGTGCATTGTGATGACAGGGTTCATGGATCATTGAGATAAAAAGGGGCATGGAGCATTGTGATTACAGGGGTCTTGGGGCATTGTGATGAAAAGGGTCATGGAGCCTTGTGATGACAAGGCTATGGAACGTCGTGATGGCAGGGGTAATGGAGCATTGTTATGACAGATGTAATGGAGCATTGTGATGGCAAGGACATGAAGCATTGTGATGAGAAGGCCATGGAGCATTCTGATGACATGTGTCATGGAGCTATGTGATGACAAGGCCATGGAGCAATGTGATGAGAGCGTTCATGGAGCATTGTGATGACAATGACATGGAGCATTGTGATGCCAAGGGTCATGGATCTTTGTGATGACAAATGTCATTTAGCATTTTGACGACAAGGGCATTGTGCATTGTGATGAGAAGGGCAGGGAGCATTGTGATGACAGGGTCATGGAGCAATTTGATGAAAAGGGTCATGGAACATTTTGATGACAGGTGTTATCGAACATTATGATATCAGGCGTCATCGAACATTGTGATGATAAGTGCATGTAGCATTGTGATGACAGGTGTCATGGAACATTGTGATGACAGGGGTGAGGGAGTATTGTGACGAATAGTGATGTAACATTGTGATATCAGTGGTGAGAGAGCATTGTGATGAGAAGGTATATGGAGCATTGTCATGAAAAGATTGTAGAGCACTGTGATGACAAGCACATGGTGCATTGTGATGACATGTGTCATGGAGCATTGTGCTGACAAGCGCATGGAGCATTGTGATGACAAAGGACATGGAGCATTGTGCTGAGAAAGGCATAGAGCATTGTGATGACAAGGGTCAAAGGGAATTGTGATGAAAAGTTCATGGAGCATTGTGGTTAAAAAGGTCACAGAGACTGTTGATGATGAGGGCATGGAAAATTGTGATGACAAATGTCATGAAGCATTGTGATGACTGGAGTCACGGAGCATTGTGATGACAGGGGTCATGGAGCATTGTCATAACAAGGGCATGGAGCATTGTGATGACAATGGCATGGAGCATTGGTCTAAAAAGTTTCATGGATTATTGTGATGACAGTTGGAATGGCGCATTGTGATGACAAGGGCATGGAGCATTGTGATGACCAGGTCATGCAGTATTGTGAAGACAGGTATCAGGGAGCATTGTGATGACATATGTAATGGCCCATTGTGATGACAATGGCATGGAGCATTGTGATGCCAAGTGTCATGGAGGATTCTGATGACAAAGGTAATGGAGCATTGTGATGACAATGGCTTGGAGCATTGTGATGACAAGGGTCAGGGAGCATTGTGCTGAAAAGTGCATGGAGAATTGTGATGACAAGGGTCATGGAGCATTCTGATGACAAGCTTGTGGAGTATTTTAATGACAAAGGCATGGAGCATTGTGATGAAAATGGCATGGGGCATTGTGATGAAAAAGACATGGAGTCTTTTCGTGACAGCGTACAAGGAGCATTCTGATGACAAGTGTCAGGGAGCATTGTGATGACAAGTGTATTGGGAATTGTGATGACAAAGGTCATGGAGAATTGTGATGAAAAGCGCATTGAGTATTGTGATGACAGACTTCATGGAGCGTTGTGAGAACAAGTGTTATGGAATATTGTGATCACAAGGATTTGGAGAATTCTGATGACAGAGGTCATCAATCATTTTGATTTCAAAGAGCATGGAGCATTGTGATGACAAGGGCATGAAGCAATGTGATCCCAAGGTTCATGGAGGATTTTGATGACAATGGTAATGGTGTATTATGATGACAAGCGCATAGAGGATTGTAATGGTAATGGTGTATTATGATGACAAGCGCATAGAGGATTGTAATGACAAGGTCATGTAGCATTTTGCTGTCAAAGGCATGGAGCATTGTGATGACATGTGTCATTGGGCACTGTGATGACAAGCGTCACGGAGCATTGTGTATACAGGGTTCATGGAACATTGGGATGACAAGGGCATGGATCATTGTGATGACAAGGGTCATGGAGCATTGGGCTGAAAATGTTCATGGAGTATTGTGATAACAGGGGTCCTGGAGAATTTTGATTTCATTGTGCTGACCATAGCCGGAAGCATCATGATGATGGGCATGACGCATTGTGATGACAGGGTTCATGGAGCATTGAGATGAAAAGTGGCATGGAGCATTGTGATTACAGGGGTCTTGGAGCATTGTGATGACAAGGGCATGGAACATTTTGATGAGAAGTCCATGGAACATTCTGATGACATGTGTCATGGAGCTTTGTGATGACAAGGGCATGGAACATTGTGATTACAGGGGTTTTGGAGCATTGTGATGACAAGTGTCATGGAGCCTTGTGATGACAAGCCCGTGGAACATTGTGATGGCAGTGGTCATGGAGCATTGTTATTACAGGTGTAATGGAGCATTGTGATGAGAAGGGCACGGAGCACTGTGATTACAAGCTTAATGGAACATTGCGATGACAAATTTGTGGACCGTTTTGATGAAAAGCACGTGGCACATTGTGATGACAAGGGTCATGGAGCATTTTTCTGACAAAGGCATGGAGCATTGTGATGACAAGTGTCACGGAGCTTTGTGATGAAAAGTTCATGGAACATTGTGGTTACAAAGGTCACAGAGCCCTGTGATGACGCGGGCATGGACAGTTGTGATGACAAACGTTATGAAGCATTGTGATGACTGGAGTCACGGAGTGTTTTGATGACAGGGCTCATAGAGCATTGTGAAGAAAAGGGTGATGGAGCATTGGGATGACAAGGGCATGGATCATTGTGATGGCAAGGGTCATGGAGCATTGGGCTGAAAATGTTCATGGATTATTGTAATGATGGGGTCATGGAGCATTGTGATGACAAGAGTCCCGGATCATTGTGTTGTCAGGTGTCATGGAGTGTTGTGATGACAGTGGTCATGGAGCATTGTGATGATATTGGTCATGGAGCATTGTGATGAGAAGGTCATGGAGCATTGGGCTGAAAATATTCATGGAGCATTGTGATGACAAGGTAATGGAGCATGATGATGACACGGTCCTGGAGCATTTTGATGAGATGACCATGGAGACTTGTGATGACAAGTCTCATGGAGCATTCTGATGAAAAGGGGCATGGAGCACTGTGATTACAGGGGTCTTGGAGCATTGTGATGACAAGGGCATGGAGAATTGTGAGGAGAAGGCCATAGATCATTCTGATGACATGCTTCATGGAGCTATGTGATGACAAGGTCATGGAGCATTGTGATTACAGGGGTCTTGGAACATTGTGATGAAAATGGCATGGATCATTATGATGAAAAAGGCATGGAGCCTTGTCATGACAGGGTTCAAGGAGCATACTGAGGACAAGTGTCAGGGAGCCTTGTGATGACAAGTGTATTGAGCATTGTGATGACAAAGATCATGGAGTACTGTGATGAGAAGACCATGGATAATTGTGATGATGAACGTCATGCGGTGTTGTGATGATAAGTGTTATAGAACATTGTGATCACAAGGGTTTGGAGCATTATGATGACAGAGATCATGGAGAATTTTGATTTCATTGTGATGAAAATAGCCTGAAGCATTATGATGATGGGCATGGTGCATTGTGATGACAGGGTTTATGGAGCATTGAGATGAAAAGGGGCATGGAGCATTGTGACTACAGCAGTCTTGGAGTATTGTGATGACAACGGCATGGAGCATTGTGATGAGAAGGCCATGGAACATTCTGATGACATGTGTCATGGAGCTTTGTGATGACAAGGGCATGGAGCACTGTGATTACAGGGATCTTGGAGCATTGTGATGACAAGTGTCATGGAGCCTTGTGATGACAAGGCTGTGGAACATTGTGATGGCAAGGTTCATGGAGCATTGTTATGACAGGGGTAATGGAGCATTGTGATGAGAAGGGCATTGAGCATAGGTCTGAAACGTTTCATGGATTATTGTGATGAGAGTGGGCATGGAGCATTGTGAGGACAAGGGCTCGGAACACTGTGATACATGGGTCATGGAGGATTGTAATGACAAGGGCATGGAGCACTGTGATGAGAAAAGCATCGAGCATTGTGATGACAAGTGTCATGGAGCTTTGTGATGACAAGGGGATGGAGCAATGTGATGAGAGGGTTCATGGAGCATTGTGATGACAATGGCTTGGAGCATTATGATGACAAGGGTCAGGGAGCATAGTGCTGACAAGTGCATGGAGAATTGTGATGACAAGGGTCATGGAGCATTCTGATGACAAGCTTGTGGAATATTTTGATGACAATGGCATGAAGCATTGTGATGAAAACGGCATGGGCATTGTGATGAAAAAGGCTTGGAGCCTTTTCGTGACAGGGTTCAAGAAGCATTCTGACGACAAGTGTCAGGGAGCATTGTAATGACAAGTGTATTGAGAATTGTGATGACAAAGGTCATGGAGCATTGTGATGAAAAGGGCATGGAGTATTGTGATGACAGGCATCATGGAGCTTTGTAATGACAAGTTTTATGGATCACTGTGATCACAAGCGTTTGGAGCATTGTGATGACAGAGGTCATGGATCATTTTGATTTCAAGGAGCGTGGAGCACTGTGATGACAAGGGCATGAAGCAATGTGATCCCAAGGTTCATGGAGGATTGTGATGAAATGGTAATGGAGTACTGTGATGACAAGCACATAGAGCATTGCAATGACAAGGTCATGTAGCATTTTGCTGACAAAGGCATGGAGCATTGTGATGCCAGGTGTCATGGAGCACTGTGATGACAAGAGTCATGGAGCACTGTGAATACAGGTTTCATGGAGCATTGGGATGACAAGGGCATGGATCATTATGATGACAATTGTCATGGATCATTGTGATGACAGAGGTCATGGAGAATTTTGATTTCATTGTGCTGACAATAGCCAGAAATATTATGATGATGGGCATGATGCACTGTGATGACAGGGTTCATGGAGCATTGAGATGAAAATGGGAATGGAGCATTGTGATTACAGGGGTCCTGGAGCATTGTGATCACAAGGGCATGTAGCACTTTGATAGGAAGTCCATGGAACATTCTGATGACGTGGCATGGAGCTTTTTGATGACAAAGGCATGGAGCATTGTGATTACAGGGGTCTTGGAGCATTGTGATGACAAGTGTCATGGAGCCTTGTGATGACAAGCCCGTGGAACATTGTGATGGCAGGGGTCATGGAGCATTGTTATGACAAGTGTAATGGAGCATTGTGATTAGTAGGGCATGGAGCATTGTGATTACAATGTGTATGGAGCATTATGATGACAAATTTGTGGACCGTTGTGATGAAAATCGAGTGGCACATTGTGATGACAAATGTCATGGAGCATTTTTCTGACAAACGCATGGAGCATTTTGATGACAATGGTCACGGAGCATTGTGATGAAAACTTCATGGAGCATCGTGGTTACAAAGGTCACAGAGCCTTGTGATGACACGTGCATGGACCATTGTGATGACAAATGTTATGAAGAATTGTGATGACTGGAATCACGGAGCATAGTGATGACAGGGGAAATGGAGCATTGTGATGACAAGGGCATGGAGCATTGTTATGACAGGGGCTTTGAGCATTGGTCTGACAAGTTTCATAGATTATTGTGATGACAGTGGACATGATTCATTTTGATGACAAGGGCATGGATGATTGTGATGAGAATGTCATGGAGTATTGTGAAGACAGGTGTCAGGGAGCATTGTGATGACATATGTCATGGTCCATTGCGATGACAATGGCAGGGAGCATTGTGATGCCAAATGTAATGCAGGATTGTGATTACAAATATAAAGGTGCATTTTGATGACTATGGCTTGGAGCATTATAATGACAAGGGCTATTGAGAATTTTCATGACAATGTCGTGAAGCATTGTGATGACAAGGTCCTGGAGCATTGTGATGAGAAATCCATGGAGCCTTGTGATGACATGTCTCATGGAGCATACTGATGAAAAGGGGCATGGACCACTGTGATTACAAGGGTCTTGGAACATTGTGATGACAAGGGCATGGAGCATTGTGAAGTGAAGGCCAAGGAGCATTCTAATGATATGCGTCATTGAGCTTTGTGATGACAAAGGCATGGAGCATTGTGATTACAGGGGTCTTGGAGCATTGTGATGAAAAGGGCTTGGATCATTGTGATGAAAAAGGCATGGAGCCTTGTCATGACATGGTTCAAGGAGCATACAGACAACAAGTGTCCGGGAGCATTTTAATGACAAGTGTATTGAGCATTGTGATGACAAAGGTCATGGAGCATTGTGATGAGAATACTGTGGATAACTGTGATGACGAACGTCATGGGGCCTTGTGATGACAAGGGTTATGGAATATTGTGATCACAAGCGTTTGGAGCATTGTTATGACAGAGGTCATGGAGCATTTTTATTTCATTGTGATGACAATAGCATGAAGCATTATGATGATGGGCATGGTGCATTGTGATGACAGGGTTCATGGATCCTTGAGATGAAAAGGGGCATGGAGCATTGTGATTACAGGTGTCTTGGAGCATTGTGATGAAAAGGGCATGGATCATTGCGATGAGAAGGCCATGGAACATTCTGATGACATGGGTCATGGAGCTTTGTGATGACAAGGGCATGGAGCATTGTGATGAGAGGTGTCATGGAGCACTGTGATGACCAGCATCACGGATCATTGCGAATACAGGGTTCATGGAGCATTGGGATGACAAGGGCATGGATCATTTTGATGACAAGGGTCATGGAGCATTGGGCTGAAAATGTTCATGGAGTATTGTGATGACACGGTCATGGAGCATTGTGATGACTAGGGAATGGAGCACTGTGATGACAAGGGTCCCGTATCATTGTGTTGTCAGCTGTCAAGGTGTTTTGTGATGACAGTGGTCATGGAGCATTTTGATGATATTGGTCATGGAGCTTTGTGATGAGAAGGTCATGGAGCATTGGGCTGAAAATGTTCATGGATTATTGTGAAGACAGTGTTCATGGAGCATTGTGATGACAAGGGAATGGAGCATGCTGATGACAAGATCCTGGAGCATGGTGATGAGAAGACCATGGAGACTTGTGATGACAATTCTCATGGAGAATTCTGATGAAAATGGGCATGGATCATTGTGATTACAGGGGTCTTGGAGCATTGTGATAACAAGGGCTTGGAGCATTGTGAGGAGAAGGCCATGGAGCTCTCTGATGACATGCATCATGGAGCTTTGTGATGACAACGTCATGGAGCATTGTGATTACATGGGACTTGTAGCATTGTGATGAAAAGGGCATGGATCATTGCGATGAAAACAGCATGGAGCCTTGTCATGTCACGGTTCAAGGAGCATACTGACGACAAGTGTCAGGGAGCATTGTGATGACAAGTGTATTGAGCATTGTGATGACAAAGGTCATGGAGCATTGTGATGAGAAGACCATGGATAATTGTGATGATGAGCGTCCTGGGGTGTTGTGATGATAAGTGTTATGGAACATTGTGATCACAAGGGTCTGGTGCATTATGATGACAGAGGTCATGGAGCATTTTGATTTCATTGTGATGACAATAGCCTGAAGCATTATGATGATGGGCATGGTGCATTGTGATGACAGTGTTCATGGAGCATTGAGATGAAAAGGGGCATGGAGCATTGTGATTAAATGGGTGTGGAGCATTGTGATGACAAAGGCATGGAGCCTTGTGATGAGAAGGCAATGGAACATTCTGATGACATGCGTCATGGAGCTTTGTGATGACAAGGGCATGGATCATTGTGATGACAAGGGCCATTGATAATTTTAATGACCAGGTCGTGAAACATTGTGATGAGAAGTGCATGGAGCTTCCTATGTCAGGGGACATGGAGCAGTGCGATGACAATTGCATGGAGTATTTTGATGACAAGAGCATATAACATTGTGATGAGTAGTGCCATGGAGCATTGTGATGACAAGGACGTGGAGAATTGTGAGGACAAGGGACATTGAGCTTTGAGATGACCAAGGCATGGAGCACTGTGATGGCAAAACCGTGGAGCATTGTGATGAGAAGACCTTGTGTAATTGTGATGTCGAGCATCATGGAGCAGTGTAATGACAAGGAGCATGAAGAATTGTGATGACAGGTGTAAGGGAGCATTGTGATGACAGGGGTCATGGAGCATTGTGATGACAAGGGCATGGAGCATTGTAATGACAAGGGAATGGAGCATTGTGATGACAAGGGCCATTGAGAATTTTGATGACAAGGTCGTGTAGCATTGTGATGACAAACACTTGGAGCTTGCTATGACAGTGTTCATGGAGCATTGCAATGACAAGTGAATGGAGAACTGTGATGACAAGTGCATGTAACATTGTGATGAGAAGTGTCATGTAGCATTGTGATGAAAAGGACGATAAGAACTGTGATGACAAGGGACATGGAGCATTGTGATAACCAGGGCATGGAGCATTGGGATGACAGGGGTTATGGAGCATTATTATGACAAGGGCCATGGTGCATTCTGACATAAGGTATCACTTAAGAAGGGAATGTAAACATGGCTACATATGAACTGAATTAGGAAGGAGAATAGAGTCTCAGATTTAGAAAAAAACTCTTATGTTTGCTTAAGGGGAAAGGAGAGGTGGGGAGATGCCCAAAACCAGAGTATGATATTAGTACAGGTACCGTTCCATAACCCAAATACAGGAGAGACAAGCCCTACTCCTTCCTCAGTGAACGGAAGTCAACACCCATATTCCCCGCAGAGAAATATATCTGACTTGTAAAAATTTTAAAACTTATATATTGATATGTCTCCGTAAGGGAACCAAGTGTGTCTAGAACGACATAAACATGGCAGTGAGAATCAGCTCAAACTCACTATAAAAATGAATTTCAAAACAAAACAAAAAAACAGTGAAATTCTTACACAATACCTTCAGGGGTTCTGATGAAACCTGGAATGACCCTATCTACAATGACAGCTGGATGTGGCATAAGCCTGGTCACTTGGGACTGAGAGGATTGGTGAGATAGGGTGAGAAAATGCAGACCTTTTAAAACAATAGTGCCTGCCACCCATTCCATGGTTCCCAACTCTCAACGTAGAAGGGAATATCACTACAGTTATAACATGCATGGGAAACCTAGAGAATGGACACCCTCTGATGATGAAATGTTTCTAAAACTCTACTATTTTTTTTCTCTCATTGTGCTCCAGTTTGACATTCCAACTGCTTTACTATCAATATCCCAATTTGGAGAGTCAGCCCCTATAACCTCCAGGTTCGCACAGTTGGCAAATTTTGCAGAGGATATAAGGGAAGAGGTAGAACCAATGAGAGAGTAGCTGTAGGCATTTGGAAGGCAACATGGCACTCTAATTTCCCGTCATGAAGAAGAATTAACCAAATTCTCAGCCTGCCCCAGCCGGAACCAGTATAGGTCCTGAAGCACAACTGTGGATTTGCCGTCAGCTCACAAAAACGCGAGTTGAAAAATGGAGCTCAGGGGCACAGCAATTCACTAACTTGCAGAGTTATAAAGGACTACTAACTTCCAAAAATCTGTTGAGGGAAAGCCACGAGGAGGACTTGAAAATGAGGAAGAATAGCACGAAACAGATTTCAAGAAGTACATTGGAATCGCTTTTAAATACAGGAAAAGCATCACAACTTCAACAATTATGAAATTGGCCATAAAGGACGTATGCATATTCACCTGAATATAATCAGGAGAAAACGCATACGCCCTTTTTGGCCAAGCCAGCAAGAGGGAAATACAAATCCGCACACCAAAGAAGTATCATTTCCAACCGGTCAAAAGGGACATCCGCAAAATGTGTAAAAACCAGAAAGGCAAGACAGGAACAGGAGAACAGGGAGCCTTGTTATGCTGATGGGTGGGATGTAAATTGCCAACTGCCTCTCTGGAGGAGTGCATTGTGTTCCCTAAAACAAGTAAACAACAGAGCTACAGAGCCAAGGGCGCTTCCAGTCTAGGGAATATACCTTGGGAAAACTGAAAATCAATAAGCCAGAGCCACCCCAATATTTAGGGCTCCACTCTTTACAAGAACCTCAATTTGGGTACACCTTAAATATCCCAGGAAAGACAAAAATGGTTCACGAAATTGTGGTACTTAGGTACGATGGAATATCCCTCAGCCATGAAATAAATGTCATAAGGCCAGTAGCAGCAAAATGAGTGGATTCAGGTACGATGCATCTAAGTGAAATAAGTCACAGAGAAAAAGATAAAACAAGTAAACAACAGAGCTACAGAGCCAAGGGCACTTCCAGTCTAGGGAATATACCTTGGGAAAACTGAAAATGAATAAGAGAGAGCCACACCAAAATTTAGGGCTGCAGTGTTTTCAAGAACCTGAAATTGGGTACACCTTAAATATCCCAGGAAAGAAAAAAATTGTTCAAGAAATTGTGGTACTTACGTACGATGGTATCCCTCATCCTTGAAATCAGTGTCATAAGGCCAGTAGCAGCAAAATGAGTGGATTCAGGTACGATGATTGTAAGTGAAATAAGTCACAAAGAAAAAGAAACTTATCATAAGGTATCACTTATGAAGGTCCTGTAAACATGGCTACACTTGAACTGAGTTAGAAAAAAAACAGAGTCTCCAATTTATAAAAACACTCTTATGCCTGCTTAAGAGGGAAGGAGAGGTGGGGTGATGCATAAAACTAGAGATTCGTATTAGTACAGGTACCGTTCCTAAAACAAAATACGGAATAGACAAGACCTACACATTCATCAGTGAAAAGGACTCAACACCCCATGATTCCCGCAGAGGAATTTATCTGACTAGTAAGAATCTTAAAACCTATGTATGGATATGCCTCCGTAAGGGAATCAAGTGTGTCTACACTGTCATAAACATGGCAGGTAGAATCAGCTCAAACCCACTATAAAATGGAATTTCAAAAACAAAACCAAAAAACAGGGAAATTCTTTACAATTCCTTCAGGGGCTCTGATGATACCAGGAATGACCCTATCTACAATGCCAGCTGACTCTAGCATAAGGCTGGACACTTGGGACACAGAGGATTGGTGAGCTTGGGTGAGCAAATGCAGACTATTTAAAGCAAAAACACGTGGCAAACATTCCATGGGTTCCAACTCTCCAGATAGAAGGGAATATTACTACAGCTATAACAGGTACGGGAAACCTAGAGAATGGACACACTGTGAATACGAAAGTTTTCTAAAACTCAACGAGTAGTCCCTCTCCTGGTGCTCTGGTTTGACTTTGCAACTGCTTTACTGTCAATCTCCCAACTTGGAGAGACAGCCCCTTTAACCTTCTGTTCGCACAGGTGGCCAATTTGGCAGATGATGAAAGGAAAGAGGGAGAACCAATGAGAGAGTAGCTGTTAGGCATTTGGACAGGCACATATCACTCTAATTTCCGGGCAGGAAGAAGAATTAACCAAACTCTCAGCCACTCACCGGGAACCAGTATAGGTCCTCATCCAAAATTTCGGACTTGCGTTCAGCTCACAAAAAACGAGTTGAAAAATGGAGCTCAGGGGCACAGCAATTCAGAAACTGGAAGAGTAATAAAGGACAACTATCGTCCAAAAATCTGTTGAGGGAAGGCAACGAGGCGGACTTGAAAGCAGGCAGAATAGCAGGAAACAGATTTCCAGAGGTACGTTGGAAAGGCCTTTAAAGCACAGGAAGAGGGGCACAACTTCGACAATGATGCACTTGGCCAAAAAGGGCGTATGTGTTTTCTCCTGAATATATTCAGGAGAAAACGCATATGCACTTTTTGGTCAAGCAAGCAGGCAATGTAAATCTGCACTACAAAGAAGTATCACTTCCCATCAGGCAAAAGGGACATCCACAAAATGGGTAAAAACCAGAAAGGCAAGACAGGCCCTGGAGAACAGGGAGCCTTGTTATGCTGATGGGTGGGATGTAAATTGCCAACTGCCTCTCTGCAGGAGTGCATTGTGTTCCCAAAAACAAGTAAACAACAGAGCTACAGAGCCAGGGGCGCTTCCAGTCTAGGGAATGTACCTTGGGAAAACTGAAAATCAAAAAGACAGAGCCTGCCCCAAATTTAGGGCTGCACTGCTTACAAGAACCTCAACTTGGGTACACCTTAAATATCCCATGAAAAATAAAAATGGTTCAAAAAATTGTGGTACTTACGTACGATGGAATATCCCTCAGCCATGAAATCAATGTCATAAGACCAGTAGCAGCAAAATGAGTGGATTCAGGTACGATGATTCTAAGTGAAATAAGTCACACAGAAAAAGAAACTTATCATAAGATATCACTTATGAAGATCCTGTAAACATGGCTACACTTGAACTGAGTTAGGAAAGAGAACAGAGTCTCACATTTAGAAAACACTCTAATGCCTGCTTAAGGGGGATGGAGAGGTTGGGTGATGCATAAAACCAGAGTTGATATAAGCAAAGGTACCATACCAAAACCCAACTATGGAATAGATAAGACCTACACCTTCCTCAGTGAAAGGGACTCAATACCGATATTTCCCACAGAGGAATATAT
Organism: Mesoplodon bidens; assembly: GCF_964165515.1. NCBI lineage: Eukaryota > Metazoa > Chordata > Mammalia > Artiodactyla > Ziphiidae > Mesoplodon > Mesoplodon bidens. Next base: position 710,073 of record NW_027672706.1, on the reverse strand, counting down.
CTGACTAGTAAGAATCTTAAAACCTATGTATTGATATGTCTGCATAAGGGAATCAAGTGTGTCTAGACTGGCATAAACATGGCAGCGAAAATCAGTTCAAACCCACTATAAAAAGGAACTTCAAAAACAAACCAAAAAAACAGGGAAATTATTTTCAATTCCTTCAGGGTCTCTGATGAAACCTGGAATGACCCTATCTACAATGACAGCTGGATGTGGCATAAGGCTGGATACTTGGGACTGAATGGATTGGTGAGATTGGATGAGCAAATGCAGACCCTTTAAAGCAATAATGCATGGCACCCATTCCATGGATCCCAACTCTCCAGGTTGAAGGGAATATTACTACAGCTATAACATGTGTGGGAAACCTAGATGATGGACACACTGTGAAGAGGATAGGTTTCTAAAACTCAACGAATAGTCCCTCTCCTAGTGCTCCAGTTTGACATTCCAACTGCCTTACTATCAATCTCCCAACTTGGAGAGAAAGCCCCTTATCCTCCTGATTCGCACAGGTTGCCAATTTGGCAGAGGATGAAAGGGAAGAGGGAGAACCAATGAGAGAGTAGATGTTAGGCATTTGGACGGGCACATGTCACTCTAACTTCCCGGCCCGAAGAAGGATTAACCAAAGTCTCAGCCACCCACTGGGAACCAGTATAGTTCCTGAACCAAAATGTTGGACTTGCATTCAGCTCACAAAATACGAGTAGAAAAATGGAGCTCAGGGGCACAGCAATTCACAAACTGTCAGAGTAATAAAGGACAACTATCGTCCAAATATCTGTTGAGGGAATGCAACGAGGTGGACTTGAAAGAGAGGCAGAATAGCAGGAAACAGATTTCATGAGGTACATTGGAATTGCCTTTAAAGCACAGGACGAGAGGCACAACTTCGACAATGATGCACTTTGCCAAAAATGGCGTATGCATTTTCCCCTGAATATATTCAGCAGAAACTGGATACACCCTTTTTGGCCAAGCAAGCAAGCGGGCAATGCAAATCTGCACTACAAAGAAGTATCACTTCCCATCAGGCAAAAGGGACATCCACAAAATGGGTAAAAACCAGAAAGACAAGACAGGACCTGGAGAACAGGGAGCCTTGTTATGCTGATGGGCGGGATGTAAATTGCCAACTGCCTCTCTGGAGGAGTGCATTGTGTCCCCTAAAATAAGTAAACAACAGAGCTAAAGAGCCAAGGGCGCTTCCCGTCTAGGGAATATACCTTGGGAAAACTGAAAATCAATAAGACAGAGCCACCCCAAAATTTAGAGCTGCACTGCTTACAAGGACCTCAACTTGGGTACACTTTAAATATCCCAGGAAATATAAAAATGGTTCAAAAAATTGTGATACTTACGTACGATGGAATATCCCTCAGCCATGAAATCAATGTCATAAGTCCAGTAGCAGCAAAATGAGTGGATTCAGGTACGATGATTCTAAGTGAAATAAGTCGCACAGAAAAAGAAACTTATCTTAAAATATCACTTATGAAGATCCTGTAAACATGCCTACACTTGAACTGAGTTAGGAAAGAGAACAGAGTCTCACATTTAGAAAACACACTTATGACTGCTTAAGGGGGAAGGAGAGGTTGGGTGATGCATAAAACCAGACTTTGATATAAGCACAGGTACCGTTCCAAAAACCAACAATGAAATAGACAAGACCTACCCCTTCCTCAGTGAAAGGGACTCAAAACCCCATATTTCCCACAGAGGAATATATCTGACTAGTAAGAATCTTAAAACCTATGTATTGATATGTCCCCGTAAGGGAATCAAGTGTATCTAGACTGGCATAAACATGGCAGCGAGAATCAGCTCAAACCCACTATAAAAAGCAATTTCAAAAACAAAACAAAAAAACAGGGAAATTCTTTACAATTCCTTCAGGGTCTCTGATGAAACCTGGAATGACCCTATCTACAATGACAGCTGGATGTGGCATAAGGCTGGACACTTGGGACTGAGAGGATTGGTGAGATTGGGTGAGCAAAAGCAGACCCTTTAAAGCAATAATGCATGGCACACATTCCATGGGTCCCAACTCTCCAGGTGGAAAGGAATATTACTGCAGCTATATCATGTACGGGAAACCTAGAGAATTGACAAACTGTGAATATGAAAGGTTTCTAAAACTCAACGAACAGTCCCTCTCCTGGTACTCACGTTTGACTTTCCAACTGCTTTACTATCAATCACACAACTTGGGAGACAGCCCCTTTAACCTCCTGTTCGCTCAGGTTGCCAATTTGGCAGAGTGTGAAAGGGAAGAGGGAGAACCAATGAAGGTGTAGCTGTTAGGCATTTGGACAGGCACATGTCACTCTAATTTCCCGGCAGGAAGAAGAATTAACAGAAGTCTCAGCCAGCCACCTGGAACCAGTATAGTTCCTGAACCAAAATTTTGGACTTGCGTTCAGCTCACAAAAAGCGAGTTGAAAAATATAGCTCAGGGGCAAAGCAATTCACAAACTGGCAGAGTAATAAAGGACAACTATCGTCCAAAAATCTGTTGAGGGAAGGCAACGAGGCGGACTTGAAAGCGAGGCAGAATAGCAGGAAACAGATTTCAAGAGGTACGTTGGAATCGCCTGTAAAGCACAGGAAGAGGGGCACAACTTCGACAATTATGCATTTGGCCTCAAAGGGCGTATGCGTTTTCTCCTGAATATATTCAGGAGAAAACGCCTACGCCCTTTTTGGCCAAGCAAGCAAGCGGGCAATGCAAATCTGCACTACAAAGAAGTATCACTTCCCACCGGTCAAAAGGGACATCCACTAAATGTGTAAAAACCAGAAAGGCAAAACAGGCCCTGGAGAACAGGGAGCCTTGTTATGCTGATGGGCGAGATGTAAATTGCCAACTGCCTCACTGGAGAAGTGCATTGTGTTCCCTAAAACAAGTAAACAACAGAGCTACAGAGCCAAGGGCACTACCAGTTTAGGGAATATACCTTGGAAAAACTGAAATTCAATAATCCAGAGCAACCCCAATATTTAGGGCTGCACTGCTTACAAGAACCTCAACTTGGGTACACCTTAAATATCCCAGTTAAGACAAAATTGGTTCAACAAATGTTGGTACTTAAGTACGATGGAATATCACTCAGCCATGAAATCAATGTCATAAGACCAGTAGCAGCAAAATGAGTGGATTCAGGTACAATGATTCTAAGTGAAATAAGTCACACAGAAAAAGAAATTATCATAAGATATCACTTATGAAGATCCTGGAAACATGGTTACACTTGAACTGAGTTAGGAAACATAACAGAGAGAAGCAGTTCAAACCCACCATAAAAAGGAATTTCAGAGCTTCCCTGGTGGTGCAGTGGTTGAGAGTCCGCCTGCCGATGCAGGGGACACGGGTTCGTGCCCCAGTCCGGGAAGATCCCACATGCCGCAGAGCAGCTGGGCCCGTGAGCCATGGCCGCTGAGCCTGTGCGTCCGGAGCCTGCGCTCCGCAAGGGGAGAGGCCACAACGGTGAGAGGCCCGCATAACGCAAAAAAAAAAAAAAAAAAAAGGAATTTCAAAACAAAACAACACTTCCGGGTAAATTGGCGGAAGAGTAAGACGTGGCGATCACCTTCCTCCCCACGGATACACCAGAAGTACAGCTACACGTGGAACAACTCCTACAGAACAACTACTGAATGCTGGCAGAAGACCCCAGACCTCCCAAAAGGCAAGAAACTCCCCATATACCTGGGTAGGGCAAAGCGGAGAGATTCCCGCACAGAGGATCGGGCCGAGCGGCACTCACCAGCCCGAGAGGCTTTTCTGCTTGCCCACCAGGGCGGGCGGCACTGGAAGCTGAGGCTCGGGCTTCGGTCAGAACGCAGGGAGAGGACTGGGGCTGGCGGCGAGAACTCAGCCTGAAGGGGGCTAATGTGCCACAGCTAGCCCTCAGTGAGTCCAGGAAAACTCGGGAGCTGCCGAAGAGGCAAGAGACTTTTTCTTCCCTCTTGGTTTCCTGGTGCGTGAGGAGAGGGGATTAAGGGCGCTGCTTAAAGGGGCTCCACAGACGGGCGCGAGTCACGACTGAAATCGTGGAGCCCAGTGACGGGCGTGGGACACTGGCGTTTCTGCTGCCACCGCCAAGTAGCCTGTGTGCGAGTGCAGGTCACTGTCCACACCGCCCTTCAGGGAGCCTGTGCAGCCCGCCACTGCCGGGGTCCCGGGATCCAGGGGCGGCTTCCCTGGGAGAACGCACAGCGCGCCTCGGGCTGGTGCAACATCACGCTGAACTCTACAGCTGCAGGCTCGCCACGCACTCCGTGCCCCTCCCTCCTGCCCGGCCTGAGTGAGCCAGTGTCACCGAAGAGGCTGCTCCTTTAACCCTGTCCTGTGTGAGCGAAGAACAGATGCCCTCCGGAGACCTACACGCAGAGGCGGGGCCAAATCCAAAGTTGAGACCCAGGAGCTGTGAGAACAAAGAAGAGAAAGGGAAACCTCTCCCAGCAGCCTCAGAAGCAGCGGATTAAAGCTCCACAATCAACTTGATGTACCCTGCATCTGTGGAATACATGAATAGACAAAAAATCATCCCAAATTGAGGAGCCAGGTGTCAGTGCTGTGCCTCTGAGGTGGGAGAGCCAACTTCAGGACACTGGTCCACAAGAGACCTCCCAGCTCCACATAATATCAAACGGCGAAAATCTTCCAGAGATCTCCATCTCAACACCAGCACCCAGCTTCACTCAAAGACCAGCAAGCTACAGTGCTGGACAACCTATGCCAAACAACTAGCAAGACAGGAACACAACGCCACCCATTAACAGAGAGGTGGCCTAAAATCATAAAAAGTCCGCATATACCCCAAAACACACCACCAGACGTGGACCTGCCCACCAGAAAGACAAGATCCAGCCTCATCCACCAGAACACAGGCACTAGTACCTTCCACCAGGAAGATTACACAACCCACTAAACCAACCTTAGCCACTGGGGACAGACACCAAAAACAACGGGAACTACGAACCTGCAGCCTAAAAAAAGGAGACCCCAAACACAGTAAGAGCAGCAAAATGAGAAGACAGAAAAACACACAGCAGGAGAAGGAGCAAGATAAAAACCCACCAGACCTAACAAATGAAGAGGAAATAGGCAGTCTACCTGAAAAAGAATTCAGAATAATGATGGTAAAGATGATCCAAGATTCTATTTCCAAGATCCAAAATCTTGGAAATAGAATAGACAAAATGCAAGAAACAGTTAACAAGGACCTAGAAGAACTAAAGATGAAGCAAGCATCGATTAAAAACACAATAAATGAAATAAAAAATACTCTAGATGGGATCAATAGCAGAATAACTGAGGCAGAAGAACGGATAAGTGAGGTGGAAGATAAAATAGTGGAAATAACTGCTGCAGAGCAAAATAAAGAAAAAAGAATGAAAAGAACAGAGGACAGTCTCAGAGACCTCTGGGACAACATTAAACGCACCAATATTCAAATTATAGGGGTTTCAGAAGAAGAAGAGTAAAAGAAAGGGACTGAGAAAATATTTGAAGAGATTATAGTTGAAAACTTCCCTAATATGGGAAAGGAAATAGTTAATCAAGTCCAGGAGGCACAGAGAGTCCCATACAGAATACATCCAAGGAGAAATACGCCAAGACACATATTAATCAAACTGTCAAAAATTAAACACAAAGAAATCATATTAAAAGCAGCAAGGCAAAAACAACAAATAACACACAAGGGAATCCCCATCAGGATAACAGCTGATCTCTCAGCAGAAACTCTACAAGCCAGAAGGGAGTGGCAGGACATAATTAAAATGATGAAGGAGAAAAACCTGCAACCAAGATTACTCTACCCAGCAAGGATCTCATTCAGATTTGATGGAGAAATTAAAACGTTTACAGACAAGCAAAAGCTGAGAGAGTTCAGCACCACCAAACCAGCTTTACAACAAATGCTAAAGGAACTTCTCTAGGCAAGAAACACAACAGAAGGAAAAGACCTACAATAACGAACCCAAAACAATTAAGAAAATGGGAATAGGAACATACATATCGATAATTACCTTAAATGTAAATGGACTAAATGCTCCCACCAAAAGACACAGATTGGCTGAATGGATACAAAAACAAGACCCATATATATGCTGTCTACAAGAGACCCACTTCAGACCTAGAGACACATACAGACTGAAAGTAAGGGGATGGAAAAAGATATTCCATGCAAATGGAAACCAAAAGAAAGCTGGAGTAGCAATTCTCATATCAGACAAAATAAACTTTAAAATAAAGACTACTAGAAGAGACAAAGAAGGACACTACATAATGATCAAGGGATCGATCCAAGAAGAAGATATAACAATTGTAAATATTTATGCACCAAACATAGGAGCACCTCAATACATAAGGCAAATACTAACAGACATAAAACGAGAAATCAACAGTAACACAATCATAGTAGGGGACTTTAACACCCCACTTTCACCAATGGACAGATCATCCAAAATGAAAATAAATAAGGAAACACAAGCTTTAAATGATACATTAAACAAGATGGACTTAATTGATATTTATAGGACATTCCATCCAAAAACAACAGAATACACATTTTTCTCAAGTACTCATGGAACATTCTCCAGGATAGATCATATCTTGGGTCACAAATCAAGCCTTGGTAAATTTAAGAAAATTGAAATTGTATCAAGTATCTTTTCTGACCACAATGCTATGAGACTAGATATCAATTACAGGAAAAGAGCTGTAAAAAATACAAACACATGGAAGCTAAACAATACACTACTTAATAACGAAGTGATCACTGAAGAAATCAAAGAGGAAATTAAAAAATACCTAGAAACAAATGACAATGGAGACACGACGACCCTAAACCTATGGGATGCAGCAAAAGCAGTTCTAAGAGGGAAGTTTATAGCAATACAATCCCACCTTAAGAAACAGGAAACATCTCGAATAAACAACCTAACCTTGCACCTAAAGCAATTAGAGAAAGAAGAACAAAAACATCCCAAAGTTAGCAGAAGGAAAGAAATCATAAAAATCAGATCAGAAATAAATGAAAAAGAAATGAAGGAAACGATAGCAAAGATCAATAAAACTAAAAGCTGGTTCTTTGAGAAGATAAACAAAATTGATAAACCATTAGCCAGGCTCAGCAAGAAAAAAAGGGAGAAGACTCAAATCAATAGAATTAGAAATGAAAAAGGAGAAGTAACAACTGACACTGCAGAAATACAAAAGATCATGAGAGATTACTACAAGCAACACTATGCCAATAAAATGGACAACCTGCAAGAAACGGAGAAATTCTTAGAAATGCACAACCTGCCAAGACTGAATCAGGAAGAAATAGAAAATATGAACAGACCAATCACAAGCACTGAAATTGAAACTGTGATTAAAAATCTTCCATCAAACAAAAACCAAGGACCAGATGGCTTCACAGGCGAATTCTATCAAACATTTAGAGAAGAGCTAACATCTATCCTTCTCAAACTCTTCCAAAATATAGCAGAGGGAGGAACACTCCCAAACTCATTGTACGAGGCCGACATCACCTTGATACCAAAACCAGGCAAGGATGTCACAAAGAAAGAAAACTACAGGCCAATATCACTGATGAACATAGATGCAAAAATCCTCAACAAAATACTAGCAAACAGAATCCAACAGCACATTAAAAGGATCATACACCATGATCAAGTGGGGTTTATTCCAGGAATGCAAGGATTCTTCAATATGCACAAATCAATCAATGTGGTACACCATATTAACAAGTTGAAGGAGAAAAACCATATGATCATCTCAATAGATGCAGAGAAAGCTTTCGACAAAATTCAACACCCATTTATGATAAAATCCCTGCAGAAATTAGGCATAGAGGGATCTTTCCTCAACATAATAAAGGCCATGTATGACAAACCCACAGCCAGCATCGTCCTCAATGGTGAAAAATTGAAGCCATTTCCACTAAGATCAGGAACAAGACAAGGCTGCCCACTCTCACCACTCTTATTCAACATAGTTTTGGAAGTTTTAGCCACAGCAATCAGAGAGGAAAAGGAAATAAAAGGAATCCAAATTGGAAAAGAAGAAGTCAAGCTGTCACTGTTTGCAGATGACATGATACTATCCATAGAGAATCCTAAAGATGCTACCGAAAAACTACTAGAGCTAATCAATGAATCTGGTAAAGTAGCAGGATACAAAATTAATGTACAGAAATCTCTGGCATTCCTGTACACTAATGATGAAAAATCTGAAAATGAAATCAAGAAAACACTCCCATTTACCATCGCAACAAAAAGAATAAAATATCTAGGAATAAACCTACCTAAGGAGACAAAAGACCTGTATGCAGAAAATTATAAGACACTGATGAAAGAAATTAAAGATGATACAAATAGATGGAGAGATATACCATGCTCCTGGATTGGAAGAATCAATATTGTGAAAATGACTCTACTACCCAAAGCAATCTACAGATTCAATGCAATCCCTATCAAACTACCACTGGCATTTTTCACAGAACTAGTACAAAAAATTTCAAAATTTGTTTGGCAAAACAAAAGACCCCGAATAGCCAAAGCAACCTTGAGAACGAAAAACGGAGCTGGAGGAATCAGGCTCCCGGACTTCAGACTATACTACAAAGCTACAGTAATCAAGACAGTGTGGTACTGGCATAAAAACAGAAAGATAGATCAGTGGATCAGGATAGAAAGCCCGGAGATAAACCCACACACATATGGCCAACTTATCTTTGATAAAGGAGGCAGGAATGTACAGTGGAGAAAGGACAGCCTTTTCAGTAAGTGGTGCTGGGAAAACTGGACAGGGACATGTAAAAGTTTGAGATTAGATCATTCCCTAACACCATACACAAAAATAAGCTCAAAATGGATTAAAGACTTAAATGTAAGGCCAGAAACTATCAAACTCTTAGAGGAAAACATAGGTAGAACAGTGTATGACATAAATCACAGCAAGATCCTTTTGGACCCACCTCCTAGAGAAATGGAAATAAAAACAAAGATAAACAAAAGGGACCTAATGAAACTTCAAACCTTTTGCACAGCAAAGGAAACCATAAACAAGACCAAAAGACAACCCTCAGAATGGGAGAAAATATTTGCAAATGAAGCAACTGACAAAGGATTAATCTCCAAAATTTATAAACAGCTCATGCAGCTCAAAAGCAAAAAAACAAACAACCCATTCCAAAAATGGGCAGAATACTTGAATAGGCATTTCTCCAAGGAAGATATACAGACTGCCAACAAACACATGAAAGAATGCTCAACATCATTAATCATTAGAGAAATGCAAATCAAAACTACAATGAGATATCATCTCACACCAGTCAGAATGGCCATCATCAAGAAATCTAGAAACAATAAATGCTCGAGAGGGTGTGGAGAAAAGGGAACACTCTTGCACTGCTGGTGGGAATATGAATTGGTACAGCCACTATGGAGAACAGTATGGAGGTTCCTTAAAAAACTAAAAACAGAACTACCATATGACCCAGCAAACCCACTACTAGGCATATACCCTGAGAAAACCATAATTCCAAAAGAGACATGTACCAAAATGTTCATTGCAGCTCTATTCACAATAGGCCGAAGCTGGAAACAACCTAAGTGTCCATCATCGGATGCATGGAAAAAGAATATGTGGAACATATATACAATGGAATATTACTCACCCATAAAAAGAAACGAAACTGAGCTATTTGTAATGAGGTGGATAGACCCAGAGTCTGTCATACAGAGTGAAGTAAGTCAGAAAGAGAAAGAGAAATACCGTATGCTAACACATATATACGAATTTAAAAAAAAAAGAAATGTCATGAAGAACCTAGGGGTTAAACGGGAATAAAGACACAGACCTACATGAGAATGGACATGTGGATATGGGGAGGGGTAAGGGTAAGCTGTGACAAAGCGAAAGAGAGGCATGGACATATATACACTAACAAACGTAAGGTAGATAGATACGGGGAAGCAGCCGCAGAGCACAGGGAGATCAGCTTGGTGCATTGTGACCACCTGGAGGGGTGGGATGGGGAGGGTGGGAGGGAGGGAGATGTATGAGGGAAGGGATGTGGGAACAGATGTATATGTATGACTGATTCACTTTGTTATAAAGCAGAAACTAATAAAAAATAAAAAATAAATTTTAAAAAACCAGGGAAATTCTTTACAATTCCTTCAGGGTCTCTGATGAAACATGGAATGACCCTATCTACAATGACAGCTGGATGTGGCATAAGGCTGGACACTTGGGACTGAGAGGATTGGTGAGATTGGGTGAGCAAATGCAGACCCTTTAAAACAATAATGCATGGCACCCAATCCATGGGTCCATACTCTCCAGGTTGAAGGGAATATTACTACAGCTATAACATGTATGGGAAACTAAGAGGACGGACACACTGTGAATATGAAAGATTTCTAAAACTCAACGAATAGTCCCTCTCCTGGTGCTCCGGTTTGACATTCCAAGTACCTTACTATCATCTCCCAACATGGAGAGAGAGCCCCTTTACCCTCCTGGTTCGGAGAGGTTGCCAACTTGGCAGAGGATGAAAGGGAAGAGTGAGAACCAATGAGAGAGTAGCTGTTAGGCATTTGGACGGGCACATGTCACTCTAATTCCTGGCAGGAAGAAGAATTAACCAAAGACTCAGCCACCCACCGGGAACCAGTATGGATCCTGAACCAAAATTTTGGACTTGCACTCAGGTCACAAAAAACGAGTTGAAAAATGGAGCTCAGGGGCACAGCAATACACAAACTGTCAGAGTAATAAAGGACAACGATCGTCCAAATATCTGTTGAGGGAAGGCAACGAGGTGGACTTGAAAGAGAGGCAGAATAGCAGGAAACAGATTTCATAAGGTATGTTGGAAGTGCCTTTAAAGCACAGGACGAGAGGCACAACTTGGACAATGATGCACTTGGCCAAAAACGGCGTATGTGTTTTCCCCTGAATATATTCAGGAGAAAACGCATACGCCCTTTTTGGCCAAGCAAGCAAGCAGGCAATGCAAATCTGCACTACAAAGAAGTATCACTTCCCTCCAGTCAAATGGGACATCCACAAAATGGGTAAAATCCAAAAAGGCAAGACAGGCCCTGGAGAAAAGGGAGCCTTGTTATGCTGATGGGCGGGATGTAAATTGCCAACTGCCTCTCTGGAGGTGTGCATTGTGTTCCATAAAACAAGTAAACAACAGAGCTACAGAGCCAAGGGCGCTTCCAGTCTAGGGAATATACGTTGGGATAACTGAAAATCAATAAGACAGTACCACCCCCAAATTTAGGGCTGCACTGCTTACAAGAACCTCAACTTGGATACACTATAAATATCCCAGGAAATATAAAAATGGTTCAAAAAAGTTTGGTACTTACGTACGATGGAATATCCCTCAGCCATTAAATCAATGTCATAAGAACAGTAGCAGCAAAATGAGTGGATTCAGGTACGATGATTCTAAGTGAAATAAGTCACACAGAAAAAGAAACTTATCATAAGATATCACTTATAAAGATCCTGTATACATGGCTGCACTTGATCTGAGTTAGGGAAGACAACAGACTCTCACCTTTAGAAAACACTCTTATGCCTGCTTAAGGGGGATGGAGAGGTGGGGTGATGCATAAAACCAGAGTTTGATATAAGCACTGGTACCGTTCCAAAAACCAACTATGGAATAGACAAGACCTACACCTTCCTCACTGAAAGGGACTCATAACCCCATATTTCCCGCAGAGGAATATATCTGACTAGTAAGAATCTTAAAACCTGACACAGAGATGGCCAAGATGCACATGAAAAGCTGCTCAAAATCACTAATTATTAGAGAAATGCAAATCAAAACTACAATGAGGTAAGACCTCACACCTGTTAGAATCGGCATCATCAGATAATCTACAAACAACAAATTCTGGGGAGGGTGTGGACAAAAGGAACCCTCTTCCGCTATTGGTGGGAATGTAAATTGATACAGTCACTATGGAGAACAGTATGGAGGTTCCTTTAAAAAACTAAAAAGAGAATTACCATAGGATCCAGCAATCCCACTTCTGGGCATTTACCCAGAGAAAACCATAAATCACAGAGACACATTCACCACAATGTTCATTGCAGCACTATTTACAATAGCCAGGTAATGGAAGCAACCTAAATGGCCACAGACAGACGAAAGGATAAAGATGTGGTACATATATAAAATGGAATATTACTCAGCCATAAAAAGGAATGAAACTGGGTCATTTGTAGAGAAGTTGATGGATCTAGAGACTGTCATTCAGAGTGAAGTAAGTCAGAAAGAGAAAAACAAATATTGTATATTAATGCCTATATGTGGAACCTAGAAAAATGGTACAGATGAACTGGTTTGCAGGGCAGAAATAGAGACACAGAGGTAGAGAACAAACGTAAGGACACAAAGTGGGGGAAGCCATGGGGTGGTGGTGGTGGGATGAGTTGGGAGATTGGGATTGACCTGTATACATGTCTATGCATAAAATAGATAACTAATAATAACCTACTGTATAAAAAAATAAATAAAATTAAATTTCAAAATTTTTAAAAATAAAATGTAAAAATAAAACAGAAAAAATGTCCTTCCATTCACACTGATGTATTTATAAGAATGAATTATTTCCATGCTTATATCCATAAATACATAAAAGAGGAATAAAATCTAACTTGAACCAAAAAAGAAAAAAAAAGCTGAACCTAACAGTTATACAGAGGGAAACACAACCAAGGCACTTGCTCCAGTGGTAAACAATTCTGAAATTGGTCAGAGGTGGGGAATCATCCTCCATACAGCCAGCAACCCCACCCGCCCACGCAAGGAGCGTCCTTATTGCAAACCTGTGGGACTGTGCCGAGGCCTCTGTGAGTAAACGTGAGCTGAGCCCCAGGCCAGCTGCTGCTGAACTGTTCCCACCCTTCCCAGGTGAAACACCTGAATATGTACAAGGGCTTGAAAGCCTAGAGGAAGGGCCGTGGAGCCACACCAGTGACAGCACGCAGGCCAACTTGGGGCCTGCAGGTCAGCCAGGATGGTCCTGGCCACGGGCGCTCTTCTGGAAGTTTCCATTGCCCTGCCTGAGATACCCCTCCAGTCCCGGCCCCCACTCCTTTTTTTTCTTCCTCACCTCAGCCCGGAGAGATATTCCAGTGGAAGTTATGGGTGACACATCCTCTTCTTTACAGGTGGCAGCCTGGCAACTCCTGCAGAAAGTCCAGCAGAGCCCCACTCACACCGGGCCTCCCACAAAGCCGTGGACCCTCACACCCTCCCACCAGCACAGCCCCGAGAATGCTGACGGGGCAGAGAATATGGAGTCAGGCATAGCTGCAGGGGCTATTGCTGCCTGGAGTGCTGTTTATATTGACCTCAACCCAGGCACACCTGGGGAGGGCTTGCCGGCAGGGTCAGGCTGCCCAGGTCAGCTAATCCTCAGCCCTCAGGGAATCACATTGCAGAAAATGGACCTCGCTAAGACAGAATATTCGCCAAGGGAAAAAAGGACACAATGCCATTTGCAGCACCGTAGATGAGTCTAGAGGTAATCACGTGACTTGGAGTAAGTCAGAAAGTGAAAGACACATATCATATCATATCACTTATAAGTGTTACCTATAAATTGATACCAGGGCAGATATTTCCACGGAGAAGGGCAATCACAGATTCATTAAACAAACTTATGGTTCACCAAAGGAAAGGTGTGAGCATTGAATTCATTACGATATTGGGGTTAACAGACATATACAAACACAGTAGACGTATATAATCACCAAAGACCTACGGAGTACCAAGAGAAGACTACTCAACATTCTGTCATAACGTACATGGGAAAAGGATCCCAGGAAGAACAGACATATGTATATGTGTAAAAGAAACACCTCTTGCACACCTACAACAAGCTAAACGTTGTACTCAAACTTGCTGTAATAAAAAATAAAAAATTAAATTAAAAACACGAACAAGAAGTAGTGAGACAAACTTGAGGGGCTTTCTCCTGGCACATTCCATTCTACATTCCAATCTAGAACGCGACTTCCATTGAGGCTCTGCTGCCCTAGTAACCAGATTTGGTAAGGGAGAACTGCTGCCACCTTGTGGCCGTTTCACACAACAGCAGCTTTAATCCCAGCTCTAATGGTCAGTGGATATTCCAAATCATTACAGGCCTGTAAATGACACCTGCCCTGAAAACAAATCCTGGGGTCATATATCGACCAAAAAATTCAAAAGACGTCCATATTTCAAAACGACAGTTTCAAGAGGCATATTTCACGCACATTAGTGTTCTGCTTCTTTTGCTTGCTTGCTTTCTTTGTTAAAAAAACGGGAATGGAAAAAGGCAACCCTCAGAATGGGCGAAAACGTTCACAAACGAATCAATGGACAAAGGTTTAATCTCCAATATATATAAACAGCTCATGCAGCTTAATATTAATAAAACAAACAACCCAATACAAAAATGGGCAGAAGATCTAAATAGACGTTTCTTCAAAGAAGACACAGAAATGGCCAAGACGCACATGACAAGCTGCTCAACATCACTAATTATTAGAGAAATGCAAATCCAAACTACAATGAGGTAAGACCTCACACCTGTTAGAATCGGCATCATCAGATAATCTACAAACAACAAATTCTGGGGAGGGTGTGGACAAAAGGAACCCTCTTCCGCTATTGGTGGGAATGTAAATTGATACAGTCACTATGGAGAACAGTATGGAGGTTCCTTTAAAAAACTAAAAAGAGAATTACCAATGGATCCAGCAATCCCACTTCTGGGCATTTACCCAGAGAAAACCATAAATCAGAGAGACACATTCACCACAATGTTCATTGCAGCACTATTTACAATAGCCAGGTAAAGGAAGCAACCTAAATGCCCACAGACAGACGAATGGATAAAGATGTGGTACATATATAAAATGGAATATTACTCAGCCATAAAAAGGAATGAAACTGGGTCATTTGTAGAGAAGTTGATGGATCTAGAGACTGTCATACAGAGTGAAGTAAGTCAGAAAGAGAAAAACAAATATTGTATATTAATGCCTATATGTGGAACCTAGAAAAATGGTACAGATGAACTGGTATACAGGGCAGAAATAGAGACACAGAGGTAGAGAACAAACGTATGGACACAAAGTGGGGGAAGCCATAGGGTGGTGGTTGTGGGATGAGTTGGGAGATTGGGATTGACCTGTATACATGTCTATGCATAAAATAGATTACTAATAATAACCTACTGTATAAAAAAATAAATAAAATTAAATTTCAAAATTTTTAAAAATAAAATGTAAAAATAAAACAGAAAAAAAGTTCTTCCATTCACACTGATGTATTTATAAGAATGAATTACTTACATGCTTATATCCATAAATACATAAAAGAGGAATAAAATCTAACTTGAACCAAAAAAGAAAAAAAAAGCTGAACCTAACAGTTATACAGACGGAAACACAACCAAGGCACTTGCTCCAGTGGTAAACAATTCTGAAATTCGTCAGAGGTGGGGAATCATCCCCCATACAGCCAGCAGCCCCGCCCGCCCACGCAAGGAGCGTCCTTATTGCAAAGCTGTGGGACCGTGCCGAGGCCTCTGTGAGTAAACATGAGCTGAGCCCCAGGCCAGCTGCTGCTGAACTGTTCCCACCCTTCCCAGGTGAAACACCTGAATATGTACAAGGGCTTGAAAGCCTAGAGGAAGGTCCGTGGAGCCACACCAGTGACAGCACGCAGGCCAACTTGGTGCCTGCAGGTCAGCCAGGATGGTCCTGGCCACGGGCGCTCTTCTGGAAGCTTTCCATTGCCCTGCCTGAGATACCCCTCCTGTCCCGGCCCCCACTCCTTTTTTTCCTTCCTCACCTCAGCCCGGAGAGATATTCCAGTGGAAGTTATGGGTGACACATCCTCTTCTTTACAGGTGGCAGCCTGGCAACTCCTGCAGAAAGTCCAGCAGAGCCCCACTCACACCGGGCCGCCCACAAAGCCGTGGACCCTCACACCCTCCCACCAGCACAGCCCCGAGACTTCTGACGCGGCAGAGAATATGGAGTCAGGCATAGCTGCAGGGGCTATTGCTGCCTGGAGTGCTGTTTATATTGACCTCAACCCAGGCACACCTGTGGAGGGCTTGCCGGCAGGGTCAGGCTGCCCAGGTCAGCTAATCCTCAGCCCTCAGGGAATCACATTGCAGAAAATGGACCTCGCTGAGACAGAATATTCACCAAGGAAAAAAAGGACACAATGCCATTTGCAGCACCGTAGATGAGTCTAGAGGTAATCACGTGATTTGGAGTAAGTCAGAAAGTGAAAGACACATATCATATCATATCACTTATAGGTGTTACCTATAAATTGATACCAGGGCAGATATTTCCACGGAGAAGGGCAATCACAGATTCATTAAACAAACTTATGGTTCACCAAAGGAAAGGTGTGAGCATTGAATTCATTACGATATTGGGGTTAACAGACATATACAAACACAGTAGATGTATATAATCACCAGAGACCTACGGAGTACCAAGAGAAGACTACTCAACATTCTGTCATAACGTACATGGGAAAAGGATCCCAGGAAGAACAGACATATGTATATGTGTAAAAGAACCACCTCTTGCACACCTACAACAAGCTAAACGTTGTACTCAAACTTGCTGTAATAAAAAATAAAAAAATTAAATTAAAAACACGAACAAGAAGTAGTGAGACAAACTTGAGGGGCTTTCTCCTGGCACATTCCGTTCTACATTCCAATCTAGAACGCGACTTCCATTGAGGCTCTGCTGCCCTAGTAACCAGATTTGGTAAGGGAGAACTGCTGCCACCTTGTGGCCGTTTCACACAACAGCAGCTTTAATCCCAGCGCTAATGGTCAGTGGATATTCCAAATCATTACAGGCCTGTAAATGACACCTGCCCTGAAAACAAATCCTGGGGTCATATATCGACCAAAAAATTCAAAAGACGTCCATATTTCAAAACGACAGTTTCAAGAGGCATATTTCACGCACATTAGTGTTCTGCTTCTTTTGCTTGCTTGCTTTCTTTGTTAAAAAAACGGGAATGGAAAAAGGCAACCCTCAGAATGGGCGAAAACGTTTACAAACGAATCAATGGACAAAGGTTTAATCTCCAATATATATAAACAGCTCATGCAGCTTAATATTAATAAAACAAACAACCCAATACAAAAATGGGCAGAAGATCTAAATAGACGTTTCTTCAAAGAAGACACAGAAATGGCCAAGACGCACATGACAAGCTGCTCAACATCACTAATTATTAGAGAAATGCAAATCCAAACTACAATGAGGTAAGACCTCACACCTGTTAGAATCGGCATCATCAGATAATCTACAAACAACAAATTCTGGGGAGGGTGTGGACAAAAGGAACCCTCTTCCGCTATTGGTGGGAATGTAAATTGATACAGTCACTATGGAGAACAGTATGGAGGTTCCTTTAAAAAACTAAAAAGAGAATTACCATAGGATCCAGCAATCCCACTTCTGGGCATTTACCCAGAGAAAACCATAAATCACAGAGACACATTCACCACAATGTTCATTGCAGCACTATTTACAATAGCCAGGTAAAGGAAGCAACCTAAATGCCCACAGACAGACGAATGGATAAAGATGTGGTACATATATAAAATGGAATATTACTCAGCCATAAAAAGGAATGAAACTGGGTCATTTGTAGAGAAGTTGATGGATCTAGAGACTGTCATACAGAGTGAAGTAAGTCAGAAAGAGAAAAACAAATATTGTATATTAATGCCTATATGTGGAACCTAGAAAAATGGTACAGATGAACTGGTTTGCAGGGCAGAAATAGAGACACAGAGGTAGAGAACAAACGTAAGGACACAAAGTGGGGGAAGCCATGGGGTGGTGGTGGTGGGATGAGTTGGGAGATTGGGATTGACCTGTATACATGTCTATGCATAAAATAGATAACTAATAATAACCTACTGTATAAAAAAATAAATAAAATTAAATTTCAAAATTTTTAAAAATAAAATGTAAAAATAAAACAGAAAAAATGTCCTTCCATTCACACTGATGTATTTATAAGAATGAATTATTTCCATGCTTATATCCATAAATACATAAAAGAGGAATAAAATCTAACTTGAACCAAAAAAGAAAAAAAAAAGCTGAACCTAACAGTTATACAGAGGGAAACACAACCAAGGCACTTGCTCCAGTGGTAAACAATTCTGAAATTGGTCAGAGGTGGGGAATCATCCTCCATACAGCCAGCAACCCCACCCGCCCACGCAAGGAGCGTCCTTATTGCAAACCTGTGGGACTGTGCCGAGGCCTCTGTGAGTAAACGTGAGCTGAGCCCCAGGCCAGCTGCTGCTGAACTGTTCCCACCCTTCCCAGGTGAAACACCTGAATATGTACAAGGGCTTGAAAGCCTAGAGGAAGGGCCGTGGAGCCACACCAGTGACAGCACGCAGGCCAACTTGGGGCCTGCAGGTCAGCCAGGATGGTCCTGGCCACGGGCGCTCTTCTGGAAGGTTCCATTGCCCTGCCTGAGATACCCCTCCAGTCCCGGCCCCCACTCCTTTTTTTCCTTCCTCACCTCAGCCCGGAGAGATATTCCAGTGGAAGTTATGGGTGACACATCCTCTTCTTTACAGGTGGCAGCCTGGCAACTCCTGCAGAAAGTCCAGCAGAGCCCCACTCACACCGGGCCTCCCACAAAGCCGTGGACCCTCACACCCTCCCACCAGCACAGCCCCGAGAATGCTGACGGGGCAGAGAATATGGAGTCAGGCATAGCTGCAGGGGCTATTGCTGCCTGGAGTGCTGTTTATATTGACCTCAACCCAGGCACACCTGGGGAGGGCTTGCCGGCAGGGTCAGGCTGCCCAGGTCAGCTAATCCTCAGCCCTCAGGGAATCACATTGCAGAAAATGGACCTCGCTAAGACAGAATATTCGCCAAGGGAAAAAAGGACACAATGCCATTTGCAGCACCGTAGATGAGTCTAGAGGTAATCACGTGACTTGGAGTAAGTCAGAAAGTGAAAGACACATATCATATCATATCACTTATAAGTGTTACCTATAAATTGATACCAGGGCAGATATTTCCACGGAGAAGGGCAATCACAGATTCATTAAACAAACTTATGGTTCACCAAAGGAAAGGTGTGAGCATTGAATTCATTACGATATTGGGGTTAACAGACATATACAAACACAGTAGACGTATATAATCACCAAAGACCTACGGAGTACCAAGAGAAGACTACTCAACATTCTGTCATAACGTACATGGGAAAAGGATCCCAGGAAGAACAGACATATGTATATGTGTAAAAGAAACACCTCTTGCACACCTACAACAAGCTAAACGTTGTACTCAAACTTGCTGTAATAAAAAATAAAAAATTAAATTAAAAACACGAACAAGAAGTAGTGAGACAAACTTGAGGGGCTTTCTCCTGGCACATTCCATTCTACATTCCAATCTAGAACGCGACTTCCATTGAGGCTCTGCTGCCCTAGTAACCAGATTTGGTAAGGGAGAACTGCTGCCACCTTGTGGCCGTTTCACACAACAGCAGCTTTAATCCCAGCTCTGATGGTCAGTGGATATTCCAAATCATTACAGGCCTGTAAATGACACCTGCCCTGAAAACAAATCCTGGGGTCATATATCGACCAAAAAATTCAAAAGACGTCCATATTTCAAAACGACAGTTTCAAGAGGCATATTTCACGCACATTAGTGTTCTGCTTCTTTTGCTTGCTTGCTTTCTTTGTTAAAAAAACGGGAATGGAAAAAGGCAACCCTCAGAATGGGCGAAAACGTTCACAAACGAATCAATGGACAAAGGTTTAATCTGCAATATATATAAACAGCTCATGCAGCTTAATATTAATAAAACAAACAACCCAATACAAAAATGGGCAGAAGATCTAAATAGACGTTTCTTCAAAGAAGACACAGAAATGGCCAAGACGCACATGACAAGCTGCTCAACATCACTAATTATTAGAGAAATGCAAATCCAAACTACAATGAGGTAAGACCTCACACCTGTTAGAATCGGCATCATCAGATAATCTACAAACAACAAATTCTGGGGAGGGTGTGGACAAAAGGAACCCTCTTCCGCTATTGGTGGGAATGTAAATTGATACAGTCACTATGGAGAACAGTATGGAGGTTCCTTTAAAAAACTAAAAAGAGAATTACCATAGGATCCAGCAATCCCACTTCTGGGCATTTACCCAGAGAAAACCATAAATCACAGAGACACATTCACCACAATGTTCATTGCAGCACTATTTACAATAGCCAGGTAAAGGAAGCAACCTAAATGCCCACAGACAGACGAATGGATAAAGATGTGGTACATATATAAAATGGAATATTACTCAGCCATAAAAAGGAATGAAACTGGGTCATTTGTAGAGAAGTTGATGGATCTAGAGACTGTCATACAGAGTGAAGTAAGTCAGAAAAAAAAACAAATATTGTATATTAATGCCTATATGTGGAACCTAGAAAAATGCTACAGATGAACTGGTATGCAGGGCAGAAATAGAGACACAGAGGTAGAGAACAAACGTATGGACACAAAGTGGGGGAAGCCATAGGGTGGTGGTTGTGGGATGAGTTGGGAGATTGGGATTGACCTGTATACATGTCTATGCATAAAATAGATTACTAATAATAACCTACTGTATAAAAAAATAAATAAAATTAAATTTCAAAATTTTTAAAAATAAAATGTAAAAATAAAACAGAAAAAAAGTTCTTCCATTCACACTGATGTATTTATAAGAATGAATTACTTACATGCTTATATCCATAAATACATAAAAGAGGAATAAAATCTAACTTGAACCAAAAAAGAAAAAAAAAGCTGAACCTAACAGTTATACAGACGGAAACACAACCAAGGCACTTGCTCCAGTGGTAAACAATTCTGAAATTCGTCAGAGGTGGGGAATCATCCCCCATACAGCCAGCAGCCCCGCCCGCCCACGCAAGGAGCGTCCTTATTGCAAAGCTGTGGGACCGTGCCGAGGCCTCTGTGAGTAAACATGAGCTGAGCCCCAGGCCAGCTGCTGCTGAACTGTTCCCACCCTTCCCAGGTGAAACACCTGAATATGTACAAGGGCTTGAAAGCCTAGAGGAAGGTCCGTGGAGCCACACCAGTGACAGCACGCAGGCCAACTTGGTGCCTGCAGGTCAGCCAGGATGGTCCTGGCCACGGGCGCTCTTCTGGAAGCTTTCCATTGCCCTGCCTGAGATACCCCTCCTGTCCCGGCCCCCACTCCTTTTTTTCCTTCCTCACCTCAGCCCGGAGAGATATTCCAGTGGAAGTTATGGGTGACACATCCTCTTCTTTACAGGTGGCAGCCTGGCAACTCCTGCAGAAAGTCCAGCAGAGCCCCACTCACACCGGGCCGCCCACAAAGCCGTGGACCCTCACACCCTCCCACCAGCACAGCCCCGAGACTTCTGACGCGGCAGAGAATATGGAGTCAGGCATAGCTGCAGGGGCTATTGCTGCCTGGAGTGCTGTTTATATTGACCTCAACCCAGGCACACCTGTGGAGGGCTTGCCGGCAGGGTCAGGCTGCCCAGGTCAGCTAATCCTCAGCCCTCAGGGAATCACATTGCAGAAAATGGACCTCGCTAAGACAGAATATTCACCAAGGAAAAAAAGGACACAATGCCATTTGCAGCACCGTAGATGAGTCTAGAGGTAATCACGTGATTTGGAGTAAGTCAGAAAGTGAAAGACACATATCATATCATATCACTTATAGGTGTTACCTATAAATTGATACCAGGGCAGATATTTCCACGGAGAAGGGCAATCACAGATTCATTAAACAAACTTATGGTTCACCAAAGGAAAGGTGTGAGCATTGAATTCATTACGATATTGGGGTTAACAGACATATAAAAACACAGTAGATGTATATAATCACCAGAGACCTACGGAGTACCAAGAGAAGACTACTCAACATTCTGTCATAACGTACATGGGAAAAGGATCCCAGGAAGAACAGACATATGTATATGTGTAAAAGAACCACCTCTTGCACACCTACAACAAGCTAAACGTTGTACTCAAACTTGCTGTAATAAAAAATAAAAAAATTAAATTAAAAACACGAACAAGAAGTAGTGAGACAAACTTGAGGGGCTTTCTCCTGGCACATTCCGTTCTACATTCCAATCTAGAACGCGACTTCCATTGAGGCTCTGCTGCCCTAGTAACCAGATTTGGTAAGGGAGAACTGCTGCCACCTTGTGGCCGTTTCACACAACAGCAGCTTTAATCCCAGCGCTAATGGTCAGTGGATATTCCAAATCATTACAGGCCTGTAAATGACACCTGCCCTGAAAACAAATCCTGGGGTCATATATCGACCAAAAAATTCAAAAGACGTCCATATTTCAAAACGACAGTTTCAAGAGGCATATTTCACGCACATTAGTGTTCTGCTTCTTTTGCTTGCTTGCTTTCTTTGTTAAAAAAACGGGAATGGAAAAAGGCAACCCTCAGAATGGGCGAAAACGTTTACAAACGAATCAATGGACAAAGGTTTAATCTCCAATATATATAAACAGCTCATGCAGCTTAATATTAATAAAACAAACAACCCAATACAAAAATGGGCAGAAGATCTAAATAGACGTTTCTTCAAAGAAGACACAGAAATGGCCAAGACGCACATGACAAGCTGCTCAACATCACTAATTATTAGAGAAATGCAAATCCAAACTACAATGAGGTAAGACCTCACACCTGTTAGAATCGGCATCATCAGATAATCTACAAACAACAAATTCTGGGGAGGGTGTGGACAAAAGGAACCCTCTTCCGCTATTGGTGGGAATGTAAATTGATACAGTCACTATGGAGAACAGTATGGAGGTTCCTTTAAAAAACTAAAAAGAGAATTACCATAGGATCCAGCAATCCCACTTCTGGGCATTTACCCAGAGAAAACCATAAATCACAGAGACACATTCACCACAATGTTCATTGCAGCACTATTTACAATAGCCAGGTAAAGGAAGCAACCTAAATGCCCACAGACAGACGAATGGATAAAGATGTGGTACATATATAAAATGGAATATTACTCAGCCATAAAAAGGAATGAAACTGGGTCATTTGTAGAGAAGTTGATGGATCTAGAGACTGTCATACAGAGTGAAGTAAGTCAGAAAGAGAAAAACAAATATTGTATATTAATGCCTATATGTGGAACCTAGAAAAATGGTACAGATGAACTGGTATACAGGGCAGAAATAGAGACACAGAGGTAGAGAACAAACGTATGGACACAAAGTGGGGGAAGCCGTAGGGTGGTGGTTGTGGGATGAGTTGGGAGATTGGGATTGACCTGTATACATGTCTATGCATAAAATAGATTACTAATAATAACCTACTGTATAAAAAAATAAATAAAATTAAATTTCAAAATTTTTAAAAATAAAATGTAAAAATAAAACAGAAAAAAAGTTCTTCCATTCACACTGATGTATTTATAAGAATGAATTACTTACATGCTTATATCCATAAATACATAAAAGAGGAATAAAATCTAACTTGAACCAAAAAAGAAAAAAAAAGCTGTACCTAACAGTTATACAGACGGAAACACAACCAAGGCACTTGCTCCAGTGGTAAACAATTCTGAAATTCGTCAGAGGTGGGGAATCATCCCCCATACAGCCAGCAGCCCCGCCCGCCCACGCAAGGAGCGTCCTTATTGCAAAGCTGTGGGACCGTGCCGAGGCCTCTGTGAGTAAACATGAGCTGAGCCCCAGGCCAGCTGCTGCTGAACTGTTCCCACCCTTCCCAGGTGAAACACCTGAATATGTACAAGGGCTTGAAAGCCTAGAGGAAGGTCCGTGGAGCCACACCAGTGACAGCACGCAGGCCAACTTGGTGCCTGCAGGTCAGCCAGGATGGTCCTGGCCACGGGCGCTCTTCTGGAAGCTTTCCATTGCCCTGCCTGAGATACCCCTCCTGTCCCGGCCCCCACTCCTTTTTTTCCTTCCTCACCTCAGCCCGGAGAGATATTCCAGTGGAAGTTATGGGTGACACATCCTCTTCTTTACAGGTGGCAGCCTGGCAACTCCTGCAGAAAGTCCAGCAGAGCCCCACTCACACCGGGCCGCCCACAAAGCCGTGGACCCTCACACCCTCCCACCAGCACAGCCCCGAGACTTCTGACGCGGCAGAGAATATGGAGTCAGGCATAGCTGCAGGGGCTATTGCTGCCTGGAGTGCTGTTTATATTGACCTCAACCCAGGCACACCTGTGGAGGGCTTGCCGGCAGGGTCAGGCTGCCCAGGTCAGCTAATCCTCAGCCCTCAGGGAATCACATTGCAGAAAATGGACCTCGCTGAGACAGAATATTCACCAAGGAAAAAAAGGACACAATGCCATTTGCAGCACCGTAGATGAGTCTAGAGGTAATCACGTGATTTGGAGTAAGTCAGAAAGTGAAAGACACATATCATATCATATCACTTATAGGTGTTACCTATAAATTGATACCAGGGCAGATATTTCCACGGAGAAGGGCAATCACAGATTCATTAAACAAACTTATGGTTCACCAAAGGAAAGGTGTGAGCATTGAATTCATTACGATATTGGGGTTAACAGACATATACAAACACAGTAGATGTATATAATCACCAGAGACCTACGGAGTACCAAGAGAAGACTACTCAACATTCTGTCATAACGTACATGGGAAAAGGATCCCAGGAAGAACAGACATATGTATATGTGTAAAAGAACCACCTCTTGCACACCTACAACAAGCTAAACGTTGTACTCAAACTTGCTGTAATAAAAAATAAAAAAATTAAATTAAAAACACGAACAAGAAGTAGTGAGACAAACTTGAGGGGCTTTCTCCTGGCACATTCCGTTCTACATTCCAATCTAGAACGCGACTTCCATTGAGGCTCTGCTGCCCTAGTAACCAGATTTGGTAAGGGAGAACTGCTGCCACCTTGTGGCCGTTTCACACAACAGCAGCTTTAATCCCAGCGCTAATGGTCAGTGGATATTCCAAATCATTACAGGCCTGTAAATGACACCTGCCCTGAAAACAAATCCTGGGGTCATATATCGACCAAAAAATTCAAAAGACGTCCATATTTCAAAACGACAGTTTCAAGAGGCATATTTCACGCACATTAGTGTTCTGCTTCTTTTGCTTGCTTGCTTTCTTTGTTAAAAAAACGGGAATGGAAAAAGGCAACCCTCAGAATGGGCGAAAACGTTTACAAACGAATCAATGGACAAAGGTTTAATCTCCAATATATATAAACAGCTCATGCAGCTTAATATTAATAAAACAAACAACCCAATACAAAAATGGGCAGAAGATCTAAATAGACGTTTCTTCAAAGAAGACACAGAAATGGCCAAGACGCACATGACAAGCTGCTCAACATCACTAATTATTAGAGAAATGCAAATCCAAACTACAATGAGGTAAGACCTCACACCTGTTAGAATCGGCATCATCAGATAATCTACAAACAACAAATTCTGGGGAGGGTGTGGACAAAAGGAACCCTCTTCCGCTATTGGTGGGAATGTAAATTGATACAGTCACTATGGAGAACAGTATGGAGGTTCCTTTAAAAAACTAAAAAGAGAATTACCATAGGATCCAGCAATCCCACTTCTGGGCATTTACCCAGAGAAAACCATAAATCACAGAGACACATTCACCACAATGTTCATTGCAGCACTATTTACAATAGCCAGGTAAAGGAAGCAACCTAAATGCCCACAGACAGACGAATGGATAAAGATGTGGTACATATATAAAATGGAATATTACTCAGCCATAAAAAGGAATGAAACTGGGTCATTTGTAGAGAAGTTGATGGATCTAGAGACTGTCATACAGAGTGAAGTAAGTCAGAAAGAGAAAAACAAATATTGTATATTAATGCCTATATGTGGAACCTAGAAAAATGGTACAGATGAACTGGTATACAGGGCAGAAATAGAGACACAGAGGTAGAGAACAAACGTATGGACACAAAGTGGGGGAAGCCATAGGGTGGTGGTTGTGGGATGAGTTGGGAGATTGGGATTGACCTGTATACATGTCTATGCATAAAATAGATTACTAATAATAACCTACTGTATAAAAAAATAAATAAAATTAAATTTCAAAATTTTTAAAAATAAAATGTAAAAATAAAACAGAAAAAAAGTTCTTCCATTCACACTGATGTATTCATAAGAATGAATTACTTACATGCTTATATCCATAAATACATAAAAGAGGAATAAAATCTAACTTGAACCAAAAAAGAAAAAAAAAGCTGAACCTAACAGTTATACAGAGGGAAACACAACCAAGGCACTTGCTCCAGTGGTAAACAATTCTGAAATTCGTCAGAGGTGGGGAATCATCCCCCATACAGCCAGCAGCCCCGCCCGCCCACGCAAGGAGCGTCCTTATTGCAAAGCTGTGGGACCGTGCCGAGGCCTCTGTGAGTAAACATGAGCTGAGCCCCAGGCCAGCTGCTGCTGAACTGTTCCCACCCTTCCCAGGTGAAACACCTGAATATGTACAAGGGCTTGAAAGCCTAGAGGAAGGTCCGTGGAGCCACACCAGTGACAGCACGCAGGCCACCTTGGTGCCTGCAGGTCAGCCAGGATGGTCCTGGCCACGGGCGCTCTTCTGGAAGCTTTCCATTGCCCTGCCTGAGATACCCCTCCTGTCCCGGCCCCCACTCCTTTTTTTCCTTCCTCACCTCAGCCCGGAGAGATATTCCAGTGGAAGTTATGGGTGACACATCCTCTTCTTTACAGGTGGCAGCCTGGCAACTCCTGCAGAAAGTCCAGCAGAGCCCCACTCACACCGGGCCGCCCACAAAGCCGTGGACCCTCACACCCTCCCACCAGCACAGCCCCGAGACTTCTGACGCGGCAGAGAATATGGAGTCAGGCATAGCTGCAGGGGCTATTGCTGCCTGGAGTGCTGTTTATATTGACCTCAACCCAGGCACACCTGGGGAGGGCTTGCCTGCAGGGTCAGGCTGCACAGGTCAGCTAATCCTCAGCCCTCAGGGAATCACTTTGCAGAAAATGGACCTCGCTAAGACAGAATATTCACCAAGGAAAAAAAGGACACAATGCCATTTGCAGCACCGTAGATGAGTCTAGAGGTAATCACGTGACTTGGAGTAAGTCAGAAAGTGAAAGGCACATATCATATCATATCACTTATAGGTGTTACCTATAAATTGATACCAGGGCAGATATTTCCACGGAGAAGGGCAATCACAGATTCATTAAACAAACTTATGGTTCACCAAAGGAAAGGTGTGAGCATTGAATTCATTACGATATTGGGGTTAACAGACATATACAAACACAGTAGACGTATATAATCACCAAAGACCTACGGAGTACCAAGAGAAGACTACTCAACATTCTGTCATAACGAACATGGGAAAAGGATCCCAGGAAGAACAGACATATGTATATGTGTAAAAGAACCACCTCTTGCACACCTACAACAAGCTAAACGTTGTACTCAAACTTGCTGTAATAAAAAATAAAAAATTAAATTAAAAACACGAACAAGAAGTAGTGAGACAAACTTGAGGGGCTTTCTCCTGGCACATTCCGTTCTACATTCCAATCTAGAAGGCGACTTCCATTGAGGCTCTGCTGCCCTAGTAACCAGATTTGGTAAGGGAGAACTGCTGCCACCTTGTGGCCGTTTCACACAACAGCAGCTTTAATCCCAGCGCTAATGGTCAGTGTTTATTCCAAATCATTACAGGCCTGTAAATGACACCTGCCCTGAAAACAAATCCTGGGGTCATATATCGACCAAAAAATTCAAAAGACGTCCATATTTCAAAACGACAGTTTCAAGAGGCATATTTCACGCACATTAGTGTTCTGCTTCTTTTGCTTGCTTGCTTTCTTTGTTAAAAAAACGGGAATGGAAAAAGGCAACCCTCAGAATGGGCGAAAACGTTCACAAACGAATCAATGGACAAAGGTTTAATCTGCAATATATATAAACAGCTCATGCAGCTTAATATTAATAAAACAAACAACCCAATACAAAAATGGGCAGAAGATCTAAATAGACGTTTCTTCAAAGAAGACACAGAGATGGCCAAGACGCACATGACAAGCTGCTCAACATCACTAATTATTAGAGAAATGCAAATCCAAACTACAATGAGGTAAGACCTCACACCTGTTAGAATCGGCATCATCAGATAATCTACAAACAACAAATTCTGGGGAGGGTGTGGACAAAAGGAACCCTCTTCCGCTATTGGTGGGAATGTAAATTGATACAGTCACTATGGAGAACAGTATGGAGGTTCCTTTAAAAAACTAAAAAGAGAATTACCATAGGATCCAGCAATCCCACTTCTGGGCATTTACCCAGAGAAAACCATAAATCACAGAGACACATTCACCACAATGTTCATTGCAGCACTATTTACAATAGCCAGGTAATGGAAGCAACATAAATGGCCACAGACAGACGAAAGGATAAAGATGTGGTACATATATAAAATGGAATATTACTCAGCCATAAAAAGGAATGAAACTGGGTCATTTGTAGAGAAGTTGATGGATCTAGAGACTGTCATACAGAGTGAAGTAAGTCAGAAAGAGAAAAACAAATATTGTATATTAATGCCTATATGTGGAACCTAGAAAAATGCTACAGATGAACTGGTTTGCAGGGCAGAAATAGAGACACAGAGGTAGAGAACAAACGTATGGACACAAAGTGGGGGAAGCCATGGGGTCGTGGTGGTGGGATGAGTTGGGAGATTGGGATTGACCTGTATACATGTCTATGCATAAAATAGATAACTAATAATAACCTAGTGTATAAAAAAAAATAAATAAAATTAAATTTTAGAAATTTTAAAAATAAAATGTAAAAATAAAACAGAAAAAATGTTCTTCCATTCACACTGATGTATTTATAAGAATGAATTATTTCCATGCTTATATCCATAAATACATAAAAGAGGAATAAAATCTAACTTGAATCAAAAAAAAAAAAAAAAACTGAACCTAACAGTTATACAGAGGAAAACACTACCAAGGCACTTGCTCCAGTGGTAAACAATTCTGAAATTGGTCAGAGGTGGGGAATCATCTCCCATACAGCCAGCAGCCCCGCCCGCCCATGCAAGGAGCGTCCTTATTGCAAAGCTGGGGGACCGTGCCGAGGCCTCTGTGAGTAAACGTGAGCTGAGCCCCAGGCCAGCTGCTGCTGAACTGTTCCCACCCTTCCCAGGTGAAACACCTGAATATGTACAAGGGCTTGAAAGCCTAGAGGAAGGGCCGTGGAGCCACACCAGCGACAGCACGCAGGCCACCTTGGTGCCTGCAGGACAGCCAGGATGGTCCTGGCCACGGGCGCTCTTCTGGAAGCTTTCCATTGCCCTGCCTGAGATACCCCTCCTGTCCCGGCCCCCACTCCTTTTTTTCCTTCCTCACCTCAGCTCGGAGAGATATTCCAGTGGAAATTATGGGTGACACATCCTCTTCTTTACAGGTGGCAGCCTGGCAACTCCTGCAGAAAGTCCAGCAGAGCCCCACTCACACCGGGCCGCCCACAAAGCCGTGGACCCTCACACCCTCCCACCAGCACAGCCCCGAGACTTCTGACGCGGCAGAGAATATGGAGTCAGGCATAGCTGCAGGGGCTATTGCTGCCTGGAGTGCTGTTTATATTGACCTCAACCCAGGCACACCTGGGGAGGGCTTGCCTGCAGGGTCAGGCTGCACAGGTCAGCTAATCCTCAGCCCTCAGGGAATCACTTTGCAGAAAATGGACCTCGCTAAGACAGAATATTCACCAAGGAAAAAAAGGACACAATGCCATTTGCAGCACCGTAGATGAGTCTAGAGGTAATCACGTGACTTGGAGTAAGTCAGAAAGTGAAAGGCACATATCATATCATATCACTTATAGGTGTTACCTATAAATTGATACCAGGGCAGATATTTCCACGGAGAAGGGCAATCACAGATTCATTAAACAAACTTATGGTTCACCAAAGGAAAGGTGTGAGCATTGAATTCATTACGATATTGGGGTTAACAGACATATACAAACACAGTAGACGTATATAATCACCAAAGACCTACGGAGTACCAAGAGAAGACTACTCAACATTCTGTCATAACGAACATGGGAAAAGGATCCCAGGAAGAACAGACATATGTATATGTGTAAAAGAACCACCTCTTGCACACCTACAACAAGCTAAACGTTGTACTCAAACTTGCTGTAATAAAAAATAAAAAATTAAATTAAAAACACGAACAAGAAGTAGTGAGACAAACTTGAGGGGCTTTCTCCTGGCACATTCCGTTCTACATTCCAATCTAGAAGGCGACTTCCATTGAGGCTCTGCTGCCCTAGTAACCAGATTTGGTAAGGGAGAACTGCTGCCACCTTGTGGCCGTTTCACACAACAGCAGCTTTAATCCCAGCGCTAATGGTCAGTGTTTATTCCAAATCATTACAGGCCTGTAAATGACACCTGCCCTGAAAACAAATCCTGGGGTCATATATCGACCAAAAAATTCAAAAGACGTCCATATTTCAAAACGACAGTTTCAAGAGGCATATTTCACGCACATTAGTGTTCTGCTTCTTTTGCTTGCTTGCTTTCTTTGTTAAAAAAACGGGAATGGAAAAAGGCAACCCTCAGAATGGGCGAAAACGTTCACAAACGAATCAATGGACAAAGGTTTAATCTGCAATATATATAAACAGCTCATGCAGCTTAATATTAATAAAACAAACAACCCAATACAAAAATGGGCAGAAGATCTAAATAGACGTTTCTTCAAAGAAGACACAGAGATGGCCAAGACGCACATGACAAGCTGCTCAACATCACTAATTATTAGAGAAATGCAAATCCAAACTACAATGAGGTAAGACCTCACACCTGTTAGAATCGGCATCATCAGATAATCTACAAACAACAAATTCTGGGGAGGGTGTGGACAAAAGGAACCCTCTTCCGCTATTGGTGGGAATGTAAATTGATACAGTCACTATGGAGAACAGTATGGAGGTTCCTTTAAAAAACTAAAAAGAGAATTACCATAGGATCCAGCAATCCCACTTCTGGGCATTTACCCAGAGAAAACCATAAATCACAGAGACACATTCACCACAATGTTCATTGCAGCACTATTTACAATAGCCAGGTAATGGAAGCAACATAAATGGCCACAGACAGACGAAAGGATAAAGATGTGGTACATATATAAAATGGAATATTACTCAGCCATAAAAAGGAATGAAACTGGGTCATTTGTAGAGAAGTTGATGGATCTAGAGACTGTCATACAGAGTGAAGTAAGTCAGAAAGAGAAAAACAAATATTGTATATTAATGCCTATATGTGGAACCTAGAAAAATGCTACAGATGAACTGGTTTGCAGGGCAGAAATAGAGACACAGAGGTAGAGAACAAACGTATGGACACAAAGTGGGGGAAGCCATGGGGTCGTGGTGGTGGGATGAGTTGGGAGATTGGGATTGACCTGTATACATGTCTATGCATAAAATAGATAACTAATAATAACCTAGTGTATAAAAAAAAATAAATAAAATTAAATTTTAGAAATTTTAAAAATAAAATGTAAAAATAAAACAGAAAAAATGTTCTTCCATTCACACTGATGTATTTATAAGAATGAATTATTTCCATGCTTATATCCATAAATACATAAAAGAGGAATAAAATCTAACTTGAATCAAAAAAAAAAAAAAAAACTGAACCTAACAGTTATACAGAGGAAAACACTACCAAGGCACTTGCTCCAGTGGTAAACAATTCTGAAATTGGTCAGAGGTGGGGAATCATCTCCCATACAGCCAGCAGCCCCGCCCGCCCATGCAAGGAGCGTCCTTATTGCAAAGCTGGGGGACCGTGCCGAGGCCTCTGTGAGTAAACGTGAGCTGAGCCCCAGGCCAGCTGCTGCTGAACTGTTCCCACCCTTCCCAGGTGAAACACCTGAATATGTACAAGGGCTTGAAAGCCTAGAGGAAGGGCCGTGGAGCCACACCAGCGACAGCACGCAGGCCACCTTGGTGCCTGCAGGACAGCCAGGATGGTCCTGGCCACGGGCGCTCTTCTGGAAGCTTTCCATTGCCCTGCCTGAGATACCCCTCCTGTCCCGGCCCCCACTCCTTTTTTTCCTTCCTCACCT
Organism: Mesoplodon bidens; assembly: GCF_964165515.1. Lineage (NCBI taxonomy): Eukaryota > Metazoa > Chordata > Mammalia > Artiodactyla > Ziphiidae > Mesoplodon > Mesoplodon bidens. Next base: position 677,745 of record NW_027672706.1, on the reverse strand, counting down.
CAGCTCGGAGAGATATTCCAGTGGAAATTATGGGTGACACATCCTCTTCTTTACAGGTGGCAGCCTGGCAACTCCTGCAGAAAGTCCAGCAGAGCCCCACTCACACCGGGCCACACACAAAGCCGTGGACCCTCACACCCTCCCACCAGCACAGACCCCAGACTGCTGACGGGGAAGAGAATATGGAGTCAGGCACAGCTGCAGGGGCTATTGCTCCCTGGAGTGCTGTTTATATTGAACTCAACCCAGTCACACCTGGGGAGGGCTTGCCGGCAGGGTCAGGCTGCCCAGGTCAGCTAATCCTCAGCCCTCAGGGAATCACATTGCAGAAAATGGACCTCGCTAAGACAGAATATTCGCCAAGGAAAAGAAGCACACAATGCCATTTGCAGCACCGTAGATGAGTCTAGAGGTAATCACGTGACTTGGAGTAAGTCAGAAAGTGAAAGACACATATCATATCATATCACTTATAGGTTTTACCTATAAATTGATACCAGGGCAGATATTTCCACGGAGAAAGGCCATCACAGATTCATTAAACAAACTTATGGTTCACCAAAGGAAAGTTGTGAGGATTGAATTCATTACGATTTTGGGGTTAACAGACATATACAAACACAGTAGACATATATAATCACCAAAGACCTACGGAGTACCAAGAGAAGACTACTCAACATTCTGTCATAACGTACATGGGAAAAGGATCCCAGGAAGAACAGACATATGTATATGTGTAAAAGAACCACCTCTTGCACACCTACAACAAGCTAAACGTTGTACTCAAACTTGCTGTAATAAAAAATAAAAAATTAAATTAAAAACACGAAGAAGAAGTAGTGAGACAAACTTGAGGGGCTTTCTCCTGGCACATTCCGTTCTACATTCCAGTCTAGAACCTGACTTCCATTGAGGCTCTGCTGCCCTAGTAAAAAGATTTGGTAAGGGAGAACTGCTGCCACCTTGTGGCCGTTTCACACAACAGCAGCTTTAATCCCAGCGCTAATGGTCAGTGGATATTCCAAATCATTACAGGCCTGTAAATGACACCTGCCCTGAAAACAAATCCTGGGGTCATATATCGACCAAAAAATTCAAAAGACGTCCATATTTCAAAACGACAATTTCAAGAGGCATATTTCACGCACATTATTGTTCTGATTCTTTTGCTTTCTTTCTTTCTTTGTTAAAAAAACGGGAATGGAAAAAGGTAACCCTCAGAAGGGGCGAAAACGTTCACAAACGAATCAATGGACAAAGGTTTAATCTCCAATATATATATACAGCTCATGCAGCTTAATATTAATACAACAAATAACCCAATACAAAAATGGGCAGAAGATCTAAATAGACGTTTCTTCAAAGAAGACACAGAGATGGCCAAGACGCACATGAAAAGCTGCTCAACATCACTAATTATTAGAGAAATGCAAATCAAAACTACAATGAGGTAAGACCTCACACCTGTTAGAATCGGCATCATCAGATAATCTACAAACAACAAATTCTGGGGAGGGTGTGGACAAAAGGAACCCTCTTCCGCTATTGGTGGGAATGTAAATTGATACAGTCACTATGGAGAACATTATGGAAGTTCCTTTAAAAAACTAAAAACAGAATTACCATAGGATCCAGCAATCCCACTTCTGGGCATATACCCAGAGAAAACCATAAATCACAGAGACACATTCACCACAATGTTCATTGCAGCACTATTTACAATAACCAGGTAATGGAAGCAACCTAAATGCCCACAGACAGACGAATGGATAAAGATGTGGTACATATATAAAATGGAATATTACTCAGCCATAAAAAGGAATGAAACTGGGTCATTTGTAGAGAAGTTGATGGATCTAGAGACTGTCATACAGAGTGAAGTAAGTCAGAAAGAGAAAAACAAATATTGTATATTAATGCCTATATGTGGAACCTAGAAAAATGGTACAGATGAACTGGTTTGCAGGGCAGAAATAGAGACACAGAGGTAGAGAACAAACGTATGGACACAAAGTGGGGGAAGCCATGGGGTGGTGGTGGTGGGATGAGTTGGGAGATTGGGATTGACCTGTATACATGTCTATGCATAAAATAGATAACTAATAATAACCTACTGTATAAAAAAAAATAAATAAAATTAAATTTCAAAATTTTTAAAAATAAATGTAAAAATAAAACAGAAAAAATGTTCTTCCATTCACACTGATGTATTTATAAGAATGAATTATTTCCATGCTTATATCCAAAAATACATAAAAGAGGAATAAAATCTAACTTGAACCAAAAAAGAAAAAAAAAAACTGAACCTAACAGTTATACAGAGGAAAACACTACAAAGGCACTTGCTCCAGTGGTAAACAATTCTGAAATTGGTCAGAGGTGGGGAATCATCTCCCATACAGCCAGCAGCCCCGCCCGCCCACGCAAGGAGCGTCCTTATTGCAAAGCTGGGGGACCGTGCCGAGGCCTCTGTGAGTAAACGTGAGCTGAGCCCAAGGCCAGCTGCTGCTGAACTGTTCCCACCCTTCCCAGGTGAAACACCTGAATATGTACAAGGGCTTGAAAGCCTAGAGGAAGGGCCGTGGAGCCACACCAGCGACAGCACGCAGGCCACCTTGGTGCCTGCAGGACTGCCAGGATGGTCCTGGCCACGGGCGCTCTTCTGGAAGCTTTCCATTGCCCTGCCTGAGATACCCCTCCTGTCCCGGCCCCCACTCCTTTTTTTCCTTCCTCACCTCAGCTCGGAGAGATATTCCAGTGGAAATTATGGGTGACACATCATCTTCTTTACAGGTGGCAGCCTGGCAACTCCTGCAGAAAGTCCAGCAGTGCCCCACTCACACCGGGCCACCCACAAAGCCGTGGACCCTCACACCCTCACACCAGCACAGCCCCCAGACTGCTGACGGGACAGAGAATATGGAGTCAGGCACAGCTGCAGGGGCTATTGCTCCCTGGAGAGCTGTTTATATTGACCTCAACCCAGGCACACCTGGGGAGGGCTTGCCGGCAGGGTCAGGCTGCCCAGTTCAGCTAATCCTCAGCCCTCAGGGAATCACATTGCAGAAAATGGACCTCGCTAAGACAGAATATTCGCCAAGGAAAAGAAGCACACAATGCCATTTGCAGCACCATAGATGAGTCTACAGGTAATCACGTGACTTGGAGTAAGTCAGAAAGTGAAAGACACATATCATATCATATCACTTATAGGTGTTACCTATAAATTGATACCAGGGCAGATATTTCCACGGAGAAGGGCCATCACAGATTCATTAAACAAACTTATGGTTCACCAAAGGAAAGGTGTGAGGATTGAATTCATTACGATTTTGGGGTTAACAGACATATACAAACACAGTAAACGTATATAATCACCAAAGACCTACGGAGTACCAAGAGAAGACTACTCAACATTCTGTCATAACGTACATGGGAAAAGGATCCCAGGAAGAACAGACATATGTATATGTGTAAAAGAACCACTTCTTGCACACCTACAACAAGCTTAACGTTGTACTCAAACTTGCTGTAATAAAAAATAAAAAATTAAATTAAAAACACGAACAAGAAGTAGTGAGACAAACTTGAGGGGCTTTCTCCTGGCACATTCCGTTCTACATTCCAATCTAGAACGCGACTTCCATTGAGGCTCTGCTGCCCTAGAAAAAAGATTTGGTAAGGGAGAACTGCTGCCACCTTGTGGCCGTTTCACACAACAGCAGCTTTTATCCCAGCGCTAATGGTCAGTGGATATTCCAAATCATTACAGGCCTGTAAATGACACCTGCCCTGAAAACAAATCCTGGGGTCATATATCGACCAAAAAATTCAAAAGACGTCCATATTTCAAAACGACAATTTCAAGAGGCATATTTCACGCACATTAGTGTTCTGATTCTTTTGCTTTCTTTCTTTCTTTGTTAAAAAAACGGGAAAGGAAAAAGGTAACCCTCAGAAGGGGCGAAAACGTTCACAAACGAATCAATGGACAAAGGTTTAATCTCCAATATATATATACAGCTCATGCAGCTTAATATTAATACAACAAACAACCCAATACAAAAATGGGCAGAAGATCTAAATAGACGTTTCTTCAAAGAAGACACAGAGATGGCCAAGACGCACATGAAAAGCTGCTCAACATCACTAATTATTAGAGAAATGCAAATCAAAACTACAATGAGGAAAGACCTCACACCTGTTAGAATCGGCATCATCAGATAATCTACAAACAACAAATTCTGGGGAGGGTGTGGACAAAAGGAACCCTCTTCCGCTATTGGTGGGAATGTAAATTGATACAGTCACTATGGAGAACAGTATGGAGGTTCCTTTAAAAAACTAAAAACAGAATTACCATAGGATCCAGCAATCCCACTTCTGGGCATATACCCAGAGAAAACCATAAATCACAGAGACACATTCACCACAATGTTCATTGCAGCACTATTTACAATAACCAGGTAATGGAAGCAACCTAAATGCCCACAGACAGACGAATGGATAAAGATGTGGTACATATATAAAATGGAATATTACTCAGCCATAAAAAGGAATGAAAATGGGTCATTTGTAGAGAAGTTGATGGATCTAGAGACTGTCATACAGAGTGAAGTAAGTCAGAAAGAGAAAAACAAATATTGTATATTATTGCCTATATGTGGAACCTAGAAAAATGCTACACATGAACTGGTTTGCAGGGCAGAAATAGAGACACAGAGGTAGAGAACAAACGTATGGACACAAAGTGGGGGAAGCCATGGGGTGGTGGTGGTGGGATGAGTTGGGAGATTGGGATTGACCTGTATACATGTCTATGCATAAAATAGATAACTAATAATAACCTACTGTATAAAAAAAAATAAATAAAATTAAATTTCAAAATTTTTAAAAATAAAATGTAAAAATAAAACAGAAAAAATGTTCTTCCATTCACACTGATGTATTTATAAGAATGAATTATTTCCATGCTTATATCCATAAATACATAAAAGAGGAATAAAATCTAACTTGAACCAAAAAAGAAAAAAAAAAACTGAACCTAACAGTTATACAGAGGAAAACACTACCAAGGCACTTGCTCCAGTGGTAAACAATTCTGAAATTGGTCAGAGGTGGGGAATCATCTCCCATAGAGCCAGCAGCCCCGCCCGCCCACGCAAGGAGCGTCCTTATTGCAAAGATGGGGGACCGTGCCGAGGCCTCTGTGAGTAAACGTGAGCTGAGCCCCAGGCCAGCTGCTGCTGAACTGTTCCCACCCTTCGCAGGTGAAACACCTGAATATGTACAAGGGCTTGAAAGCCTAGAGGAAGGGCCGTGGAACCACACCAGCGACAGCACGCAGGCCACCTTGGTGCCTTCAGGTCAGCCAGGATGGTCCTGGCCACGGGCGCTCTTCTGGAAGCTTTCCATTGCCCTGCCTGAGATACCCCTCCTGTCCCGGCCCCCACTCCTTTTTTTCCTTCCTCACCTCAGCTCGGAGAGATATTCCAGTGGAAATTATGGGTGACACATCCTCTTCTTTACAGGTGTCAGCCTGGCACCTCCTGCAGAAAGTCCAGCAGAGCCCCACTCACACCGGGCCACCCACAAAGCCGTGGACCCTCACACCCTCCCACCAGCACAGACCCCAGACTGCTGACGGGGAAGAGAATATGGAGTCAGGCACAGCTGCAGGGGCTATTGCTCCCTGGAGAGCTGTTTACATTGACCTCAACCCAGGCACACCTGGGGAGGGCTTGCCGGCAGGGTCAGGCTGCCCAGGTCAGCTAATCCTCAGCCCTCAGGGAATCACATTGCAGAAAATGGACCTCGCTAAGACAGAATATTCGCCAAGGAAAAGAAGCACACAATGCCATTTGCAGCACCGTAGATGAGTCTAGAGGTAATCACGTGACTTGGAGTAAGTCAGAAAGTGAAAGACACATATCATATCATATCACTTATAGGTGTTACCTATAAATTGATACCAGGGCAGATATTTCCACGGAGAAGGGCCATCACAGATTCATTAAACAAACTTATGGTTCACCAAAGGAAAGGTGTGAGGATTGAATTCATTACGATTTTGGGGTTAACAGACACATACAAACACAGTAGACATATATAATCACCAAAGACCTACGGAGTACCAAGAGAAGACTACTCAACATTCTGTCATAACGTACATGGGAAAAGGATCCCAGGAAGAACAGACATATGTATATGTGTAAAAGAACCACCTCTTGCACACCTACAACAAGCTAAACGTTGTACTCAAACTTGCTGTAATAAAAAATAAAAAATTAAATTAAAAACACGAACAAGAAGTAGTGAGACAAACTTGAGGGGCTTTCTCCTGGCACATTCCGTTCTACATTCCAATCTAGAACGTGACTTCCATTGAGGCTCTGCTGCCCTATTAAAAAGATTTGGTAAGGGAGAACTGCTGCCACCTTGTGGCCGTTTCACACAACAGCAGCTTTAATCCCAGCGCTAATGGTCAGTGGATATTCCAAATCATTACAGGCCTGTAAATGACACCTGCCCTGAAAACAAATCCTGGGGTCATATATCGACCAAAAAATTCAAAAGACTTCCATATTTCAAAACGACAGTTTCAAGAGGCATATTTCACGCACATTAGTGTTCTGCTTCTTTTGATTTCTTTCTTTCTTTGTTAAAAAAACGGGAATGGAAAAAGGCAACCCTCAGAATGGGCGAAAACTTTCACAAACGAATCAATGGACAAAGGTTTAATCTCCAATATATATAAACAGCTCATGCAGCTTAATATTAATACAACAAACAACCCAATACAAAAATGGGCAGAAGATCTAAATAGACGTTTCTTCAAAGAAGACACAGAGATGGCCAAGACGCACATGAAAAGCTGCTCAACATCACTAATTATTAGAGAAATGCAAATCAAAACTACAATGAGGTAAGACCTCACACCTGTTAGAATCGGCATCATCAGATAATCTACAAACAACAAATTCTGGGGAGGGTGTGGACAAAAGGAACCCTCTTCCGCTATTGGTGGGAATGTAAATTGATACAGTCACTATGGAGAACAGTATGGAGGTTCCTTTAAAAAACTAAAAACAGAATTACAATAGGATCCAGCAATCCCACTTCTGGGCATATACGCAGAGAAAACCATAAATCACAGAGACACATTCACCACAATGTTCATTGCAGCACTATTTACAATAGCCAGGTAATGGAAGCAACCTAAATGCCCACAGACAGACGAATGGATAAAGATGTGGTACATATATAAAATGGAATATTACTCAGCCATAAAAAGGAATGAAACTGGGTCATTTGTAGAGAAGTTGATGGATCTAGAGACTGTCATACAGAGTGAAGTATGTCAGAAAGAGAAAAACAAATATTGTATATTAATGCCTATATATGGAACCTAGAAAAATGCTACAGATGATCTGGTTTGCAGGGCAGAAATAGAGACACAGAGGTAGAGAACAAACGTATGGACACAAAGTGGGGGAAGCCATGGGGTGGTGGTGGTGGGATGAGTTGGGAGATTGGGATTGACCTCTATACATGTCTATGCATAAAATAGATAACTAATAATAACCTACTCTATAAAAAAAAATAAATAAAATTAAATTTCAAAAATTTTATAAATAAAATGTAAAAATAAAACAGAAAAAATGTTCTTCCATTCACACTGATGTATTTATAAGAATGAATTATTTCCATGCTTATATCTATAAATACATAAAAGAGGAATAAAATCTAACTTGAACCAAAAAAGAAAAAAAAAAAAAACTGAACCTAACAGTTATACAGAGGAAAACACTACCAAGGCACTTGCTCCAGTGGTAAACAATTCTGAAATTGGTCAGAGGTGGGGAATCATCTCCCATAGAGCCAGCAGCCCCGCCCGCCCACGCAAGGAGCGTCCTTATTGCAAAGCTGGGGGACCGTGCCGAGGCCTCTGTGAGTAAACGTGAGTTGAGCCCCAGGCCAGCTGCTGCTGAACTGTTCCCACCCTTCGCAGGTGAAACACCTGAATATGTACAAGGGCTTGAAAGCCTAGAGGAAGGGCCGTGGAGCCACACCAGCGGCAGCACGCAGGCCAACTTGGTGCCTGCAGGCCAGCCAGGATGGTCCTGGCCCCGGGTGCTCTTCTAGAAGCTTTCCATTGCCCTGCCTGAGATACCCCTCCTGTCCCGGCCCCCACTCCTTTTTTTCCTTCCTCACCTCAGCCCGGAGAGATATTCCAGTGGAAGTTATGGGTGACACATCCTCTTCTTTACAGGTGGCAGCCTGGCAACTCCTGCAGAAAGTCCAGCAGAGCCCCACTCACACCGGGCCACCCACAAAGCCGTGGACCCTCACACCCTCCCACCAGCACAGCCCCGAGACTGCTGACGGGGCAGAGAATATGGAGTCAGGCACAGCTGCAGGGGCTATTGCTGCCTGGAGTGCTGTTTATATTGACTTCAACCCAGGCACACCTGGGGAGGGCTTGCCGGCAGGGTCAGGCTGCCCAGGTCAGCTAATCCTCAGCCCTCAGGGAATCACATTGCAGAAAATGGACCTGGCTATGACAGAATATTCGCCAAGGAAAAGAAGCACACAATGCCATTTGCAGCACCGTAGATGAGTCTAGAGGTAATCACGTGACTTGGAGTAAGTCAGAAAGTGAAAGACACATATCATATCATATCACTTATAGGTGTTACCTGTAAATTGATACCAGGGCAGATGTTTCCACGGAGAAGGGCAATCACAGATTCATTAATCAAACTTATGGTTCACCAAAGGAAAGGTGTGAGGATTGAATTCATTATGTTATTGGGGTTAACAGACATATACAAACACAGTAGACGTATATAATCACCAAAGACCTACGGAGTACCAAGAGAAGACTACTCAACATTCTGTCATAACGAACATGGGAAAAGTATCCCAGGAAGAACAGACATATGTATATGTGTAAAAGAACCACCTCTTGCACACCTACAACAAGCTAAACGTTGTACTCAAACTTGCTGTAATAAAAAATAAAAAATTAAATTAAAAACACGAACAAGAATTTGTGAGAAAAACTTGAGGGGCTTTCTCCTGGTACATTCCGTTCTACATTCCAATCTAGAATGCGACTTCCATTGAGGCTCTGCTGCCCTAGTAACCAGATTTGGTAGGGAAGAACTGCTGCCACCTTGTGGCCGTTTCACACAACAGCAGCTTTAATCCCAGCGCTAATGGTCAGTGGATATTCCAAATCATTACAGGCCTGTAAATGACACCTGCCCTGAAACCAAATCCTGGGGTCATATATAGACCAAAAAATTCAAAAGACTTCCATATTTCAAAACGACAGTTTCAAGAGGCATATTTCACGCACATTAGTGTTCTGCTTCTTTTGATTTCTTTCTTTCTTTGTTAAAAAAACGGGAATGGAAAAAGGCAACCCTCAGAATGGGCGAAAACTTTCACAAACGAATCAATGGACAAAGGTTTAATCTCCAATATATATAAACAGCTCATGCAGCTTAATATTAATAAAACAAACAACCCAATACAAAAATGGGCAGAAGATCTAAATAGACGTTTCTTCAAAGAAGACACAGAGATGGCCAAGACGCACATGAAAAGCTGCTCAACATCACTAATTATTAGAGAAATGCAAATCAAAACTACAATGAGGTAAGACCTCACACCTGTTAGAATCGGCATCATCAGATAATCTACAAACAACAAATTCTGGGGAGGGTGTGGACAAAAGGAACCCTCTTCCGCTATTGGTGGGAATGTAAATTGATACAGTCACTATGGAGAACAGTATGGAGGTTCCTTTAAAAAACTAAAAACAGAATTACAATAGGATCCAGCAATCCCACTTCTGTGCATATACCCAGAGAAAACCATAAATCACAAAGACACATTCACCACAATGTTCATTGCAGCACTATTTACAATAGCCAGGTAATGGAAGCAACCTAAATGCCCACAGACAGACGAATGGATAAAGATGTGGTACATATATAAAATGGAATATTACTCAGCCATAAAAAGGAATGAAACTGGGTCAAATTTAGAGAAGTTGATGGCTCTAGAGACTGTCATACAGAGTGAAGTAAGTCAGAAAGAGAAAAACAAATATTGTATATTAATGCCTATATGTGGAACCTAGAAAAATGCTACAGATGAACTGGTTTGCAGGGCAGAAATAGAGACACAGAGGTAGAGAACAAACGTATCGACACAAAGTGGGGGAAGCCATGGGGTGGTGGTGGTGGGATGAGTTGGGAGATTGGGATTGACCTGTATACATGTCTAAGCATAAAACAGATAACTAATAATAACCTAGTGTATAAAAAAAAAAATAAAATAAAATTTCAAAATTTTTAAAAATAAAAGAGAAAAAAAGTTCTTCCATTCACACTGATGTATTTATAAGAATGAAATATTTCCATGCTTATATCTATAAATACATAAAAGAGGAATAAAATCTAACTTGAACCAAAAAAGAAAAAAAAAACTGAACCTAACAGTTATACAGAGGAAAACACTACCAAGGCACTTGCTCCAGTGGTAAACAATTCTGAAATTGGTCAGAGGTGGGGAATCATCTCGCATACAGCCAGCAGCCCCGCCCGCCCACGCAAGGGGCGTCCTTATTGCAAAGCTGGGGGACCGTGCCGAGGCCTCTGTGAGTAAACGTGAGCTGAGCCACAGGCCAGCTGCTGCTGAACTGTTCCCACCCTTCCCAGGTGAAACACCTGAATATGTACAAGGGCTTGAAAGCCTAGAGGAAGGGCCGTGGAGCCACACCAGCGACAGCACGCAGGCCACCTTGGTGCCTGCAGGTCAGCCAGGATGATCCTGGCCACGGGCGCTCTTCTGGAAGCTTTCCATTGCCCTGCCTGAGATACCCCTCCTGTCCCGGCCCCCACTCCTTTTTTTCCTTCCTCACCTCAGCCCGGAGAGATATTCCAGTGGAAGTTATGGGTGACACATCCTCTTCTTTACACGTTGCAGCCTGGCAACTCCTGCAGAAAGTCCAGCAGAGCCCCACTCACACCGGGCCACCCACAAAGCCGTGGACCCTCACACCCTCCCACCAGCACAGCCCCGAGACTGCTGCCGGGGCAGAGAATATGGAGTCAGGCACAGCTGCAGGGGCTATTGCTGCCTGGAGTGCTGTTTATATTGACCTCAAACCAGGCACACCTGGGGAGGGCTTGCCGGCAGGGTCAGGCTGCCCAGGTCAGCTAATCCTCAGCCCTCAGGGAATCACATTGCAGAAAATGGACCTCGCTAAGACAGAATATTCGCCAAGGAAAAGAAGCACACAATGCCATTTGCAGCACCGTAGATGAGTCTAGAGGTAATCACGTGACTTGGAGTAAGTCAGAAAGTGAAAGACACATATCATATCATATCACTTATAGGTGTTACCTATAAATTGATACCAGGGCAGATATTTCCACGGAGAAGGGCAATCACAGATTCATTAAACAAACTTATGGTTCACCAAAGGAAAGGTGTGAGGATTGAATTCATTATGATATTGGGGTTAACAGACATATACAAACACAGTAGACGTATATAATCACCAAAGACCTATGGAGTACCAAGAGAAGACTACTCAACATTCTGTCATAACGAACATGGGAAAAGGATCCCAGGAAGAACAGACATATGTATATGTGTAAAAGAACCACCTCTTGCACACCTACAACAAGCTAAACGTTGTACTCAAACTTGCTGTAATAAAAAATAAAAAATTAAATTAAAAACACGAACAAGAATTAGTGAGAAAAACTTGAGGGGCTTTCTCCTGGTACATTCCGTTCTACATTCCAATCTAGAATGCGACTTCCATTGAGGCTCTGCTGCCCTAGTAACCAGATTTGGTAAGGGAGAACTGCTGCCACCTTGTGGCCGTTTCACACAACAGCAGCTTTAATCCCAGCGCTAATGGTCAGTGGATATTCCAAATCATTACAGGCCTGTAAATGACACCTGCCCTGAAAACAAATCCTGGGGTCATATATCGACCAAAAAATTCAAAAGACTTCCATATTTCAAAACGACAGTTTCAAGAGGCATATTTCACGCACATTAGTGTTCTGCTTCTTTTGATTTCTTTCTTTCTTTGTTAAAAAAACGGGAATGGAAAAAGGCAACCCTCAGAATGGGCGAAAACTTTCACAAACGAATCAATGGACAAAGGTTTAATCTCCAATATATATAAACAGCTCATGCAGCTTAATATTAATAAAACAAACAACCCAATACAAAAATGGGCAGAAGATCTAAATAGACGTTTCTTCAAAGAAGACACAGAAATGGCCAAGACGCACATGACAAGCTGCTCAACATCACTAATTATTAGAGAAATGCAAATCAAAACTACAATGAGGAAAGACCTCACACCTGTTAGAATCGGCATCATCAGATAATCTACAAACAACAAATTCTGGGGAGGGTGTGGACAAAAGGAACCCTCTTCCGCTATTGGTGGGAATGTAAATTGATACAGTCACTATGGAGAACAGTATGGAGGTTCCTTTAAAAAACTAAAAACAGAATTACAATAGGATCCAGCAATCCCACTTCTGTGCATATACCCAGAGAAAACCATAAATCACAAAGACACATTCACCACAATGTTCATTGCAGCACTATTTACAATAGCCAGGTAATGGAAGCAACCTAAATGCCCACAGACAGACGAATGGATAAAGATGTGGTACATATATAAAATGGAATATTACTCAGCCATAAAAAGGAATGAAACTGGGTCAAATTTAGAGAAGTTGATGGCTCTAGAGACTGTCATACAGAGTGAAGTAAGTCAGAAAGAGAAAAACAAATATTATATATTAATGCCTATATGTGGAACCTAGAAAAATGCTACAGATGAACTGGTTTGCAGGGCAGAAATAGAGACACAGAGGTAGAGAAGAAACATATGGACACAAAGTGGGGGAAGCCATGGGGTGGTGGTGGTGGGATGAGTTGCGAGATTGGGATTGACCTGTATACATGTCTATGCATAAAATAGATAACTAATAAAAACCTACTGTATAAAAAAAATAAATAAAATTAAATTTCAAAAATTTTAAAAATAAAATGTAAAAATAAAACAGAAAAATGTTCTTCCATTCACACTGATGTATTTATAAGAATGAATTATTTCCATGCTTATATCCATAAATACATAAAAGAGGAATAAAATCTAACTTGAACCAAAAAAGAAAAAACAAACTGAACCTAACAGTTATACAGAGGAAAACACTACCAAGGCACTTGCTCCAGTGGTAAACAATTCTGAAATTGGTCAGAGGTGGGGAATCATCTCCCATAGAGCCAGCAGCCCCGCCCGCCCACGCAAGGAGCGTCCTTATTGCAAAGCTGGGGGACCCTGCCGAGGCCTCTGTGAGTAAACGTGAGCTGAGCCCCAGGCCAGCTGCTGCTGAACTGTTCCCACCCTTCCCAGGTGAAACACCTGAATTTGTACAAGGGCTTGAAAGCCTAGAGGAAGGGCCGTGGAGCCACACCAGCGACAGCACGCAGGCCACCTTGGTGCCTGCAGGTCAGCCAGGATGGTCCTGGCCACGGGCGCTCTTCTGGAAGCTTTCCATTGCCCTGCCTGAGATACCCCTCCTGTCCCGGCCCCCACTCCTTTTTTTCCTTCCTCACCTCAGCCCGGAGAGATATTCCAGTGGAAGTTATGGGTGACACATCCTCTTCTTTACAGGTGGCAGCCTGGAAACTCCTGCAGAAAGTCCAGGAGAGCCCCACTCACACAGGGCCACCCACAAAGCCGTGGACCCTCACACCCTCCCACCAGCACAGCCCCGAGACTGCTGACGGGGCAGAGAATATGGAGTCAGGCACAGCTGCAGGGGCTATTGCTGCCTGGAGTGCTGTTTATATTGACCTCAACCCAGGCACACCTGGGGAGGGCTTGCCGGCAGGGTCAGGCTGCCCAGGTCAGCTAATCCTCTGCCCTCAGGGAACCACATTGCAGAAAATGGACCTGGCTAAGACAGAATATTCGCCAAGGAAAAGAAGCACACAATGCCATTTGCAGCTCCGTAGATGAGTCTAGAGGTAATCACGTGACTTGGAGTAAGTCAGAAAGTGAAAGACACATATCATATCATATCACTTATAGGTGTTACCTATAAATTGATACCAGGGCAGATATTTCCACGGAGAAGGGCAATCACAGATTCATTAAACAAACTTATGGTTCACCAAAGGAAAGGTGTGAGGATTGAATTCATTACGATATTGGGGTTAACAAACATATACAAACACAGTAGACGTATATAATCACCAAAGACCTCCGGAGTACCAAGAGAAGACTACTCAACATTCTGTCATAACGTACATGGGAAAAGGATCCCAGGAAGAACAGACATATGTATATGTGTAAAAGAACCACCTCTTGCACACCTACAACAAGCTAAACGTTGTACTCAAACTTGCTGTAATAAAAAATAAAAAATTAAATTAAAAACACGAACAAGAAGTAGTGAGAGAAACTTGAGGGGCTTTCTCCTGGCACATTCCGTTCTACATTCCAATCTAGAACACGACTTCCATTGAGGCTCTGCTGCCCTAGTAACCAGATTTGGTAAGGGAGAACTGCTGCCACCTTGTGGCCGTTTCACACAACAGCAGCTTTAATCCCAGCGCTAATGGTCAGTGGATATTCCAAATCATTACAGGCCTGTAAATGACACCTGCCCTGAAAACAAATCCTGGGGTCATATATCGACCAAAAAATTCAAAAGACGTCCATATTTCAAAACGACAGTTTCAAGAGGCATATTTCACGCACATTAGTGTTCTGATTCTTTTGCTTTCTTTCTTTCTTTGTTAAAAAAACGGGAACGGAAAAATGTAACCCTCAGAAGAGGCGAAAACGTTCACAAACGAATCAATGGACAAAGGTTTAATCTCCAATATATATATACAGCTCATGCAGCTTAATAGTAATACAACAAACAACCCAATACAAAAATGGGCAGAAGATCTAAATAGACGTTTCTTCAAAGAAGACTCAGAGATGGCCAAGACGCACATGAAAAGCTGCTCAACATCACTAATTATTAGAGAAATGCAAATCAAAACTACAATGAGGTAAGACCTCACACCTGTTAGAATCGGCATCATCAGATAATCTACAAACAACAAATTCTGGGGAGGGTGTGGACAAAAGGAACCCTCTTCCGCTATTGGTGGGAATGTAAATTGATACAGTCACTATGGAGAACAGTATGGAGGTTCCTTTAAAAAACTAAAAAGAGAATTACCATAGGATCCATCAATCCCACTTCTGGGCATATACCCAGAGAAAACCATAAATCACAGAGACACATTCACCACAATGTTCATTGCAGCACTATTTACAATAGCCAGGTAATGGAAGCAACCTAAATGCCCACAGACAAACGAATGGATAAAGATGTGGTACATATATAAAATGGAATATTACTCAGCCATAAAAAGGAATGAAACTGAGTCATTTGTAGAGAAGTTGATGGATCTAGAGACTGTCATACAGAGTGAAGTAAGTCAGAAAGAGAAAAACAAATATTGTATATTAATGCCTATATGTGGAACCTAGAAAAATGCTACAGATGAACTGGTTTGCAGGGCAGAAATAGAGACACAGAGGTAGAGAACAAACGTATCGACACAAAGTGGGGGAAGCCATGGGGTGGTGGTGGTGGGATGAGTTGGGAGATTGGGATTGACCTGTATACATGTCTATGCATAAAACAGATAACTAATAATAACCTAGTGTATAAAAAAATAAATAAAATTAAATTTCAAAATTTTTAAAAATAAAAGAGAAAAAAAGTTCTTCCATTCACACTGATGTATTTATAAGAATGAATTATTTCCATGCTTATATCTATAAATACATAAAAGAGGAATAAAATCTAACTTGAACCAAAAAAGAAAAAAAAAAACTGAACCTAACAGTTATACAGAGGAAAACACTACCAAGGCACTTGCTCCAGTGGTAAACAATTCTGAAATTGGTCAGAGGTGGGGAATCATCTCCCATACAGCCAGCAGCCCCGCCCGCCCACGCAAGGGGCGTCCTTATTGCAAAGCTGGGGGACCGTGCCAAGCCCTCTGTGAGTAAACGTTTGCTGAGCCCCAGGCCAGCTGCTGCTGAACTGTTCCCACCCTTCCCATGTGAAACACCTGAATATGTACAAGGGCTTGAAAGCCTAGAGGAAGGGCCGTGGAGCCACACCAGCGACAGCACGCAGGCCACCTTGGTGCCTGCAGGTCAGCCAGGATGGTCCTGGCCACGGGCGCTCTTCTGGAAGCTTTCCATTGCCCTGCCTGAGATACCCCTCCTGTCCTGGCCCCCACTCCTTTTTTTCCTTCCTCACCTCAGCCCGGAGAGTTATTCCAGTGGAAGTTATGGGTGACACATCCTCTTCTTTACAGGTTGCAGCCTGGCAACTCCTGCAGAAAGTCCAGCAGAGCCCCACTCACACCGGGCCACCCACAAAGCCGTGGACCCTCACACCCTCCCACCAGCACAGCCCCGAGACTGCTGACGGGGCAGAGAATATGGAGTCAGGCACAGCTGCAGGGGCTATTGCTGCCTGGAGTGCTGTTTATATTGACCTCAACCCAGGCACACCTGGGGAGGGCTTGCCGGCAGGGTCAGGCTGCCCAGGTCAGCTAATCCTCAGCCCTCAGGGAATCACATTGCAGAAAATGGACCTGGCTAAGACAGAATATTCGCCAAGGAAAAGAAGCACACAATGCCATTTGCAGCTCCGTAGATGAGTCTAGAGGTAATCACGTGACTTGGAGTAAGTCAGAAAGTGAAAGACACATATCATATCATATCACTTATAGGTGTTACCTATAAATTGATACCAGGGCAGATATTTCCACGGAGAAGGGCAATCACAGATTCATTAAACAAACTTATGGTTCACCAAAGGAAAGGTGTGAGGATTGAATTCATTATGATATTGGGGTTAACAGACATATACAAACACAGTAGACGTATATAATCACCAAAGACCTATGGAGTACCAAGAGAAGACTACTCAACATTCTGTCATAACGAACATGGGAAAAGGATCCCAGGAAGAACAGACATATGTATATGTGTAAAAGAACCACCTCTTGCACACCTACAACAAGCTAAACGTTGTACTCAAACTTGCTGTAATAAAAAATAAAAAATTAAATTAAAAACACGAACAAGAATTAGTGAGAAAAACTTGATGGGCTTTCTCCTGGTACATTCCATTCTACATTCCAATCTAGAACGCGACTTTCATTGAGGCTCTGCTGCCCTAGTAACCAGATTTGGTAAGGGAGAACTGCTGCCACCTTGTGGCCGTTTCACACAACAGCAGCTTTAATCCCAGCGCTAATGGTCAGTGGATATTCCAAATCATTACAGGCCTGTAAATGACACCTGCCCTGAAAACAAATCCTGGGGTCATATATCGACCAAAAAATTCAAAAGACTTCCATATTTCAAAACGACAGTTTCAAGAGGCATATTTCACGCACATTAGTGTTCTGCTTCTTTTGATTTCTTTCTTTCTTTGTTAAAAAAACGGGAATGGAAAAAGGCAACCCTCAGAAAGGGCGAAAACTTTCACAAACGAATCAATGGACAAAGGTTTAATCTCCAATATATATAAACAGCTCATGCAGCTTAATATTAATAAAACAAACAACCCAATACAAAATGGGCAGAAGATCTAAATAGACGTTTCTTCAAAGAAGACACAGAGATGGCCAAGACGCACATGAAAAGCTGTTCAACATCACTAATTATTAGAGAAATGCAAATCAAAACTACAATGAGGTAAGACCTCACACCTGTTAGAATCGGCATCATCAGATAATCTACAAACAACAAATTCTGGGGAGGGTGTGGACAAAAGGAACCCTCTTCCGCTATTGGTGGGAATGTAAATTGATACAGTCACTATGGAGAACAGTATGGAGGTTCCTTTAAAAAACTAAAAACAGAATTACAATAGGATCCAGCAATCCCACTTCTGTGCATATACCCAGAGAAAACCATAAATCACAAAGACACATTCACCACAATGTTCATTGCAGCACTATTTACAATAGCCAGGTAATGGAAGCAACCTAAATGCCCACAGACAGACGAATGGATAAAGATGTGGTACATATATAAAATGGAATATTACTCAGCCATAAAAAGGAATGAAACTGGGTCAAATTTAGAGAAGTTGATGGCTCTAGAGACTGTCATACAGAGTGAAGTAAGTCAGAAAGAGAAAAACAAATATTATATATTAATGCCTATATGTGGAACCTAGAAAAATGCTACAGATGAACTGGTTTGCAGGGCAGAAATAGAGACACAGAGGTAGAGAAGAAACATATGGACACAAAGTGGGGGAAGCCATGGGGTGGTGGTGGTGGGATGAGTTGCGAGATTGGGATTGACCTGTATACATGTCTATGCATAAAATAGATAACTAATAAAAACCTACTGTATAAAAAAAATAAATAAAATTAAATTTCAAAAAATTTAAAAATAAAATGTAAAAATAAAACAGAAAAATGTTCTTCCATTCACACTGATGTATTTATAAGAATGAATTATTTCCATGCTTATATCCATAAATACATAAAAGAGGAATAAAATCTAACTTGAACCAAAAAAAGAAAAAACAAACTGAACCTAACAGTTATACAGAGGAAAACACTACCAAGGCACTTGCTCCAGTGGTAAACAATTCTGAAATTGGTCACAGGTGGGGAATCATCTCCCATAGAGCCAGCAGCCCAGCCCGCCCACGCAAGGAGCGTCCTTATTGCAAAGCTGGGGGACCCTGCCGAGGCCTCTCTGAGTAAACGTGAGCTGAGCCCCAGGCCAGCTGCTGCTGAACTGTTCCCACCCTTCCCAGGTGAAACACCTGAATATGTACAAGGGCTTGAAAGCCTAGAGGAAGGGCCGTGGAGCCACACCAGCGACAGCACGCAGGCCACCTTGGTGCCTGCAGGTCAGCCAGGATGGTCCTGGCCACGGGCGCTCTTCTGGAAGCTTTCCATTGCCCTGCCTGAGATACCCCTCCTGTCCCGGCCCCCACTCCTTTTTTTCCTTCCTCACCTCAGCCCGGAGAGATACTCCAGTGGAAGTTATGGGTGACACATCCTCTTCTTTACAGGTGGCAGCCTGGCAACTCCTGCAGAAAGTCCAGGAGAGCCCCACTCACACCGGGCCACCCACAAAGCCGTGGACCCTCACACCCTCCCACCAGCACAGCCCCGAGACTGCTGACGGGGCAGAGAATATGGAGTCAGGCACAGCTGCAGGGGCTATTGCTGCCTGGAGTGCTGTTTATATTGACCTCAACCCAGGCACACCTGGGGAGGGCTTGCCGGCAGGGTCAGGCTGCCCAGGTCAGCTAATCCTCAGCCCTCAGGGAACCACATTGCAGAAAATGGACCTGGCTAAGACAGAATATTCGCCAAGGAAAAGAAGCACACAATGCCATTTGCAGCTCCGTAGATGAGTCTAGAGGTAATCACGTGACTTGGAGTAAGTCAGAAAGTGAAAGACACATATCATATCATATCACTTATAGGTGTTACCTATAAATTGATACCAGGGCAGATATTTCCACGGAGAAGGGCAATCACAGATTCATTAAACAAACTTATGGTTCACCAAAGGAAAGGTGTGAGGATTGAATTCATTACGATATTGGGGTTAACAGACATATACAAACACAGTAGACCTATATAATCACCAAAGACCTCCGGAGTACCAAGAGAAGACTACTCAACATTCTGTCATAACGAACATGGGAAAAGGATCCCAGGAAGAACAGACATATGTATATGTGTAAAAGAACCACCTCTTGCACACCTACAACAAGCTAAACGTTGTACTCAAACTTGCTGTAATAAAAAATAAAAAATTAAATTAAAAACACGAACAAGAAGTAGTGAGACAAACTTGAGGGGCTTTCTCCTGGCACATTCCGTTCTACATTCCAATCTAGAACGCGACTTCCATTGAGGCTCTGCTGCCCTAGTAACCAGATTTGTTAAGGGAGAACTGCTGCCACCTTGTGGCCGTTTCACACAACAGCAGCTTTAATCCCAGCGCTAATGGTCAGTGGATATTCCAAATCATTACAGGCCTGTAAATGACACCTGCCCTGAAAACAAATCCTGGGGTCATATATCGACCAAAAAATTCAAAAGACGTCCATATTTCAAAACGACAGTTTCAAGAGGCATATTTCACGCACATTAGTGTTCTGATTCTTTTGCTTTCTTTCTTTCTTTGTTAAAAAAACGGGAATGGAAAAATGTAACCCTCAGAAGAGGCGAAAACGTTCACAAACGAATCAATGGACAAAGGTTTAATCTCAAATATATGTATACAGCTCATGCAGCTTAATAGTAATACAACAAACAACCCAATACAAAAATGGGCAGAAGATCTAAATAGACGTTTCTTCAAAGAAGACTCAGAGATGGCCAAGACGCACATGAAAAGCTGCTCAACATCACTAATTATTAGAGAAATGCAAATCAAAACTACAATGAGGTAAGACCTCACACCTGTTAGAATCGGCATCATCAGATAATCTACAAACAACAAATTCTGGGGAGGGTGTGGACAAAAGGAACCCTCTTCCGCTATTGGTGGGAATGTAAATTGATACAGTCACTATGGAGAACAGTATGGAGGTTCCTTTAAAAAACTAAAAACACAATTACAATAGGATCCAGCAATCCCACTTCTGTGCATATACCCAGAGAAAACCATAAATCACAAAGACACATTCACCACAATGTTCATTGCAGCACAATTTACAATAGCCAGGTAATGGAAGCAACCTAAATGCCCACAGACAGACGAATGGATAAAGATGTGGTACATATATAAAATGGAATATTACTCAGCCATAAAAAGGAATGAAACTGGGTCAAATTTAGAGAAGTTGATGGCTCTAGAGACTGTCATACAGAGTGAAGTAAGTCAGAAAGAGAAAAACAAATATTATATATTAATGCCTATATGTGGAACCTAGAAAAATGCTACAGATGAACTGGTTTGCAGGGCAGAAATAGAGACACAGAGGTAGAGAAGAAACATATGGACACAAAGTGGGGGAAGGCATGGGGTGGTGGTGGTGGGATGAGTTGCGAGATTGGGATTGACCTGTATACATGTCTATGCATAAAATAGATAACTAATAAAAACCTACTGTATAAAAAAATAAATAAAATTAAATTTAAAAATTTTAAAAATAAAATGTAAAAATAAAACAGAAAAATGTTCTTCCATTCACATTGATGTATTTATAAGAATGAATTATTTCCATGCTTATATCCATAAATACATAAAAGAGGAATAAAATCTAACTTGAACCAAAAAAGAAAAAACAAACTGAACCTAACAGTTATACAGAGGAAAACACTACCAAGGCACTTGCTCCAGTGGTAAACAATTCTGAAATTGGTCAGAGGTGGGGAATCATCTCCCATAGAGCCAGCAGCCCCGCCCGCCCACGCAAGGAGCGTCCTTATTGCAAAGCTGGGGGACCCTGCCGAGGCCTCTCTGAGTAAACGTGAGCTGAGCCCCAGGCCAGCTGCTGCTGAACTGTTCCCACCCTTCCCAGGTGAAACACCTGAATATGTACAAGGGCTTGAAAGCCTAGAGGAAGGGCCGTGGAGCCACACCAGCGACAGCACGCAGGCCACCTTGGTGCCTGCAGGTCAGCCAGGATGGTCCTGGCCACGGGCGCTCTTCTGGAAGCTTTCCATTGCCCTGCCTGAGATACCCCTCCTGTCCCGGCCCCCACTCCTTTTTTTCCTTCCTCACCTCAGCCCGGAGAGATACTCCAGTGGAAGTTATGGGTGACACATCCTCTTCTTTACAGGTGGCAGCCTGGCAACTCCTGCAGAAAGTCCAGGAGAGCCCCACTCACACCGGGCCACCCACAAAGCCGTGGACCCTCACACCCTCCCACCAGCACAGCCCCGAGACTGCTGACGGGGCAGAGAATATGGAGTCAGGCACAGCTGCAGGGGCTATTGCTGCCTGGAGTGCTGTTTATATTGACCTCAACCCAGGCACACCTGGGGAGGGCTTGCCGGCAGGGTCAGGCTGCCCAGGTCAGCTAATCCTCAGCCCTCAGGGAACCACATTGCAGAAAATGGACCTGGCTAAGACAGAATATTCGCCAAGGAAAAGAAGCACACAATGCCATTTGCAGCTCCGTAGATGAGTCTAGAGGTAATCACGTGACTTGGAGTAAGTCAGAAAGTGAAAGACACATATCATATCATATCACTTATAGGTGTTACCTATAAATTGATACCAGGGCAGATATTTCCACGGAGAAGGGCAATCACAGATTCATTAAACAAACTTATGGTTCACCAAAGGAAAGGTGTGAGGATTGAATTCATTACGATATTGGGGTTAACAGACATATACAAACACAGTAGACGTATATAATCACCAAAGACCTACGGAGTACCAAGAGAAGACTACTCAACATTCTGTCATAACGAACATGGGAAAAGGATCCCAGGAAGAACAGACATATGTATATGTGTAAAAGAACCACCTCTTGCACACCTACAACAAGCTAAACGTTCTACTCAAACTTGCTGTAATAAAAAATAAAAAATTAAATTAAAAACACGAACAAGAAGTAGTGAGACAAACTTGAGGGGCTTTCTCCTGGCACATTCCGTTCTACATTCCAATCTAGAACGCGACTTCCATTGAGGCTCTGCTGCCCTAGTAACCAGATTTGGTAAGGGAGAACTGCTGCCACCTTGTGGCCGTTTCACACAACAGCAGCTTTAATCCCAGCGCTAATGGTCAGTGGATATTCCAAATCATTACAGGCCTGTAAATGACACCTGCCCTGAAACCAAATCCTGGGGTCATATATCGACCAAAAAATTCAAAAGACTTCCATATTTCAAAACGACAGTTTCAAGAGGCATATTTCACGCACATTAGTGTTCTGCTTCTTTTGATTTCTTTCTTTCTTTGTTAAAAAAACGGGAATGGAAAAAGGCAACCCTCAGAATGGGCGAAAACTTTCACAAACGAATCAATGGACAAAGGTTTAATCTCCAATATATATAAACAGCTCATGCAGCTTAATAGTAATACAACAAACAACCCAATACAAAAATGGGCAGAAGATCTAAATAGACGTTTCTTCAAAGAAGACACAGAGATGGACAAGACGCACATGAAAAGCTGCTCAACATCACTAATTATTAGAGAAATGCAAATCAAAACTACAATGAGGTAAGACCTCACACCTGTTAGAATCGGCATCATCAGATAATCTACAAACAACAAATTCTGGGGAGGGTGTGGACAAAAGGAACCCTCTTCCGCTATTGGTGGGAATGCAAAATGATACAGTCACTATGGAGAACAGTATGGAGGTTCCTTTAAAAAACTAAAAAGAGAATTACCATAGGATCCAGCAATCCCACTTCTGGGCATATACCCAGAGAAAACCATAAATCACAGAGACACATTCACCACAATGTTCATTGCAGCACTATTTACAATAGCCAGTTAATGGAAGCAACCTAAATGCCCACAGACAGACGAATGGATAAAGATGTGGTACATATATAAAATGGAATATTACTCAGCCATAAAAAGGAATGAAACTGAATCATTTGTAGAGAAGTTAATGGATCTAGAGACTGTCATACAGAGTGAAGTAAGTCAGAAAGAGAAAAACAAATATTGTATATTAATGCCTATATGTGGAACCTAGAAAAATGGTACAGATGAACTGGTTTGCAGGGCAGAAATAGAGACACAGAGGTAGAGAACAAACGTATCGACACAAAGTGGGGGAAGCCATGGGGTGGTGGTGGTAGGATGAGTTGGGAGATTGGGATTGACCTGTATACATGTCTATGCATAAAACAGATAACTAATAATAACCTAGTGTATAAAAAAATAAATAAAATTAAATTTCAAAATTTTTAAAAATAAAAGAGAAAAAAAGTTCTTCCATTCACACTGATGTATTTATAAGAATGAATTATTTCCATGCTTATATCTATAAATACATAAAAGAGGAATAAAATCTAACTTGAACCAAAAAAGAAAAAAAAAAACTGAACCTAACAGTTATACAGAGGAAAACACTACCAAGGCACTTGCTCCAGTGGTAAACAATTCTGAAATTGGTCAGAGGTGGGGAATCATCTCCCATACAGCCAGCAGCCCCGCCCGCCCACGCAAGGGGCGTCCTTATTGCAAAGCTGGGGGACCATGCCAAGCCCTCTGTGAGTAAACGTGTGCTGAGCCCCAGGCCAGCTGCTGCTGAACTGTTCCCACCCTTCCCATGTGAAACACCTGAATATGTACAAGGGCTTGAAAGCCTAGAGGAAGGGCCGTGGAGCCACACCAGCGACAGCACGCAGGCCACCTTGGTGCCTGCAGGTCAGCCAGGATGGTCCTGGCCACGGGCGCTCTTCTGGAAGCTTTCCATTGCCCTGCCTGAGATACCCCTCCTGTCCTGGCCCCCACTCCTTTTTTTCCTTCCTCACCTCAGCCCGGAGAGTTATTCCAGTGGAAGTTATGGGTGACACATCCTCTTCTTTACAGGTTGCAGCCTGGCAACTCCTGCAGAAAGTCCAGCAGAGCCCCACTCACACCGGGCCACCCACAAAGCCGTGGACCCTCACACCCTCCCACCAGCACAGCCCCGAGACTGCTGACGGGGCAGAGAATATGGAGTCAGGCACAGCTGCAGGGGCTATTGCTGCCTGGAGTGCTGTTTATATTGACCTCAACCCAGGCACACCTGGGGAGGGCTTGCCAGCAGGGTCAGGCTGCCCAGGTCAGCTAATCCTCAGCCCTCAGGGAATCACATTGCAGAAAATGGACCTGGCTAAGACAGAATATTCGCCAAGGAAAAGAAGCACACAATGCCATTTGCAGCACCGTAGATGAGTCTAGAGGTAATCACGTGACTTGGAGTAAGTCAGAAAGTGAAAGACACATATCATATCATATCACTTATAGGTGTTACCTATAAATTGATACCAGGGCAGATATTTCCACGGAGAAGGGCAATCACAGATTCATTAAAAAAACTTATGGTTCACCAAAGGAAAGGTGTGAGGATTGAATTCATTATGATATTGGTGTTAACAGACATATACAAACACAGTAGACGTATATAATCACCAAAGACCTATGGAGTACCAAGAGAAGACTACTCAACATTCTGTCATAACGAACATGGGAAAAGGATCCCAGGAAGAACAGACATATGTATATGTGTAAAAGAACCACCTCTTGCACACCTACAACAAGCTAAACGTTGTACTCAAACTTGCTGTAATAAAAAATAAAAAATTAAATTAAAAACACGAACAAGAATTAGTGAGAAAAACTTGATGGGCTTTCTCCTGGTACATTCCGTTCTACATTCCAATCTAGAACGCGACTTTCATTGAGGCTCTGCTGCCCTAGTAACCAGATTTGGTAAGGGAGAACTGCTGCCACCTTGTGGCCGTTTCACACAACAGCAGCTTTAATCCCAGCGCTAATGGTCAGTGGATATTCCAAATCATTACAGGCCTGTAAATGACACCTGCCCTGAAAACAAATCCTGGGGTCATATATCGACCAAAAAATTCAAAAGACTTCCATATTTCAAAACGACAGTTTCAAGAGGCATATTTCACGCACATTAGTGTTCTGCTTCTTTTGATTTCTTTCTTTCTTTGTTAAAAAAACGGGAATGGAAAAAGGCAACCCTCAGAAAGGGCGAAAACTTTCACAAACGAATCAATGGACAAAGGTTTAATCTCCAATATATATAAACAGCTCATGCAGCTTAATATTAATAAAACAAACAACCCAATACAAAATGGGCAGAAGATCTAAATAGACGTTTCTTCAAAGAAGACACAGAGATGGCCAAGACGCACATGAAAAGCTGCTCAACATCACTAATTATTAGAGAAATGCAAATCAAAACTACAATGAGGTAAGACCTCACACCTGTTAGAATCGGCATCATCAGATAATCTACAAACAACAAATTCTGGGGAGGGTGTGGACAAAAGGAACCCTCTTCCGCTATTGGTGGGAATGTAAATTGATACAGTCACTATGGAGAACAGTATGGAGGTTCCTTTAAAAAACTAAAAACAGAATTACAATAGGATCCAGCAATCCCACTTCTGTGCATATACCCAGAGAAAACCATAAATCACAAAGACACATTCACCACAATGTTCATTGCAGCACTATTTACAATAGCCAGGTAATGGAAGCAACCTAAATGCCCACAGACAGACGAATGGATAAAGATGTGGTACATATATAAAATGGAATATTACTCAGCCATAAAAAGGAATGAAACTGGGTCAAATTTAGAGAAGTTGATGGCTCTAGAGACTGTCATACAGAGTGAAGTAAGTCAGAAAGAGAAAAACAAATATTATATATTAATGCCTATATGTGGAACCTAGAAAAATGCTACAGATGAACTGGTTTGCAGGGCAGAAATAGAGACACAGAGGTAGAGAAGAAACATATGGACACAAAGTGGGGGAAGCCATGGGGTGGTGGTGGTGGGATGAGTTGCGAGATTGGGATTGACCTGTATACATGTCTATGCATAAAATAGATAACTAATAAAAACCTACTGTATAAAAAAAATAAATAAAATTAAATTTCAAAAATTTTAAAAATAAAATGTAAAAATAAAACAGAAAAATGTTCTTCCATTCACACTGATGTATTTATAAGAATGAATTATTTCCATGCTTATATCCATAAATACATAAAAGAGGAATAAAATCTAACTTGAACCAAAAAAGAAAAAACAAACTGAACCTAACAGTTATACAGAGGAAAACACTACCAAGGCACTTGCTCCAGTGGTAAACAATTCTGAAATTGGTCAGAGGTGGGGAATCATCTCCCATAGAGCCAGCAGCCCCGCCCGCCCACGCAAGGAGCGTCCTTATTGCAAAGCTGGGGGACCCTGCCGAGGCCTCTCTGAGTAAACGTGAGCTGAGCCCCAGGCCAGCTGCTGCTGAACTGTTCCCACCCTTCCCAGGTGAAACACCTGAATATGTACAAGGGCTTGAAAGCCTAGAGGAAGGGCCGTGGAGCCACACCAGCGACAGCACGCAGGCCACCTTGGTGCCTGCAGGTCAGCCAGGATGGTCCTGGCCACGGGCGCTCTTCTGGAAGCTTTCCATTGCCCTGCCTGAGATACCCCTCCTGTCCCGGCCCCCACTCCTTTTTTTCCTTCCTCACCTCAGCCCGGAGAGATACTCCAGTGGAAGTTATGGGTGACACATCCTCTTCTTTACAGGTGGCAGCCTGGCAACTCCTGCAGAAAGTCCAGGAGAGCCCCACTCACACCGGGCCACCCACAAAGCCGTGGACCCTCACACCCTCCCACCAGCACAGCCCCGAGACTGCTGACGGGGCAGAGAATATGGAGTCAGGCACAGCTGCAGGGGCTATTGCTGCCTGGAGTGCTGTTTATATTGACCTCAACCCAGGCACACCTGGGGAGGGCTTGCCGGCAGGGTCAGGCTGCCCAGGTCAGCTAATCCTCAGCCCTCAGGGAACCACATTGCAGAAAATGGACCTGGCTAAGACAGAATATTCGCCAAGGAAAAGAAGCACACAATGCCATTTGCAGCTCCGTAGATGAGTCTAGAGGTAATCACGTGACTTGGAGTAAGTCAGAAAGTGAAAGACACATATCATATCATATCACTTATAGGTGTTACCTATAAATTGATACCAGGGCAGATATTTCCACGGAGAAGGGCAATCACAGATTCATTAAACAAACTTATGGTTCACCAAAGGAAAGGTGTGAGGATTGAATTCATTACGATATTGGGGTTAACAGACATATACAAACACAGTAGACGTATATAATCACCAAAGACCTCCGGAGTACCAAGAGAAGACTACTCAACATTCTGTCATAACGAACATGGGAAAAGGATCCCAGGAAGAACAGACATATGTATATGTGTAAAAGAACCACCTCTTGCACACCTACAACAAGCTAAACGTTGTACTAAAACTTGCTGTAATAAAAAATAAAAAATTAAATTAAAAACACGAACAAGAAGTAGTGAGACAAACTTGAGGGGCTTTCTCCTGGCACATTCCGTTCTACATTCCAATCTAGAACGCGACTTCCATTGAGGCTCTGCTGCCCTAGTAACCAGATTTGGTAAGGGAGAACTGCTGCCACCTTGTGGCCGTTTCACACAACAGCAGCTTTAATCCCAGCGCTAATGGTCAGTGGATATTCCAAATCATTACAGGCCTGTAAATGACACCTGCCCTGAAAACAAATCCTGGGGTCATATATCGACCAAAAAATTCAAAAGACGTCCATATTTCAAAACGACAGTTTCAAGAGGCATATTTCACGCACATTAGTGTTCTGATTCTTTTGCTTTCTTTCTTTCTTTGTTAAAAAAACGGGAATGGAAAAATGTAACCCTCAGAAGAGGCGAAAACGTTCACAAACGAATCAATGGACAAAGGTTTAATCTCAAATATATGTATACAGCTCATGCAGCTTAATAGTAATACAACAAACAACCCAATACAAAAATGGGCAGAAGATCTAAATAGACGTTTCTTCAAAGAAGACTCAGAGATGGCCAAGACGCACATGAAAAGCTGCTCAACATCACTAATTATTAGAGAAATGCAAATCAAAACTACAATGAGGTAAGACCTCACACCTGTTAGAATCGGCATCATCAGATAATCTACAAACAACAAATTCTGGGGAGGGTGTGGACAAAAGGAACCCTCTTCCGCTATTGGTGGGAATGTAAATTGATACAGTCACTATGGAGAACAGTATGGAGGTTCCTTTAAAAAACTAAAAACAGAATTACAATAGGATCCAGCAATCCCACTTCTGTGCATATACCCAGAGAAAACCATAAATCACAAAGACACATTCACCACAATGTTCATTGCAGCACAATTTACAATAGCCAGGTAATGGAAGCAACCTAAATGCCCACAGACAGACGAATGGATAAAGATGTGGTACATATATAAAATGGAATATTACTCAGCCATAAAAAGGAATGAAACTGGGTCAAATTTAGAGAAGTTGATGGCTCTAGAGACTGTCATACAGAGTGAAGTAAGTCAGAAAGAGAAAAACAAATATTATATATTAATGCCTATATGTGGAACCTAGAAAAATGCTACAGATGAACTGGTTTGCAGGGCAGAAATAGAGACACAGAGGTAGAGAAGAAACATATGGACACAAAGTGGGGGAAGGCATGGGGTGGTGGTGGTGGGATGAGTTGCGAGATTGGGATTGACCTGTATACATGTCTATGCATAAAATAGATAACTAATAAAAACCTACTGTATAAAAAAATAAATAAAATTAAATTTCAAAAATTTTAAAAATAAAATGTAAAAATAAAACAGAAAAATGTTCTTCCATTCACACTGATGTATTTATAAGAATGAATTATTTCCATGCTTATATCCATAAATACATAAAAGAGGAATAAAATCTAACTTGAACCAAAAAAGAAAAAACAAACTGAACCTAACAGTTATACAGAGGAAAACACTACCAAGGCACTTGCTCCAGTGGTAAACAATTCTGAAATTGGTCACAGGTGGGGAATCATCTCCCATAGAGCCAGCAGCCCCGCCCGCCCACGCAAGGAGCGTCCTTATTGCAAAGCTGGGGGACCCTGCCGAGGCCTCTCTGAGTAAACGTGAGCTGAGCCCCAGGCCAGCTGCTGCTGAACTGTTCCCACCCTTCCCAGGTGAAACACCTGAATATGTACAAGGGCTTGAAAGCCTAGAGGAAGGGCCGTGGAGCCACACCAGCGACAGCACGCAGGCCACCTTGGTGCCTGCAGGTCAGCCAGGATGGTCCTGGCCACGGGCGCTCTTCTGGAAGCTTTCCATTGCCCTGCCTGAGATACCCCTCCTGTCCCGGCCCCCACTCCTTTTTTTCCTTCCTCACCTCAGCCCGGAGAGATACTCCAGTGGAAGTTATGGGTGACACATCCTCTTCTTTACAGGTGGCAGCCTGGCAACTCCTGCAGAAAGTCCAGGAGAGCCCCACTCACACCGGGCCACCCACAAAGCCGTGGACCCTCACACCCTCCCACCAGCACAGCCCCGAGACTGCTGACGGTGCAGAGAATATGGAGTCAGGCACAGCTGCAGGGGCTATTGCTGCCTGGAGTGCTGTTTATATTGACCTCAACCCAGGCACACCTGGGGAGGGCTTGCCGGCAGGGTCAGGCTGCCCAGGTCAGCTAATCCTCAGCCCTCAGGGAACCACATTGCAGAAAATGGACCTGGCTAAGACAGAATATTCGCCAAGGAAAAGAAGCACACAATGCCATTTGCAGCTCCGTAGATGAGTCTAGAGGTAATCACGTGACTTGGAGTAAGTCAGAAAGTGAAAGACACATATCATATCATATCACTTATAGGTGTTACCTATAAATTGATACCAGGGCAGATATTTCCACGGAGAAGGGCAATCACAGATTCATTAAACAAACTTATGGTTCACCAAAGGAAAGGTGTGAGGATTGAATTCATTACGATATTGGGGTTAACAGACATATACAAACACAGTAGACGTATATAATCACCAAAGACCTCCGGAGTACCAAGAGAAGACTACTCAACATTCTGTCATAACGTACATGGGAAAAGGATCCCAGGAAGAACAGACATATGTATATGTGTAAAAGAACCACCTCTTGCACACCTACAACAAGCTAAACGTTGTACTCAAACTTGCTGTAATAAAAAATAAAAAATTAAATTAAAAACACGAACAAGAAGTAGTGAGACAAACTTGAGGGGCTTTCTCCTGGCACATTCCGTTCTACATTCCAATCTAGAAGGCGACTTCCATTGAGGCTCTGCTGCCCTAGTAACCAGATTTGTTAAGGGAGAACTGCTGCCACCTTGTGGCCGTTTCACACAACAGCAGCTTTAATCCCAGCGCTAATGGTCAGTGGATATTCCAAATCATTACAGGCCTGTAAATGACACCTGCCCTGAAAACAAATCCTGGGGTCATATATCGACCAAAAAATTCAAAAGACGTCCATATTTCAAAACGACAGTTTCAAGAGGCATATTTCACGCACATTAGTGTTCTGATTCTTTTGCTTTCTTTCTTTCTTTGTTAAAAAAACGGGAATGGAAAAATATAACCCTCAGAAGAGGCGAAAACGTTCACAAACGAATCAATGGACAAAGGTTTAATCTCCAATATATATATACAGCTCATGAAGCTTAATAGTAATACAACAAACAACCCAATACAAAAATGGGCAGAAGATCTAAATAGACGTTTCTTCAAAGAAGACTCAGAGATGGCCAAGACGCACATGAAAAGCTGCTCAACATCACTAATTATTAGAGAAATGCAAATCAAAACTACAATGAGGTAAGACCTCACACCTGTTAGAATCGGCATGATCAGATAATCTACAAACAACAAATTCTGGGGAGGGTGTGGACAAAAGGAACCCTCTTCCGCTATTGGTGGGAATGTAAATTGATACAGTCACTATGGAGAACAGTATGGAGGTTCCTTTAAAAAACTAAAAAGAGAATTACCATAGGATCCAGCAATCCCACTTCTGGGCATATACCCAGAGAAAACCATAAATCACAGAGACACATTCACCACAATGTTCATTGCAGCACTATTTACAATAGCCAGGTAATGGAAGCAACCTAAATGCCCACAGACAGACGAATGGATAAAGATGTGGTACATATATAAAATGGAATATTACTCAGCCATAAAAAGGAATGAAACTGAGTCATTTGTAGAGAAGTTGATGGATCTAGAGACTGTCATACAGAGTGAAGTAAGTCAGAAAGAGAAAAACAAATATTGTATATTAATGCCTATATGTGGAACCTAGAAAAATGGTACAGATGAACTGGTTTGCAGGGCAGAAATAGAGACACAGAGGTAGAGAACAAACGTATCGACACAAAGTGGGGGAAGCCATGGGTTGGTGGTGGTGGGATGAGTTGGGAGATTGGGATTGACCTGTATACATGTCTATGCATAAAACAGATAACTAATAATAACCTAGTGTATAAAAAAATAAATAAAATTAAATTTCAAAATTTTTAAAAATAAAAGAGAAAAAAAGTTCTTCCATTCACACTGATGTATTTATAAGAATGAATTATTTCCATGCTTATATCTATAAATACATAAAAGAGGAATAAAATCTAACTTGAACCAAAAAAAAAAAAAAAAAAACTGAACCTAACAGTTATACAGAGGAAAACACTACCAAGGCACTTGCTCCAGTGGTAAACAATTCTGAAATTGGTCAGAGGTGGGGAATCATCTCCCATACAGCCAGCAGCCCCGCCCGCCCACGCAAGGGGCGTCCTTATTGCAAAGCTGGGGGACCGTGCCAAGCCCTCTGTGAGTAAACGTGTGCTGAGCCCCAGGCCAGCTGCTGCTGAACTGTTCCCACTCTTCCCAGGTGAAACACCTGAATATGTACAAGGGCTTGAAAGCCTAGAGGAAGGGCCGTGGAGCCACACCAGCGATAGCACGCTGGCCACCTTGGTGCCTGCAGGTCAGCTAGGATGGTCCTGGCCACGGGCGCTCCTCTGGAAGCTTTCCATTGCCCTGCCTGAGATACCCCTCCTGTCCCGGCCCCCACTCCTTTTTTTCCTTCCTCACCTCAGCCCGGAGAGATACTCCAGTGGAAGTTATGGGTGACACATCCTCTTCTTTACAGGTGGCAGCCTGGCAACTCCTGCAGAAAGTCCAGGAGAGCCCCACTCACACCGGGCCACCCACAATGCCGTGGACCCTCACACCCTCCCACCAGCACCGCCCCGAGACTGGTGACGGGGCAGAGAATATGGAGTCAGGCACAGCTGCAGTGGCTATTGCTGCCTGGAGTGCTGTTTATATTGACCTCAACCCAGGCACACCTGGGGAGGGCTTGCCGGCAGGGTCAGGCTGCCCAGGTCAGCTAATCCTCAGCCCTCAGGGAATCACATTGCAGAAAATGGACCTCGCTAAGACAGAATATTCGCCAAGGAAAAGAAGCACACAATGCCATTTGCAGCACCGTAGATGAGTCTAGAGGTAATCACGTGACTTGGAGTAAGTCAGAAAGTGAAAGACACATATCATATCATATCACTTATAGGTGTTACCTATAAATTGATACCAGGGCAGATATTTCCACGGAGAAGGGCAATCACAGATTCATTAAACAAACTTATGGTTCACCAAAGGAAAGGTGTGAGGATTGAATTCATTATGATATTGGGGTTAACAGACATATACAAACACAGTAGACGTATATAATCACCAAAGACCTACGGAGTACCAAGAGAAGACTACTCAACATTCTGACATAAAGAACATGGGAAAAGGATCCCAGGAAGAACAGACATATTTATATGTGTAAAAGAACCACCTCTTGCACACCTACAACAAGCTAAACGTTGTACTCAAACTTACTGTAATAAAAAATAAAAAATTAAATTAAAAACACGAACAAGAATTAGTGAGAAAAACTTGAGGGGCTTTCTCCTGGTACATTCCGTTCTACATTCCAATCTAGAACGCGACTTCCATTGAGGCTCTGCTGCCCTAGTAACCAGATTTGGTAAGGGAGAACTGCTGCCACCTTGTGGCCGTTTCACACAGCAGCAGCTTTAATCCCAGCGCTAATGGTCAGTGGATATTCCAAATCATTACAGCCCTGTAAATGACACCTGCCCTGATAACAAATCCTGGTGTCATATATCGACCAAAAAATTCAAAAGACGTCCATATTTCAAAACGACAGTTTCAAGAGGCATATTTCACGCACATTAGTGTTCTGCTTCTTTTGATTTCTTTCTTTCTTTGTTAGAAAAACGGGAATGGAAAAAGGCAACCCTCAGAATGGGCGAAAACTTTCACAAACGAATCAATGGACAAAGGTTTAATCTCCAATATATATAAACAGCTCATGCAGCTTAATATTAATAAAACAAACAACCCAACACAAAAATGGGCAGAAGATCTAAATAGACGTTTCTTCAAAGAAGACACAGAGATGGACAAGTCGCACATGAAAAGCTGCTCAACATCACTAATAATTAGAGAAATGCAAATCAAAACTACAATGAGGTAAGACCTCACACCTGTTAGAATCGGCATCATCAGATAATCTACAAACAACAAATTCTGGGGAGGGTGTGGACAAAAGGAACCCTCTTCCGCTATTGGTGGGAATGTAAATTGATACAGTCACTATGGAGAACAGTATGGAGGTTCCTTTAAAAAACTAAAAAGATAATTACCATAGGATCCAGCAATCCCACTTCTGGGCATATACCCAGAGAAAACCATAAATCACAGAGACACATTCACCACAATGTTCATTGCAGCACTATTTACAATAGCCAGGTAATGGAAGCAACCTAAATGCCCACAGACAGACGAATGGATAAAGATGTGGTACATATATAAAATGGAATATTACTCTGCCATAAAAAGGAATGAAACTGAGTCATTTGTAGAGAAGTTGATGGATCTAGAGACTGTCATACAGAGTGAAGTAAGTCAGAAAGAGAAAAACAAATATTGTATATTAATGCCTATATGTGGAACCTAGAAAAATGCTACAGATGAACTGGTTTGCAGGGCAGAAATAGAGACACAGAGGTAGAGAACAAACGTATGGACACAAAGTGGGGGAAGCCATGGGGTGTTGGTGGTGGGATGAGTTGGGAGATTGGGATTGACCTGTATACATGTCTATGCATAAAATAGATAACTAATAATAACCTAGTGTATAAAAAAATAAATAAAATTAAATTTCAAAATTTTTAAAAATAAAATGTAAAAATAAAACAGAAAAGAAGTTCTTCCATTCACACTGATGTATTTATAAGAATGAATTATTTCCATGCTTATATCTATAAATACATAAAAGAGGAATAAAATCTAACTTGAACCAAAAAAGAAAAAAAAAACTGAACCTAACAGTTATACAGAGGAAAACACTACCAAGGCACTTGCTCCAGTGGTAAACAATTCTGAAATTGGTCAGAGGTGGGGAATCATCTCCCATAAACCCAGCAGCCCCACCCGCCCACGCAAGGAGCGTCTTTATTGCAAAGCTGAGGGACCGTGCCGAGGCCTCTGTGAGTAAACGTGAGCTGAGCCCCAGGCCAGCTGCTGCTGAACTGTTCCCACCCTTCCCAGGTGAAACACCTGAATGTGTACAAGGGCTTGAAAGCCTAGAGGAAGGGCCGTGGAGCCACACCAGCGACAGCACGCAGGCCAACTTGGTGCCTGCAGGTCAGCCAGGATGGTCCTGGCCACGGGCGCTCTTCTGGAAGCTTTCCATTGCCCTGCCTGAGATACCCCTCCTGTCCCGGCCCCCACTCCTTTTTTTCCTTCCTCACCTCAGCCCGGAGAGATACTCCAGTGGAAGTTATGGGTGACACATCGTCTTCTTTACAGGTG
Source organism: Mesoplodon bidens (assembly GCF_964165515.1). Classification (NCBI taxonomy): domain Eukaryota; kingdom Metazoa; phylum Chordata; class Mammalia; order Artiodactyla; family Ziphiidae; genus Mesoplodon; species Mesoplodon bidens. The sequence goes on along the minus strand of NW_027672706.1, from coordinate 642,172 downwards.
GTAGCCTGGCAACTCCTGCAGAAAGTCCAGCAGAGCCCCACTCACACCGGGCAACCCACAAAGCCGTGGACCCTCACAGCCTCCCACCAGCACAGCCCCGAGACTGCTGACGGGGCAGAGAATATGGAGTCAGGCACAGCTGCAGGGGCTATTGCTGCCTGGAGTGCTGTTTATATTGACCTCAACACAGGCACACCTGGGGAGGGCTTGCCGGCAGGGTCAGGCTGCCCAGGTCAGCTAATCCTCAGCCCTCAGGGAATCACATTGCAGAAAATGGACCTCGCTAAGACAGAATATTCGCCAAGGAAAAAAAGCACACAATGCCATTTGCAGCAGCGTAGATGAGTCTAGAGGTAATCACGTGACATGGAGTAAGTCAGAAAGTGAAAGACACATATCATATCATATCACTTATAGGTGTTACCTATAAATTGATACCAGGGCAGATATTTCCACGGAGAAGGGCAATCAAAGATTCATTAAACAAACTTATGGTTCACCAAAGGAAAGGTGTGAGGATTGAATTCATTATGATATTGGAGTTAACAGACATATACAAACACAGTAGACGTATATAATCACCAAAGACCTACGGAGTACCAAGAGAAGACTACTCAACATTCTGTCATAACGAACATGGGAAAAGGATCCCAGGAAGAACAGACATATGTATATGTGTAAAAGAACCACCTCTTGCACACCTACAACAAGCTAAACGTTGTACTCAAACTTGCTGTAATAAAAAATAAAAAATTAAATTAAAAACACGAACAAGAAGTAGTGAGACAAACTTGAGGGGCTTTCTCCTGGCACATTCCGTTCTACATTCCAATCTAGAACGCGACTTCCATTGAGGCTCTGCTGCCCTAGTAACCAGATTTGGTAAGGGAGAACTGCTGCCACCTTGTGGCCGTTTCACACAACAGCAGCTTTAATCCCAGCACTAATGGTCAGTGGATATTCCAAATCATTACACGCCTGTAAATGACACCTGCCCTGAAAACAAATCCTGGGGTCATATATCGACCAAAAAATTCAAAAGACGTCCATATTTCAAAACGACAATTTCAAGAGGCATATTTCACGCACATTAGTGTTCTGCTTCTTTTGCTTTCTTTCTTTCTTTGTTAAAAAAACGGGAATGGAAAAAGGCAACCCTCAGAATGGGCGAAAACGTACACAAACGAGTCAATGGACAAAGGTTTAAACTCCAATATATATAAACAGCTCATGCAGCTTAATATTAATAAAACAAACAACCCAATACAAAAATGGGCAGAAGATCTAAATAGACGTTTCTTCAAAGAAGACACAGAGATGGCCAAGACGCACATGAAAAGCTGCTCAACATCACTAATTATTAGAGAAATGCAAATCAAAACTACAATGAGGTAAGACCTCACACCTGTTAGAATCGGCATCATCAGATAATCTACAAACAACAAATTCTGGGGAGGGTGTGGACAAAAGGAACCCTCTTCCGCTATTGGTGGGAATGCAAATTGATACAGTCACTATGGAGAACAGTATGGAGGTTCCTTTAAAAAACTAAAAAGAGAATTACCATAGGATCCAGCAATCCCACTTCTGGGCATATACCCAGAGAAAACCATAAATCACAGAGACACATTCACCACAATGTTCATTGCAGCACTATTTACAATAGCCAGGTAATGGAAGCAACCTAAATGCCCACAGACAGACGAATGGATAAAGATGTGGTACATATATAAAATGGAATATTACTCTGCCATAAAAAGGAATGAAACTGAGTCATTTGTAGAGAAGTTGATGGATCTAGAGACTGTCATACAGAGTGAAGTAAGTCAGAAAGAGAAAAACAAATATTGTATATTAATGCCTATATGTGAAACATAGAAAAATGGTACAGATGAACTGGTTTGCAGGGCAGAAATAGAGACACAGAGGTAGAGAACAAACGTATGGACACAAAGTGGGGGAAGACATGGGGTGGTGGTGGTGGGATGAGTTGGGAGATTGGGATTGACCTGTATACATGTCTATGCATAAAATAGATAACTAATAATAACCTAGTGTATAAAAAAATAAATAAAATTAAATTTCAAAATTTTTAAAAATAAAATGTAAAAATAAAACAGAAAAAAAGTTCTTCCATTCACACTGATGTATATATAAGAATGAATTATTTCCATACTTATATCTATAAATACATAAAAGAGGAATAAAATCTAACTTGAACCAAAAAAGAAAAAAAAAACTGAACCTAACAGTTATACAGAGGAAAACACTACCAAGGCACTTGCTCCAGTGGTAAACAATTCTGAAATTGGTCAGAGGTGGGGAATCATCTCCCATACAGCCAGCAGCCCCACCCGCCCACGCAAGGAGCGTCCTTATTGCAAAGCTGGGGGACCGTGCCGAGGCCTCTGTGAGTAAACGTGAGCTGAGCCCCAGGCCAGCTGCTGCTGAACTGTTCCCACCCTTCCCAGGTGAAACACCTGAATATGTACAAGGGCTTGAAAGCCTAGAGGAAGGGCCGTGGAGCCACACCAGCGACAGCACGCAGGCCAACTTGGTGCCTGCAGGTCAGCCAGGATGGTCCTGGCCACGGGCGCTCTTCTGGAAGCTTTCCATTGCCCTGCCTGAGATACCCCTCCTGTCCGGGCCCCCACTCCTTTTTTTCCTTCCTCACCTCAGCCCGGAGAGATATTCCAGTGGAAGTTACGGGTGACACATCCTCTTCTTTACAGGTGGCAGCCTGGCAACTCCTGCAGAAAGTCCAGCAGAGCCCCACTCACACCGGGCCACCCACAAAGCCGTGGACCCTCACACCCTCCCACCAGCACAGCCCCGAGACTGCTGACGGGGCAGAGAATAAGGAGTCAGGCACAGCTGCAGGGGCTATTGCTGCCTGGAGTGCTGTTTATATTGACCTCAACCCAGGCACACCTGGGGAGGGCTTGCCGGCAGGGTCAGGCTGCCCAGGTCAGCTAATCCTCAGCCCTCAGGGAATCACATTGCAGAAAATGGACCTCGCTAAGACAGAATATTCGCCAAGGAAAAGAAGCACACAATGCCATTTGCAGCACCGTAGATGAGTCTAGAGGTAATCACGTGACTTGGAGTAAGTCAGAAAGTGAAAGACACATATCATATCATATCACTTATAGGTGTTACCTATAAATTGATACCAGGGCAGATATTTCCACGGAGAAGGGCAATCAAAGATTCATTAAACAAACTTATGGTTCACCAAAGGAAAGGTGTGAGGATTGAATTCATTATGATATTGGAGTTAACAGACATATACAAACACAGTAGACGTATATAATCACCAAAGACCTACGGAGTACCAAGAGAAGACTACTCAACATTCTGTCATAACGAACATGGGAAAAGGAACCCAGGAAGAACAGACATATGTATATGTGTAAAAGAACCACCTCTTGCACACCTACAACAAGCTAAACGTTGTACTCAAACTTGCTGTAATAAAAAATTAAAAATTAAATTAAAAACACGAACAAGAAGTAGTGAGAAAAACTTGAGGGGCTTTCTCCTGGTACATTCCGTTCTACATTCCAATCTAGAACGCGACTTCCATTGAGGCTCTGCTGCCCTAGTAACCAGATTTGGTAAGGGAGAACTGCTGCCACCTTGTGGCCGTTTCACACAGCAGCAGCTTTAATCCCAGCGCTAATGGTCAGTGGATATTCCAAATCATTACAGGCCTGTAAATGACACCTGCCCTGAAAACAAATCCTGGGGTCATATATCGACCAAAAAATTCAAAAGACGGCCATATTTCAAAACGACAGTTTCAAGAGGCATATTTCACGCACATTAGTGTTCTGATTTTTTTGCTTTCTTTCTTTCTTTGTTAAAAAAACGGGAATGGAAAAAGGTAACCCTCAGAAGGGGCAAAAACGTTCACAAACGAATCAATGGACAAAGGTTTAATCTCCAATATATATATACAGCTCATGCAGCTTAACAGTAATACAACAAACAACCCAATACAAAAATGGGCAGAAGATCTAAATAGACGTTTCTTCAAAGAAGACACAGAGATGGCCAAGACGCACATGAAAAGCTGCTCAACATCACTAATTATTAGAGAAATGCAAATCAAAACAACAATGAGGTAAGACCTCACACCTGTTAGAATCGGCATCATCAGATAATCTACAAACAACAAATTCTGGGGAGGGTGTGGACAAAAGGAACCCTCTTCCGCTATTGGTGGGAATGTAAATTGATACAGTCACTATGGAGAACAGTATGGAGGTTCCTTTAAAAAACTAAAAAGATAATTACCATAGGATCCAGCAATCCCACTTCTGGGCATATACCCAGAGAAAACCATAAATCACAGAGACACATTCACCACAATGTTCATTGCAGCACTATTTACAATAGCCAGGTAATGGAAGCAACCTAAATGCCCACAGACAGACGAATGGATAAAGATGTGGTACATATATAAAATGGAATATTACTCTGCCATAAAAAGGAATGAAACTGAGTCATTTGTAGAGAAGTTGATGGATCTAGAGACTGTCATACAGAGTGAAGTAAGTCAGAAAGAGAAAAACAAATATTGTATATTAATGCCTATATGTGAAACATAGAAAAATGGTACAGATGAACTGGTTTGCAGGGCAGAAATAGAGACACAGAGGTAGAGAACAAACGTATGGACACAAAGTGGGGGAAGCCATGGGGTGTTGGTGGTGGGATGAGTTGGGAGATTGGGATTGACCTGTATACATGTCTATGCATAAAATAGATAACTAATAATAACCTAGTGTATAAAAAAATAAATAAAATTAAATTTCAAAATTTTTAAAAATAAAATGTAAAAATAAAACAGAAAAAAAGTTCTTCCATTCACACTGATGTATTTATAAGAATGAATTATTTCCATGCTTATATCTATAAATACATAAAAGAGGAATAAAATCTAACTTGAACCAAAAAAGAAAAAAAAAAAAACTGAACCTAACAGTTATACAGAGGAAAACACTACCAAGGCACTTGCTCCAGTGGTAAACAATTCTGAAATTGGTCAGAGGTGGGGAATCATTTCCCATAAAGCCAGCATCCCCACCCGCCCACGCAAGGAGCGTCTTTATTGCAAAGCTGAGGGACCGTGCCGAGGCCTCTGTGAGTAAACGTGAGCTGAGCCCCAGGCCAGCTGCTGCTGAACTGTTCCCACCCTTCCCAGGTGAAACATCTGAATATGTACAAGGGCTTGAAAGCCTAGAGGAAGGGCCGTGGAGCCACACCAGCGACAGCACGCAGGCCAACTTGGTGCCTGCAGGTCAGCCAGGATGGTCCTGGCCACGGGCGCTCTTCTGGAAGCTTTCCATTGCCCTGCCTGAGATCCCCCTCCTGTCCCGGCCCCCACTCCTTTTTTTCCTTCCTCACCTCAGCCTGGAGAGATACTCCAGTGGAAGTTATGGGTGACACATCCTCTTCTTTACAGGTGGCAGCCTGGCAACTCCTGCAGAAAGTCCAGCAGAGCCCCACTCACACCGGGCCACCCACAAAGCCGTGGACCCTCACACCCTCCCACCAGCACAGCCCCGAGACTGCTGACGGGGCAGAGAATATGGAGTCAGGCACAGCTGCAGTGGCTATTGCTGCCTGGAGTGCTGTTTATATTGACCTCAACCCAGGCACACCTGGGGAGGGCTTGCCGGCAGGGTCAGGCTGCCCAGGTCAGCTAATCCTCAGCCCTCAGGGAATCACATTGCAGAAAATGGACCTCGCTAAGACAGAATATTCGCCAAGGAAAATAAGCACACAATGCCATTTGCAGCAGCGTAGATGGGTCTAGAGGTAATCACGTGACTTGGAGTAAGTCAGAAAGTGAAAGACACATATCATATCATATCACTTATAGGTGTTACCTATAAATTGATACCAGGGCAGATATTTCCACGGAGAAGGGCAATCAAAGATTCATTAAACAAACTTATGGTTCACCAAATGAAAGGTGTGAGGATTGAATTCATTATGATATTGGGGTTAACAGACATATACAAACACAGTAGACGTATATAATCACCAAAGACCTATGGAGTACCAAGAGAAGACTACTCAACATTCTGTCATAACGAACATGGGAAAAGGATCCCAGGAAGAACAGACATATGTATATGTGTAAAAGAACCACCTCTTGCACACCTACAACAAGCTAAACGTTGTACTCAAACTTGCTGTAATAAAAATTAAATTAAAAACACGAACAAGAAGTAGTGAGAAAAACTTGAGGGGCTTTCTCCTGGTACATTCCGTTCTACATTCCAATCTAGAACGCGACTTCCATTGAGGCTCTGCTGCCCTAGTAACCAGATTTGGTAAGGGAGAACTGCTGCCACCTTGTGGCCGTTTCACACAACAGCAGCTTTAATGCCAGCGCTAATGGTCAGTGGATATTCCAAATCATTAGAGGCCTGTAAATGACACCTGCCCTGAAAACAAATCCTGGGGTCATATATCGACCAAAAAATTCAAAAGACGTCCATATTTCAAAACGACAGTTTCAAGAGGCATATTTCACGCAAATTAGTGTTCTGCTTCTTTTGATTTCTTTCTTTCTTTGTTAAAAAAACGGGAATGGAAAAAGGCAACCCTCAGAATGGGCGAAAACTTTCACAAACGAATCAATGGACAAAGGTTTAATCTCCAATATATATAAACAGCTCATGCAGCTTAATATTAATACAACAAACAACCCAATACAAAAATGGGCAGAAGATCTAAATAGACGTTTCTTCAAAGAAGACACAGAGATGGCCAAGACGCACATGAAAAGCTGCTCAACACCACTAATTATTAGAGAAATGCAAATCAAAACTACAATGAGGTAAGACCTCACACCTGTTAGAATCGGCATCATCAGATAATCTACAAACAACAAATTCTGGGGAGGGTGTGGACAAAAGGAACCCTCTTCCGCTATTGGTGGGAATGTAAATTGATACAGTCACTATGGAGAACAGTATGGAGGTTCCTTTAAAAAACTAAAAACAGAATTACAATAGGATCCAGCAATCCCACTTCTGGGCATATACGCAGAGAAAACCATAAATCACAGAGACACATTCACCACAATGTTCATTGCAGCACTATTTACAATAGCCAGGTAATGGAAGCAACCTAAATGCCCACAGACAGACGAATGGATAAAGATGTGGTACATATATAAAATGGAATATTACTCAGCCATAAAAAGGAATGAAACTGAGTCATTTGTAGAGAAGTTGATGGATCTAGAGACTGTCATACAGAGTGAAGTATGTCAGAAAGAGAAAAACAAATATTGTATATTAATGCCTATATATGGAACCTAGAAAAATGCTACAGATGATCTGGTTTGCAGGGCAGAAATAGAGACACAGAGGTAGAGAACAAACGTATGGACACAAAGTGGGGGAAGCCATGGGGTGGTGGTGGTGGGATGAGTTGGGAGATTGGGATTGACCTCTATACATGTCTATGCATAAAATAGATAACTAATAATAACCTACTCTATAAAAAAAAATAAATAAAATTAAATTTCAAAAATTTTATAAATAAAATGTAAAAATAAAACAGAAAAAATGTTCTTCCATTCACACTGATGTATTTATAAGAATGAATTATTTCCATGCTTATATCTATAAATACATAAAAGAGGAATAAAATCTAACTTGAACCAAAAAAGAAAAAAAAAAAAACTGAACCTAACAGTTATACAGAGGAAAACACTACCAAGGCACTTGCTCCAGTGGTAAACAATTCTGAAATTGGTCAGAGGTGGGGAATCATCTCCCATAGAGCCAGCAGCCCCGCCCGCCCACGCAAGGAGCGTCCTTATTGCAAAGCTGGGGGACCGTGCCGAGGCCTCTGTGAGTAAACGTGAGCTGAGCCCCAGGCCAGCTGCTGCTGAACTGTTCCCACCCTTCGCAGGTGAAACACCTGAATATGTACAAGGGCTTGAAAGCCTAGAGGAAGGGCCGTGGAGCCACACCAGCGGCAGCACGCAGGCCAACTTGGTGCCTGCAGGCCAGCCAGGATGGTCCTGGCCCCGGGTGCTCTTCTAGAAGCTTTCCATTGCCCTGCCTGAGATACCCCTCCTGTCCCGGCCCCCACTCCTTTTTTTCCTTCCTCACCTCAGCCAGCAGAGATATTCCAGTGGAAGTTATGGGTGACACATCCTCTTCTTTACAGGTGGCAGCCTGGCAACTCCTGCAGAAAGTCCAGCAGATCCCCACTCACACCGGGACACCCACAAAGCCGTGGACCCTCACACCCTCCCACCAGCACAGCCCCGAGACTGGTGACGGGGCAGAGAATATGGAGTCAGGCACAGCTGCAGGGGCTATTGCTGCCTGGAGTGCTGTTTATATTGACCTCAACCCAGGCACACCTGGGGAGGGCTAGCCGGCAGGGTCAAGCTGCCCAGGTCAGCTAATCCTCAGCCCTCAGGGAATCACATTGCAGAAAATGGACCTCGCTAAGACAGAATATTCGCCAAGGAAAAAAAGCACACAATGCCATTTGCAGCACCGTAGATGAGTCTAGAGGTAATCACGTGATTTGGAGTAAGTCAGAAAGTGAAAGACACATATCATATCATATCACTTATAGGTGTTACCTATAAATTGATACCAGGGCAGATATTTCCACGGAGAAGGGCAATCACAGATTCATTAAACAAACTTATGGTTCACCAAAGGAAAGGTGTGAGGATTGAATTCATTACGATATTGGGGTTAACAGACATATACAAACACAGTAGACGTATATAATCACCAAAGACCTCCGGAGTACCAAGAGAAGACTACTCAACATTCTGTCATAACGTACATGGGAAAAGGATCCCAGGAAGAACAGACATATGTATATGTGTAAAAGAACCACCTCTTGCACACCTACAACAAGCTAAACGTTGTACTCAAACTTGCTGTAATAAAAAATAAAAAATTAAATTAAAAACACGAACAAGAAGTAGTGAGACAAACTTGAGGGGCTTTCTCCTGGCACATTCCGTTCTACATTCCAATCTAGAACGCGACTTCCATTGAGGCTCTGCTGCCCTAGTAACCAGATTTGGTAAGGGAGAACTGCTGCCACCTTGTGGCCGTTTCACACAACAGCAGCTTTAATGCCAGCGCTAATGGTCAGTGGATATTCCAAATCATTACAGGCCTGTAAATGACACCTGCTCTGAAAACAAATCCTGGGGTCATATATCGACCAAAAAATTCAAAAGACGTCCATATTTCAAAACGACAGTTTCAAGAGGCATATTTCACGCACATTAGTGTTCTGATTCTTTTGCTTTCTTTCTTTCTTTGTTAAAAAAACGGGAATGGAAAAAGGTAACCCTCAGAAGGGGCAAAAACGTTCACAAACGAATCAATGGACAAAGGTTTAATCTCCAATATATATATACAGCTCATGCAGCTTAATAGTAATACAACAAACAACCCAATACAAAAATGGGCAGAAGATATAAATAGACGTTTCTTCAAAGAAGACACAGAGATGGCCAAGACGCACATGAAAAGCTGCTCAACATCACTAATTATTATAGAAATGCAAATCAAAACTACAATGAGGTAAGACCTCACACCTGTTAGAATCGGCATCATCAGATAATCTACAAACAACAAATTCTGGGGAGGGTGTGGACAAAAGGAACCCTCTTCCGCTATTGGTGGGAATGTAAATTGATACATTCACTATGGAGAACAGTATGGAGGTTCCTTTAAAAAACTAAAAAGAGAATTACCATAGGATCCAGCAATCCCACTTCTGGGCATATACCCAGAGAAAACCATAAATCACAGAGACACATTCACCACAATGTTCATTGCAGCACTATTTACAATAGCCAGGTAATGGAAGCAACCTAAATGCCCACAGACAGACGAATGGATAAAGATGTGGTACATATATAAAATGGAATATTACTCTGCCATAAAAAGGAATGAAACTGAGTCATTTGTAGAGAAGTTGATGGAACTAGAGACTGTCATACAGAGTGAAGTAAGTCAGAAAGAGAAAAACAAATATTGTATATTAATGCCTATATGTGGAACCTAGAAAAATGGTACAGATGAACTGGTTTGCAGGGCAGAAATAGAGACACCGAGGTAGAGAACAAACGTATGGACACAAAGTGGGGGAAGCCATGGGGTGTTGGTGGTGGGATGAGTTGGGAGATTGGGATTGACCTGTATACATGTCTATGCATAAAATAGATAACTAATAATAACCTAGTGTATAAAAAAATAAATAAAATTAAATTTCAAATTTTTTAAAAATAAAATGTAAAAATAAAACAGAAAAAAAGTTTTTCCATTCACACTGATGTATTTATAAGAATGAATTATTTCCATGCTTATATCTATAAATACATAAAAGAGGAATAAAATCTAACTTGAACCAAAAAAGAAAAAAAAAACTGAACCTAACAGTTATACAGAGGAAAACACAACCAAGGCACTTGCTCCAGTGGTAAACAATTCTGAAATTGGTCAGAGGTGGGGAATCATCTCCCATACAGCCAGCAGCCCCACCTGCCCACGCAAGGAGCGTCCTTATTGCAAAGCTGGGGGACCGTGCCAAGGCCTCTGTGAGTAAACGTGAGCTGAGCCCTAGGCCAGCTGCTGCTGAACTGTTCCCACCCTTCCCAGGTGAAACACCTGAATATGTACAAGGGCTTGAAAGCCTAGAGGAAGGGCCGTGGAGCCACAACAGCGACAGCACGCAGGCCACCTTGGTGCCTGCAGGTCAGTCAGGATGGTCCTGGCCACGGGCGCTCTTCTGGAAGCTTTCCATTGCCCTGCCTGACATACCCCTCCTGTCCCGGCCCCCACTCCTTTTTTTCCTTCCTCACCTCAGCCCGGAGAGATACTCCAGTGGAAGTTATGGGTGACACATCCTCTTCTTTACAGGTGGCAGCCTGGCAACTCCTGCAGAAAGTCCAGCAGAGCCCCACTCACACCGGGCCACCCACAAAGCCGTGGACCCTCACACCCTCCCACCAGCACAGCCCCGAGACTGCTGACGGGGCAGAGAATATGGAGTCAGGCACAGCTGCAGGGGCTATTGCTGCCTGGAGTGCTGTTTATATTGACCTCAACCCAGGCACACCTGGGGAGGGCTTGCCGGCAGGGTCAGGCTGCCCAGGTCAGCTAATCCTCAGCCCTCAGGGAATCACATTGCAGAAAATGGACCTCGCTAGGACAGAATATTCGCCAAGGAAAAGCAGCACACAATGCCATTTGCAGCACCGTAGATGAGTCTAGAGGTAATCACGTGACTTGGAGTAAGTCAGAAAGTGAAAGACACATATCATATCATATCACTTATAGGTGTTACCTATAAATTGATACCAGGGCAGATATTTCCACGGAGAAGGGCAATCACAGATTCATTAAACAAACGTATGGTTCACCAAAGGAAATGTGTGAGGATTGAATTCATTATGATATTGGGGTTAACAGACATATACAAACACAGTAGACGTATATAATCACCAAAGACCTACGGAGTACCAAGAGAAGACTACTCAACATTCTGTCATAACGAACATGGGAAAAGGATCCCAGGAAGAACAGACATATGTATATGTGTAAAAGAACCACCTCTTGCACACCTACAACAAGCTAAACGTTGTACTCAAACCTACTGTAATAAAAAATAAAAAATTAAATTAAAAACACGAACAAGAATTAGTGAGAAAAACTTGAGGGGATTTCTCCTGGTACATTCCGTTCTACATTCCAATCTAGAACGCGACTTCCATTGAGGCTCTGCTGCCCTAGTAACCAGATTTGGTAAGGGAGAACTGCTGCCACCTTGTGGCCGTTTCACACAACAGCCGCTTTAATCCCAGCGCTAATGGTCAGTGGATATTCCAAATCATTACAGGCCTGTAAATGACACCTGCCCTGAAAACAAATCCTGGGGTCATATATCGACCAAAAAATTCAAAAGACGTCCATATTTCAAAACGACAGTTTCATGAGGCATATTTCACGCACATTAGTGTTCTGCTTCTTTTGATTTCTTTCTTTCTTTGTTAAAAAAAAGGGAACGGAAAAAGGCAACCCTCAGAATGGGCGAAAACTTTCACAAACGAATCAATGGACAAAGGTTTAATCTCCAATATATATAAACAGCTCATACAGCTTAATATTAATAAAACAAACAACCCAATACAAAAATGGGCAGAAGATCTAAATAGACGTTTCTTCAAAGAAGACACAGAGATGGTCAAGACGCACATGAAAAGCTGCTCAACATCACTAATTATTAGAGAAATGCAAATCAAAACTACAATGAGGTAAGACTTCACACCTGTTAGAATCGGCATCATCAGATAATCTACAAACAACAAATTCTGGGGAGGGTGTGGACAAAAGGAACCCTCTTCCGCTATTGGTGGGAATGTAAATTGATACAGTCACTATGGAGAACAGTATGGAGGTTCCTTTAAAAAACTAAAAACAGAATTACAATAGGATCCAGCAATCCCACTTCTGGGCATATACCCAGAGAAAACCATAAATCACAAAGACACATTCACCACAATGTTCATTGCAGCACTATTTACAATAGCCAGGTAATGGAAGCAACCTAAATGCCCACAGACAGACGAATGGATAAAGATGTGGTACATATATAAAATGGAATATTACTCAGCCATAAAAAGGAATGAAACTGGGTCATTTGTAGAGAAGTTGATGGATCTAGAGACTGTCATACAGAGTGAAGTCAGTCAGAAAGAGAAAAACAAATATTGTATATTAATGACTATATGTGGAACATAGAAAAATGCTACAGATGAACTGGTTTGCAGGGCAGAAATAGAGACACAGAGGTAGAGAACAAACGTATGGACACAAAGTGGGGGAAGCCATGGGGTGGTGGTTGTGGGATGAGTTGGGAGATTGGGATTGACCTGTATACATGTTTATGCATAAAATAGATAACTAATAATAACCTACTCTATAAAAAAAATAAATAAAATTAAATTTCAAAAATTTTATAAATAAAATGTAAAAATAAAACAGAAAAAATGTTCTTCCATTCACACTGATGTATTTATCAGAATGAATTATTTCCATGCTTATATCCATAAATACATAAAAGAGGAATAAAATCTAACTTGAACCAAAAAAGAAAAAAAAAACTGAACCTAACAGTTATACAGAGGAAAACACTACCAAGGCACTTGCTCCAGTGGTAAACAATTCTGAAATTGGTCAGAGGTGGGGAATCATCTCCCATAGAGCCAGCAGCCCCGCCCGCCCACGCAAGGAGCGTCCTTATTGCAAAGCTGGGGGACCGTGCCGAGGCCTCTGTGAGTAAACGTGAGCTGAGCCCCAGGCCAGCTGCTGCTGAACTGTTCCCACCCTTCCCAGGTGAAACACCTGAATATGTACAAGGGCTTGAAAGCCTAGAGGAAGGGCTGTGGAGCCACACCAGCGACAGCACGCAGGCCACCTTTGTGCCTGCAGGTCAGTCAGGATGGTCCTGGCCACGGGCGCTCTTCTGGAAGCTTTCCATTGCCCTGCCTGAGATACCCCTCCTGTCCCGGGCCCCACTCCTTTTTTTCCTTCCTCACCTCAGCCCGGAGAGATATTCCAGTGGAAGGTATGGGTGACACATCCTCTTCTTTACAGGTGGCAGCCTGGCAACTCCTGCAGAATGTCCAGGAGAGCACCACTCACACCGGGCCACCCACAAAGCCGTGGACCATCACACCCTCCCACCAGCACAGCCCCGAGACTGCTGACGGGGCAGAGAATACGGAGTCAGGCACAGCTGCAGGGGCTATTGCTGCCTGGCGTGCTGTTTATATTGACCTCAACCCAGGCACACCTGGGGAGGGCTTTCCGGCAGGGTCAGGCTGCCCAGGTCAGCTAATCCTCAGCCCTCATGGAATCACTTTGCAGAAAATGGACCTCGCTAAGACAGAATATTCGCCAAGGAAAAGAAGCACACAATGCCATTTGCAGCTCCGTAGATGAGTCTAGAGGTAATCACGTGACTTGGAGTAAGTCAGAAAGTGAAAGACACATATCATATCATATCACTTATAGGTGTTACCTATAAATTGATACCAGGGCAGATATTTCCACGGAGATGGGCAATCACAGATTCATTAAACAAACTTATGGTTCACCAAAGGAAAGGTGTGAGCATTGAATTCATTACGATATTGGGGTTAACAGACATATACAAACACAGTAGACGTATATAATCACCAAAGACCTCCGGAGTACCAAGAGAAGACTACTCAACATTCTGTCATAACGTACATGGGAAAAGGATCCCAGGAAGAACAGACATATGTATATGTGTAAAAGAACCACCTCTTGCACACCTACAACAAGCTAAACGTTGTACTCAAACTTGCTGTAATAAAAAATAAAAAATTAAATTAAAAACACGAACAAGAAGTAGTGAGACAAACTTGAGGGGCTTTCTCCTGGCACATTCCGTTCTACATTCCAATCTAGAACGCGACTTCCATTGAGGCTCTGCTGCCCTAGTAACCAGATTTGGTAAGGGAGAACTGCTGCCTCCTTCTGGCCGTTTCACACAGCAGCACCTTTAATCCCAGCGCTAATGGTCAGTGGATATTCCAAATCATTACAGGCCTGTAAATGACACCTTCCCTGAAAACAAATCCTGGGGTCATATATCGACCAAAAAATTCAAAAGACGGCCATATTTCAAAACGACAGTTTCAAGAGGCATATTTCACGCACATTAGTGTTCTGCTTCTTTTGATTTCTTTCTTTCTTTGTTAAAAAAACGGGAATGGAAAAAGGCAACCCTCAGAATGGGCGAAAACTTTCACAAACGAATCAATGGACAAAGGTTTAATCTCCAATATATATAAACAGCTCATACAGCTTAATATTAATAAAACAAACAACCCAATACAAAAATGGGCAGAAGATCTAAATAGACGTTTCTTCAAAGAAGACACAGAGATGGTCAAGACGCACATGAAAAGCTGCTCAACATCAGTAAATATTAGAGAAATGCAAATCAAAACTACAATGAGGTAAGACTTCACACCTGTTAGAATCGGCATCATCAGATAATCTACAAACAACAAATTCTGGGGAGGGTGTGGACAAAAGGAACCCTCTTCCGCTATTGGTGGGAATGTAAATTGATACAGTCACTATGGAGAACAGTATGGAGGTTCCTTTAAAAAACTAAAAACAGAATTACAATAGGATCCAGCAATCCCACTTCTGGTCATATACCCAGAGGAAACCATAAATCAAAAAGGCACATTCACCACAATGCTCATTTCAGCACTATTTAAAATAGCCAGGAAATGGAAACAACCTAAATACACACAGACAGACGAATGGATAAAGATGTGGTACATATATAAAATGGAATATTACTCAGCCATAAAAAGGAATGAAACTGGGTAATTTGTAGAGAAGTTGATGGATCTAGAGACTGTCATACAGAGTGAAGTCAGTCAGAAAGAGAAAAACAAATATTGTATATTAATGCCTATATGTGGAACCTAGAAAAATGCTACAGATGAACTGGTTTGCAGGGCAGAAATAGAGACACAGAGGTAGAGGACAAACGTATGGACACAAAGTGGGGGAAGCCATGGGGTGGTGGTGGTGGGATGAGTTGGGAGATTGGGATTGACCTGTATACATGTCTATGCATAAAATAGATAACTAATAATAACCTACTGTATAAAAAAATAAATAAAATTAAATTTCAAAATTTTTAAAAATAAAATGTAAAAATAAAACAGAAAAAAAGTTCTTCCATTCACACTGATGTATTTATAAGAATGAATTATTTCCATGCTTATATCTATAAATACATAAAAGAGGAATAAAATCTAACTTGAACCAAAAAAGAAAAAAAAAAAAACTGAACCTAACAGTTATACAGAGGAAAACACTACCAAGGCACTTGCTCCAGTGGTAAACAATTGTGAAATTGGTCAGAGGTGGGGAATCATCTCCCATACAGCCAGCAGCCCCACCCGCCCACGCAAGGAGCGTCCTTATTGCAAAGCTGGGGGACCGTGCCGAGGCCTCTGTGAGTAAACGTGAGCTGAGCCCCAGGTCAGCTGCTGCTGAACTGTTCCCACCCTTCGCAGGTGAAACACCTGAATATGTACAAGGGCTTGAAAGCCTAGAGGAAGGGGCGTGGAGCCACACCAGCGACAGCACGCAGGCCACCTTGGTGCCTTCAGGTCAGCCAGGATGGTCCTGGCCACGGGCGCTCTTCTGGAAGCTTTCCATTGCCCTGCCTGAGATACCCCTCCTGTCCCGGCCCCCACTCCTTTTTTTCCTTCCTCACCTCAGCCCGGAGAGATACTCCAGTGGAAGTTATGGGTGACACATCCTCTTCTTTACAGGTGGCAGCCTGGCAACTCCTGCAGAAAGTCCAGCAGAGCCCCACTCACACCAGGCCACCCACGATGCCGTGGACCCTCACACCATCCCACCAGCACAGCCCCGAGACTGCTGACGGGGCAGAGAATATGGAGTCAGGCACAGCTGCAGGGGCTATTGCTGCCTGGAGTGCTGTTTATATTGACCTCAACCCAGGCACACCTGGGGAGGGCTTGCCGGCAGGGTCAGGCTGCCCAGGTCAGCTAATCCGCAGCCCTCAGGGAATCACATTGCAGAAAATGGACCTCGCTAAGACAGAATATTCGCCAAGGAAAAGAAGCACACAATGCCATTTGCAGCACCGTAGATGAGTCTAGAGGTAATCACGTGACTTGGAGTAAGTCAGAAAGTGAAAGACACATATCATATCATATCACTTATAGGTGTTACCTATAAATTGATACCAGGGCAGATATTTCCACGGAGAAGGGCAATCAAAGATTCATTAAACAAACTTATGATTCACCAAAGGAAAGGTGTGAGGATTGAATTCATTATGATATTGGGGTTAACAGACATATACAAACACAGTAGACGTATATAATCACCAAAGACCTACGGAGTACCAAGAGAAGACTACTCAACATTCTGTCATAACGAACATGGGAAAAGGGTCCCAGGAAGAGCAGACATATGTATATGTGTAAAAGAACCACCTCTTGCACACCTACAACAAGCTAAACGTTGTACTCAAACTTGCTGTAATAAAAAATTAAAAATTAAATTAAAAACACGAACAAGAATTAGTGAGAAAAACTTGAGGGGCTTTCTCCTGGCACATTCCGTTCTACATTCCAATCTAGAAGGCGACTTCCATTGAGGCTCTGCTGCCCTAGTAACCAGATTTGGTAAGGGAGAACTGCTGCCACCTTGTGGCCGTTTCACACAACAGCAGCTTTAATGCCAGCGCTAACGGTCAGTGGATATTCCAAATCATTACAGGACTGTAAATGACACCTGCCCTGAAAACAAATCCTGGGGTCATATATCGACCAAAAAATTCAAAAGACGTCCATATTTCAAAACGACAGTTTCAAGAGGCATATTTCACGCACATTAGTGTTCTGCTTCTTTTGATTTCTTTCTTTCTTTGTTAAAAAAACGGCAATGGAAAAAGGCAACCCTCAGAATGGGCGAAAACTTTCACAAACGAATCAATGGACAAAGGTTTAATCTCCAATATATATAAACAGCTCATGCAGCTTAATATTAATAAAACAAACAACCCAATACAAAAATGGGCAGAAGATCTAAATAGACGTTTCTTCAAAGAAGACACAGAGATGGCCAAGACGCACATGAAAAGCTGCTCAACATCACTAATTATTAGAGAAATGCAAATCAAAACTACAATGAGGTAAGACCTCACACCTGTTAGAATCGGCATCATCAGATAATCTACAAACAACAAATTCTGGGGAGGGTGTGGACAAAAGGAACCCTCTTCCGATATTGGTGGGAATGTAAATTGATACAGTCACTATGGAGAACAGTATGGAGGTTCCTTTAAAAAACTAAAAAGAGAATTACCATAGGATCCAGCAATCCCACTTCTGGGCATATACCCAGAGAAAACCATAAATCACAGAGACACATTCACCACAATGTTCATTGCAGCACTATTTACAATAGCCAGGTAATGGAAGCAACCTAAATGCCCACAGACAGACGAATGGATAAAGATGTGGTACATATATAAAATGGAATATTACTCAGCCATAAAAAGGAATGAAACTGGGTCATTTGTAGAGAAGTTGATGGATCTAGAGACTGTCATACAGAGTGAAGTCAATCAGAAAGAGAAAAACAAATATTGTATATTAATGCCTATATGTGGAACCTAGAAAAATGCTACAGATGAACTGGTTTGCAGGGCAGAAATAGAGACACAGAGGTAGAGAACAAACGTATGGACACAAAGTGGGGGAAGCCATGGGGTGGTGGTGGTGGGATGAGTTGGGAGATTGGGATTGACCTGTATACATGTCTATGCATAAAATAGATAACTAATAATAACCTACTGTATAAAAAAATAAATAAAATTAAATTTCCAAAATTTTATAAATAGAATGTAAAAATAAAACAGAAAAAATGTTCTTCCATTCACACTGATGTATTTATAAGAATGAATTATTTCCATGCTTATATCCATAAATACATAAAAGAGGAATAAAATCTAACTTGAACCAAAAAAGAAAAAAAAAACTGAACCTAACAGTTATACAGAGGAAAACACTACCAAGGCACTTGCTCCAGTGGTAAACAATTCTGAAATTGGTCAGAGGTGGGGAATCATCTCCCATAGAGCCAGCAGCCCCGCCCGCCCACGCAAGGAGCGTCCTTATTGCAAAGCTGGGGGACCGTGCCGAGGCCTCTGTGAGTAAACGTGAGCTGAGGCCCAGGCCAGCTGCTGCTGAACTGTTCCCACGCTTCGCAGGTGAAACACCTGAATATGTACAAGGGCTTGAAAGCCTAGAGGAAGGGCCGTGGAGCCACACCAGCGAGAGCACGCAGGCCACCTTGGTGCCTGCAGGTCAGCCAGGATGGTCCTGGCCACGGGCACTCTTCTGGAAGCTTTCCATTGCCCTGCCTGTGATACCCCTCCTGTCCCGGCCCCCACTCCTTTTTTTCCTTCCTCACCTCAGCCCGCAGAGATATTCCAGTGGAAGTTATGGGTGACACATCCTCTTCTTTACAGGTGGCAGCCTGGCAACTCCTGCAGAAAGTCCAGCAGAGCCCCACTCACACCGGGCCACCCACAAAGCCGTGGACCCTCACACCCTCCCACCAGCACAGCCCCGAGAATGCTGACGGGGCAGAGAATATGGAGTCAGGCACAGCTGCAGGGGCTATTGCTGCCTGGAGTGCTGTTTATATTGACCTCAACCCAGGCACACCTGGGGAGGGCTTGCCGGCAGGGTCAGGCTGCCCAGGTCAGCTAATCCTCAGCCCTCAGGGAATCACATTGCAGAAAATGGACCTGGCTAAGACAGAATATTCGCCAAGGAAAAGAAGCACAAAATGCCATTTGCAGCAGCGTAGATGAGTCTAGAGGTAATCACGTTACTTGGAGTAAGTCAGAAAGTGAAAGACACATATCATATCATATCACTTATAGGTGTTACCTATAAATTGATACCAGGGCAGATATTTCCACGGAGAAGGGCAATCACAGACTCATTAAACAAACTTATGGTTCACCAAAGGAAAGGTGTGAGCATTGAATTCATTACGATATTGGGGTTAACAGACATATACAAACACAGTAGATGTATATAATCACCAAAGACCTCCGGAGTACCAAGAGAAGACTACTCAACATTCTGTCATAACGTACATGGGAAAAGGATCCCAGGAAGAACAGACATATGTATATGTGTAAAAGAACCACCTCTTGCACACCTACAACAAGCTAAACGTTGTACTCAAACTTGCTGTAATAAAAAATAAAAAATTAAATTAAAAACACGAACAAGAAGTAGTGAGACAAACTTGAGGGGCTTTCTCCTGGCACATTCCGTTCTACATTCCAATCTAGAACGCGACTTCCATTGAGGCTCTGCTGCCCTAGTAACCAGATTTGGTAAGGGAGAACTGCTGCCACCTTGTGGCCGTTTCACACAACAGCAGCTTTAATCCCAGCGCTAATGGTAAGTGGATATTCCAAATCATTACAGGCCTGTAAATGACACCTGCCCTGAAAACAAATCCTGGGGTCATATATCGACCAAAAAATTCAAAAGACGTCCATATTTCAAAAGGACAGTTTCAAGAGGCATATTTCACGCACATTAGTGTTCTGATTCTTTTGATTTCTTTCTTTCTTTGTTAAAAAAACGGGAATGGAAAAAGGTAACCCTCAGAAGGGGCGAAAACGTTCACAAACGAATCAATGGACAAAGGTTTAATCTCCAATATATATATACAGCTCATGCAGCTTAATAGTAATACAACAAACAACCCAATACAAAAATGGGCAGAAGATCTAAATAGACGTTTCTTCAAAGAAGACACAGAGATGGCCAAGACGCACATGAAAAGCTGCTCAACATCACTAATTATTAGAGAAATGCAAATCAAAACTACAATGAGGTAAGACCTCACACCTGTTAGAATCAGCATCATCAGATAATCTACAAACAACAAATTCTGGGGAGGGTGTGGACAAAAGGAACCCTCTTCCGCTATTGGTGGGAATGTAACTTGATACAGTCACTATGGAGAACAGTATGGAGGTTCCTTTAAAAAACTAAAAAGAGAATTACCATAGGATCCAGCAATCCCACTTCTGGGCATATACCCAGAGAAAACCATAAATCACAGAGACACATTCAGCACAATGTTCATTGCAGCACTATTTACAATGGCCAGGTAATGGAAGCAACCTAAATGCCCACCGACAGACGAATGGATAAAGATGTGGTACATATATAAAATGGAATATTACTCAGCCATAAAAAGGAATGAAACTGAGTCATTTGTAGAGAAGTTGATGGAACTAGAGACTGTCATACAGAGTGAAGTAAGTCAGAAAGAGAAAAACAAATATTGTATATTAATGCCTATATGTGGAACCTAGAAAAATGGTACAGATGAACTGGTTTGCTGGGCAGAAATAGAGACACAGAGGTAGAGAACAAACGTATGGACACAAAGTGGGGGAAGCCATGGAGTGGTGGTGGTGGGATGAGTTGGGAGATTGGGATTGACCTGTATACATGTCTATGCATAAAATAGATAACTAATAATAACCTACTGTATAAAAAAATAAATAAAATTAAATTTCAAAATTTTTAAAAATAAAATGTAAAAATAAAACAGAAAAAAAGTTCTTCCATTCACACTGATGTATGTATAAGAATGAATTATTTCCATGCTTATATCTATAAATACATAAAAGAGGAATAAAATCTAACTTGAACTAAAAAAGAAAAAAAAAAAAAACTGAACCTAACAGTTATACAGAGGAAAACACTACCAAGGCACTTGCTCCAGTGGTAAACAATTCTGAAATTGGTCAGAGGTGGGGAATCATCTCCCATAAAGCCAGCAGCCCCACCCGCCCACGCAAGGAGCGTCCTTATTGCAAAGCTGGGGGACCGTGCCGAGGCCTCTGTGAGTAAACGTGAGCTGAGCCCCAGGCCAGCTGCTGCTGAACTGTTCCCACCCTTCCCAGGTGAAACACCTGAATATGTACAAGGGCTTGAAAGCCTAGAGGAAGGGCCGTGGAGCCACACCAGCGATAGCACGCAGGCCACCTTGGTGCCTGCAGGTCAGCCAGGATGGTCCTGGCCACGGGCGCTCTTCTGGAAGCTTTCCATTGCCCTGCCTGAGATACCCCTCCTGTCCCGGCCCCCACTCCTTTTTTTCCTTACTCACCTCAGCCCGGAGAGATACTCCAGTGGAAGTTATGGGTGACACATCCTCTTCTTTACAGGTGGCAGCCTGGCAACTCCTGCAGAAAGTCCAGCAGAGCCCCACTCACACCGGGCCACCGACAATGCCGTGGACCCTCACACCCTCCCACCAGCACAGCCCCGAGACTGCTGACGGGGCAGAGAATATGGAGTCAGGCACAGCTGCAGGGGCTATTGCTGCCTGGAGTGCTGTTTATATTGACCTCAACACAGGCACACCTGGGGAGGGCTTGCCGGCAGGGTCAGGCTGCCCAGGTCAGCTAATCCTCAGCCCTCAGGGAATCACATTGCAGAAAATGGACCTCGCTAAGACAGAATATTCGCCAAGGAAAAAAAGCACACAATGCCATTTGCAGCACCGTAGATGAGTCTACAGGTAATCACGTGACTTGGAGTAAGACAGAAAGTGAAAGACACATATCATATCATATCACTTATAGGTGTTACCTATAAATTGATACCAGGGCAGATATTTCCACGGAGAAGGGCAATCACAGATTCATTAAACAAACTTATGGTTCACCAAAGGAAAGGTGTGAGGATTGAATTCATTATGATACTGGGGTTAACAGACATATACAAACACAGTAGACGTATATAATCACCAAAGACCTACGGAGTACCAAGAGAAGACTACTCAACATTCTGTCATAACGAACATGGGAAAAGGATCCCAGGAAGAACAGACATATGTATATGTGTAAAAGAACCACCTCTTGCACACCTACAACAAGCTAAACGTTGTACTCAAACCTACTGTAATAAAAAATAAAAAATTAAATTAAAAACACGAACAAGAATTAGTGAGAAAAACTTGAGGGGATTTCTCCTGGTACATTCCGTTCTACATTCCAATCTAGAACGCGACTTCCATTGAGGCTCTGCTGCCCTAGTAACCAGATTTGGTAAGGGAGAACTGCTGCCACCTTGTGGCCGTTTCACACAACAGCCGCTTTAATCCCAGCGCTAATGGTCAGTGGATATTCCAAATCATTACAGGCCTGTAAATGACACCTGCCCTGAAAACAAATCCTGGGGTCATATATCGACCAAAAAATTCAAAAGACGTCCATATTTCAAAACGACAGTTTCATGAGGCATATTTCACGCACATTAGTGTTCTGCTTCTTTTGATTTCTTTCTTTCTTTGTTAAAAAAACGGGAACGGAAAAAGGCAACCCTCAGAATGGGCGAAAACTTTCACAAACGAATCAATGGACAAAGGTTTAATCTCCAATATATATAAACAGCTCATACAGCTTAATATTAATAAAACAAACAACCCAATACAAAAATGGGCAGAAGATCTAAATAGACGTTTCTTCAAAGAAGACACAGAGATGGTCAAGACGCACATGAAAAGCTGCTCAACATCACTAATTATTAGAGAAATGCAAATCAAAACTACAATGAGGTAAGACTTCACACCTGTTAGAATCGGCATCATCAGATAATCTACAAACAACAAATTCTGGGGAGGGTGTGGACAAAAGGAACCCTCTTCCGCTATTGGTGGGAATGTAAATTGATACAGTCACTATGGAGAACAGTATGGAGGTTCCTTTAAAAAACTAAAAACAGAATTACAATAGGATCCAGCAATCCCACTTCTGGGCATATACCCAGAGAAAACCATAAATCACAAAGACACATTCACCACAATGTTCATTGCAGCACTATTTACAATAGCCAGGTAATGGAAGCAACCTAAATGCCCACAGACAGACGAATGGATAAAGATGTGGTACATATATAAAATGGAATATTACTCAGCCATAAAAAGGAATGAAACTGGGTCATTTGTAGAGAAGTTGATGGATCTAGAGACTGTCATACAGAGTGAAGTCAGTCAGAAAGAGAAAAACAAATATTGTATATTAATGACTATATGTGGAACATAGAAAAATGCTACAGATGAACTGGTTTGCAGGGCAGAAATAGAGACACAGAGGTAGAGAACAAACGTATGGACACAAAGTGGGGGAAGCCATGGGGTGGTGGTTGTGGGATGAGTTGGGAGATTGGGATTGACCTGTATACATGTTTATGCATAAAATAGATAACTAATAATAACCTACTCTATAAAAAAAATAAATAAAATTAAATTTCAAAAATTTTATAAATAAAATGTAAAAATAAAACAGAAAAAATGTTCTTCCATTCACACTGATGTATTTATCAGAATGAATTATTTCCATGCTTATATCCATAAATACATAAAAGAGGAATAAAATCTAACTTGAACCAAAAAAGAAAAAAAAAACTGAACCTAACAGTTATACAGAGGAAAACACTACCAAGGCACTTGCTCCAGTGGTAAACAATTCTGAAATTGGTCAGAGGTGGGGAATCATCTCCCATAGAGCCAGCAGCCCCGCCCGCCCACGCAAGGAGCGTCCTTATTGCAAAGCTGGGGGACCGTGCCGAGGCCTCTGTGAGTAAACGTGAGCTGAGCCCCAGGCCAGCTGCTGCTGAACTGTTCCCACCCTTCCCAGGTGAAACACCTGAATATGTACAAGGGCTTGAAAGCCTAGAGGAAGGGCTGTGGAGCCACACCAGCGACAGCACGCAGGCCACCTTTGTGCCTGCAGGTCAGTCAGGATGGTCCTGGCCACGGGCGCTCTTCTGGAAGCTTTCCATTGCCCTGCCTGAGATACCCCTCCTGTCCCGGGCCCCACTCCTTTTTTTCCTTCCTCACCTCAGCCCGGAGAGATATTCCAGTGGAAGGTATGGGTGACACATCCTCTTCTTTACAGGTGGCAGCCTGGCAACTCCTGCAGAATGTCCAGGAGAGCACCACTCACACCGGGCCACCCACAAAGCCGTGGACCATCACACCCTCCCACCAGCACAGCCCCGAGACTGCTGACGGGGCAGAGAATACGGAGTCAGGCACAGCTGCAGGGGCTATTGCTGCCTGGCGTGCTGTTTATATTGACCTCAACCCAGGCACACCTGGGGAGGGCTTTCCGGCAGGGTCAGGCTGCCCAGGTCAGCTAATCCTCAGCCCTCATGGAATCACTTTGCAGAAAATGGACCTCGCTAAGACAGAATATTCGCCAAGGAAAAGAAGCACACAATGCCATTTGCAGCTCCGTAGATGAGTCTAGAGGTAATCACGTGACTTGGAGTAAGTCAGAAAGTGAAAGACACATATCATATCATATCACTTATAGGTGTTACCTATAAATTGATACCAGGGCAGATATTTCCACGGAGATGGGCAATCACAGATTCATTAAACAAACTTATGGTTCACCAAAGGAAAGGTGTGAGCATTGAATTCATTACGATATTGGGGTTAACAGACATATACAAACACAGTAGACGTATATAATCACCAAAGACCTCCGGAGTACCAAGAGAAGACTACTCAACATTCTGTCATAACGTACATGGGAAAAGGATCCCAGGAAGAACAGACATATGTATATGTGTAAAAGAACCACCTCTTGCACACCTACAACAAGCTAAACGTTGTACTCAAACTTGCTGTAATAAAAAATAAAAAATTAAATTAAAAACACGAACAAGAAGTAGTGAGACAAACTTGAGGGGCTTTCTCCTGGCACATTCCGTTCTACATTCCAATCTAGAACGCGACTTCCATTGAGGCTCTGCTGCCCTAGTAACCAGATTTGGTAAGGGAGAACTGCTGCCTCCTTCTGGCCGTTTCACACAGCAGCACCTTTAATCCCAGCGCTAATGGTCAGTGGATATTCCAAATCATTACAGGCCTGTAAATGACACCTTCCCTGAAAACAAATCCTGGGGTCATATATCGACCAAAAAATTCAAAAGACGGCCATATTTCAAAACGACAGTTTCAAGAGGCATATTTCACGCACATTAGTGTTCTGCTTCTTTTGATTTCTTTCTTTCTTTGTTAAAAAAACGGGAATGGAAAAAGGCAACCCTCAGAATGGGCGAAAACTTTCACAAACGAATCAATGGACAAAGGTTTAATCTCCAATATATATAAACAGCTCATACAGCTTAATATTAATAAAACAAACAACCCAATACAAAAATGGGCAGAAGATCTAAATAGACGTTTCTTCAAAGAAGACACAGAGATGGTCAAGACGCACATGAAAAGCTGCTCAACATCAGTAAATATTAGAGAAATGCAAATCAAAACTACAATGAGGTAAGACTTCACACCTGTTAGAATCGGCATCATCAGATAATCTACAAACAACAAATTCTGGGGAGGGTGTGGACAAAAGGAACCCTCTTCCGCTATTGGTGGGAATGTAAATTGATACAGTCACTATGGAGAACAGTATGGAGGTTCCTTTAAAAAACTAAAAACAGAATTACAATAGGATCCAGCAATCCCACTTCTGGTCATATACCCAGAGGAAACCATAAATCAAAAAGGCACATTCACCACAATGCTCATTTCAGCACTATTTAAAATAGCCAGGAAATGGAAACAACCTAAATACACACAGACAGACGAATGGATAAAGATGTGGTACATATATAAAATGGAATATTACTCAGCCATAAAAAGGAATGAAACTGGGTAATTTGTAGAGAAGTTGATGGATCTAGAGACTGTCATACAGAGTGAAGTCAGTCAGAAAGAGAAAAACAAATATTGTATATTAATGCCTATATGTGGAACCTAGAAAAATGCTACAGATGAACTGGTTTGCAGGGCAGAAATAGAGACACAGAGGTAGAGGACAAACGTATGGACACAAAGTGGGGGAAGCCATGGGGTGGTGGTGGTGGGATGAGTTGGGAGATTGGGATTGACCTGTATACATGTCTATGCATAAAATAGATAACTAATAATAACCTACTGTATAAAAAAATAAATAAAATTAAATTTCAAAATTTTTAAAAATAAAATGTAAAAATAAAACAGAAAAAAAGTTCTTCCATTCACACTGATGTATTTATAAGAATGAATTATTTCCATGCTTATATCTATAAATACATAAAAGAGGAATAAAATCTAACTTGAACCAAAAAAGAAAAAAAAAAAAACTGAACCTAACAGTTATACAGAGGAAAACACTACCAAGGCACTTGCTCCAGTGGTAAACAATTGTGAAATTGGTCAGAGGTGGGGAATCATCTCCCATACAGCCAGCAGCCCCACCCGCCCACGCAAGGAGCGTCCTTATTGCAAAGCTGGGGGACCGTGCCGAGGCCTCTGTGAGTAAACGTGAGCTGAGCCCCAGGTCAGCTGCTGCTGAACTGTTCCCACCCTTCGCAGGTGAAACACCTGAATATGTACAAGGGCTTGAAAGCCTAGAGGAAGGGGCGTGGAGCCACACCAGCGACAGCACGCAGGCCACCTTGGTGCCTTCAGGTCAGCCAGGATGGTCCTGGCCACGGGCGCTCTTCTGGAAGCTTTCCATTGCCCTGCCTGAGATACCCCTCCTGTCCCGGCCCCCACTCCTTTTTTTCCTTCCTCACCTCAGCCCGGAGAGATACTCCAGTGGAAGTTATGGGTGACACATCCTCTTCTTTACAGGTGGCAGCCTGGCAACTCCTGCAGAAAGTCCAGCAGAGCCCCACTCACACCAGGCCACCCACGATGCCGTGGACCCTCACACCATCCCACCAGCACAGCCCCGAGACTGCTGACGGGGCAGAGAATATGGAGTCAGGCACAGCTGCAGGGGCTATTGCTGCCTGGAGTGCTGTTTATATTGACCTCAACCCAGGCACACCTGGGGAGGGCTTGCCGGCAGGGTCAGGCTGCCCAGGTCAGCTAATCCGCAGCCCTCAGGGAATCACATTGCAGAAAATGGACCTCGCTAAGACAGAATATTCGCCAAGGAAAAGAAGCACACAATGCCATTTGCAGCACCGTAGATGAGTCTAGAGGTAATCACGTGACTTGGAGTAAGTCAGAAAGTGAAAGACACATATCATATCATATCACTTATAGGTGTTACCTATAAATTGATACCAGGGCAGATATTTCCACGGAGAAGGGCAATCAAAGATTCATTAAACAAACTTATGATTCACCAAAGGAAAGGTGTGAGGATTGAATTCATTATGATATTGGGGTTAACAGACATATACAAACACAGTAGACGTATATAATCACCAAAGACCTACGGAGTACCAAGAGAAGACTACTCAACATTCTGTCATAACGAACATGGGAAAAGGGTCCCAGGAAGAGCAGACATATGTATATGTGTAAAAGAACCACCTCTTGCACACCTACAACAAGCTAAACGTTGTACTCAAACTTGCTGTAATAAAAAATTAAAAATTAAATTAAAAACACGAACAAGAATTAGTGAGAAAAACTTGAGGGGCTTTCTCCTGGCACATTCCGTTCTACATTCCAATCTAGAACGCGACTTCCATTGAGGCTCTGCTGCCCTAGTAACCAGATTTGGTAAGGGAGAACTGCTGCCACCTTGTGGCCGTTTCACACAACAGCAGCTTTAATGCCAGCGCTAACGGTCAGTGGATATTCCAAATCATTACAGGACTGTAAATGACACCTGCCCTGAAAACAAATCCTGGGGTCATATATCGACCAAAAAATTCAAAAGACGTCCATATTTCAAAACGACAGTTTCAAGAGGCATATTTCACGCACATTAGTGTTCTGCTTCTTTTGATTTCTTTCTTTCTTTGTTAAAAAAACGGCAATGGAAAAAGGCAACCCTCAGAATGGGCGAAAACTTTCACAAACGAATCAATGGACAAAGGTTTAATCTCCAATATATATAAACAGCTCATGCAGCTTAATATTAATAAAACAAACAACCCAATACAAAAATGGGCAGAAGATCTAAATAGACGTTTCTTCAAAGAAGACACAGAGATGGCCAAGACGCACATGAAAAGCTGCTCAACATCACTAATTATTAGAGAAATGCAAATCAAAACTACAATGAGGTAAGACCTCACACCTGTTAGAATCGGCATCATCAGATAATCTACAAACAACAAATTCTGGGGAGGGTGTGGACAAAAGGAACCCTCTTCCGATATTGGTGGGAATGTAAATTGATACAGTCACTATGGAGAACAGTATGGAGGTTCCTTTAAAAAACTAAAAAGAGAATTACCATAGGATCCAGCAATCCCACTTCTGGGCATATACCCAGAGAAAACCATAAATCACAGAGACACATTCACCACAATGTTCATTGCAGCACTATTTACAATAGCCAGGTAATGGAAGCAACCTAAATGCCCACAGACAGACGAATGGATAAAGATGTGGTACATATATAAAATGGAATATTACTCAGCCATAAAAAGGAATGAAACTGGGTCATTTGTAGAGAAGTTGATGGATCTAGAGACTGTCATACAGAGTGAAGTCAATCAGAAAGAGAAAAACAAATATTGTATATTAATGCCTATATGTGGAACCTAGAAAAATGCTACAGATGAACTGGTTTGCAGGGCAGAAATAGAGACACAGAGGTAGAGAACAAACGTATGGACACAAAGTGGGGGAAGCCATGGGGTGGTGGTGGTGGGATGAGTTGGGAGATTGGGATTGACCTGTATACATGTCTATGCATAAAATAGATAACTAATAATAACCTACTGTATAAAAAAATAAATAAAATTAAATTTCCAAAATTTTATAAATAGAATGTAAAAATAAAACAGAAAAAATGTTCTTCCATTCACACTGATGTATTTATAAGAATGAATTATTTCCATGCTTATATCCATAAATACATAAAAGAGGAATAAAATCTAACTTGAACCAAAAAAGAAAAAAAAAACTGAACCTAACAGTTATACAGAGGAAAACACTACCAAGGCACTTGCTCCAGTGGTAAACAATTCTGAAATTGGTCAGAGGTGGGGAATCATCTCCCATAGAGCCAGCAGCCCCGCCCGCCCACGCAAGGAGCGTCCTTATTGCAAAGCTGGGGGACCGTGCCGAGGCCTCTGTGAGTAAACGTGAGCTGAGGCCCAGGCCAGCTGCTGCTGAACTGTTCCCACGCTTCGCAGGTGAAACACCTGAATATGTACAAGGGCTTGAAAGCCTAGAGGAAGGGCCGTGGAGCCACACCAGCGAGAGCACGCAGGCCACCTTGGTGCCTGCAGGTCAGCCAGGATGGTCCTGGCCACGGGCACTCTTCTGGAAGCTTTCCATTGCCCTGCCTGTGATACCCCTCCTGTCCCGGCCCCCACTCCTTTTTTTCCTTCCTCACCTCAGCCCGCAGAGATATTCCAGTGGAAGTTATGGGTGACACATCCTCTTCTTTACAGGTGGCAGCCTGGCAACTCCTGCAGAAAGTCCAGCAGAGCCCCACTCACACCGGGCCACCCACAAAGCCGTGGACCCTCACACCCTCCCACCAGCACAGCCCCGAGAATGCTGACGGGGCAGAGAATATGGAGTCAGGCACAGCTGCAGGGGCTATTGCTGCCTGGAGTGCTGTTTATATTGACCTCAACACAGGCACACCTGGGGAGGGCTTGCCGGCAGGGTCAGGCTGCCCAGGTCAGCTAATCCTCAGCCCTCAGGGAATCACATTGCAGAAAATGGACCTCGCTAAGACAGAATATTCGCCAAGGAAAAAAAGCACACAATGCCATTTGCAGCACCGTAGATGAGTCTACAGGTAATCACGTGACTTGGAGTAAGACAGAAAGTGAAAGACACATATCATATCATATCACTTATAGGTGTTACCTATAAATTGATACCAGGGCAGATATTTCCACGGAGAAGGGCAATCACAGATTCATTAAACAAACTTATGGTTCACCAAAGGAAAGGTGTGAGGATTGAATTCATTATGATACTGGGGTTAACAGACATATACAAACACAGTAGACGTATATAATCACCAAAGACCTACGGAGTACCAAGAGAAGACTACTCAACATTCTGTCATAACGAACATGGGAAAAGGATCCCAGGAAGAACAGACATATGTATATGTGTAAAAGAACCACCTCTTGCACACCTACAACAAGCTAAACGTTGTACTCAAACCTACTGTAATAAAAAATAAAAAATTAAATTAAAAACACGAACAAGAATTAGTGAGAAAAACTTGAGGGGATTTCTCCTGGTACATTCCGTTCTACATTCCAATCTAGAACGCGACTTCCATTGAGGCTCTGCTGCCCTAGTAACCAGATTTGGTAAGGGAGAACTGCTGCCACCTTGTGGCCGTTTCACACAACAGCCGCTTTAATCCCAGCGCTAATGGTCAGTGGATATTCCAAATCATTACAGGCCTGTAAATGACACCTGCCCTGAAAACAAATCCTGGGGTCATATATCGACCAAAAAATTCAAAAGACGTCCATATTTCAAAACGACAGTTTCATGAGGCATATTTCACGCACATTAGTGTTCTGCTTCTTTTGATTTCTTTCTTTCTTTGTTAAAAAAACGGGAACGGAAAAAGGCAACCCTCAGAATGGGCGAAAACTTTCACAAACGAATCAATGGACAAAGGTTTAATCTCCAATATATATAAACAGCTCATACAGCTTAATATTAATAAAACAAACAACCCAATACAAAAATGGGCAGAAGATCTAAATAGACGTTTCTTCAAAGAAGACACAGAGATGGTCAAGACGCACATGAAAAGCTGCTCAACATCACTAATTATTAGAGAAATGCAAATCAAAACTACAATGAGGTAAGACTTCACACCTGTTAGAATCGGCATCATCAGATAATCTACAAACAACAAATTCTGGGGAGGGTGTGGACAAAAGGAACCCTCTTCCGCTATTGGTGGGAATGTAAATTGATACAGTCACTATGGAGAACAGTATGGAGGTTCCTTTAAAAAACTAAAAACAGAATTACAATAGGATCCAGCAATCCCACTTCTGGGCATATACCCAGAGAAAACCATAAATCACAAAGACACATTCACCACAATGTTCATTGCAGCACTATTTACAATAGCCAGGTAATGGAAGCAACCTAAATGCCCACAGACAGACGAATGGATAAAGATGTGGTACATATATAAAATGGAATATTACTCAGCCATAAAAAGGAATGAAACTGGGTCATTTGTAGAGAAGTTGATGGATCTAGAGACTGTCATACAGAGTGAAGTCAGTCAGAAAGAGAAAAACAAATATTGTATATTAATGACTATATGTGGAACATAGAAAAATGCTACAGATGAACTGGTTTGCAGGGCAGAAATAGAGACACAGAGGTAGAGAACAAACGTATGGACACAAAGTGGGGGAAGCCATGGGGTGGTGGTTGTGGGATGAGTTGGGAGATTGGGATTGACCTGTATACATGTTTATGCATAAAATAGATAACTAATAATAACCTACTCTATAAAAAAAATAAATAAAATTAAATTTCAAAAATTTTATAAATAAAATGTAAAAATAAAACAGAAAAAATGTTCTTCCATTCACACTGATGTATTTATCAGAATGAATTATTTCCATGCTTATATCCATAAATACATAAAAGAGGAATAAAATCTAACTTGAACCAAAAAAGAAAAAAAAAACTGAACCTAACAGTTATACAGAGGAAAACACTACCAAGGCACTTGCTCCAGTGGTAAACAATTCTGAAATTGGTCAGAGGTGGGGAATCATCTCCCATAGAGCCAGCAGCCCCGCCCGCCCACGCAAGGAGCGTCCTTATTGCAAAGCTGGGGGACCGTGCCGAGGCCTCTGTGAGTAAACGTGAGCTGAGCCCCAGGCCAGCTGCTGCTGAACTGTTCCCACCCTTCCCAGGTGAAACACCTGAATATGTACAAGGGCTTGAAAGCCTAGAGGAAGGGCTGTGGAGCCACGCCAGCGACAGCACGCAGGCCACCTTTGTGCCTGCAGGTCAGCCAGGATGGTCCTGGCCACGGGCGCTCTTCTGGAAGCTTTCCATTGCCCTGCCTGAGATACCCCTCCTGTCCCGGGCCCCACTCCTTTTTTTCCTTCCTCACCTCAGCCCGGAGAGATATTCCAGTGGAAGGTATGGGTGACACATCCTCTTCTTTACAGGTGGCAGCCTGGCAACTCCTGCAGAATGTCCAGGAGAGCACCACTCACACCGGGCCACCCACAAAGCCGTGGACCATCACACCCTCCCACCAGCACAGCCCCGAGACTGCTGACGGGGCAGAGAATACGGAGTCAGGCACAGCTGCAGGGGCTATTGCTGCCTGGCGTGCTGTTTATATTGACCTCAACCCAGGCACACCTGGGGAGGGCTTTCCGGCAGGGTCAGGCTGCCCAGGTCAGCTAATCCTCAGCCCTCATGGAATCACTTTGCAGAAAATGGACCTCGCTAAGACAGAATATTCGCCAAGGAAAAGAAGCACACAATGCCATTTGCAGCTCCGTAGATGAGTCTAGAGGTAATCACGTGACTTGGAGTAAGTCAGAAAGTGAAAGACACATATCATATCATATCACTTATAGGTGTTACCTATAAATTGATACCAGGGCAGATATTTCCACGGAGATGGGCAATCACAGATTCATTAAACAAACTTATGGTTCACCAAAGGAAAGGTGTGAGCATTGAATTCATTACGATATTGGGGTTAACAGACATATACAAACACAGTAGACGTATATAATCACCAAAGACCTCCGGAGTACCAAGAGAAGACTACTCAACATTCTGTCATAACGTACATGGGAAAAGGATCCCAGGAAGAACAGACATATGTATATGTGTAAAAGAACCACCTCTTGCACACCTACAACAAGCTAAACGTTGTACTCAAACTTGCTGTAATAAAAAATAAAAAATTAAATTAAAAACACGAACAAGAAGTAGTGAGACAAACTTGAGGGGCTTTCTCCTGGCACATTCCGTTCTACATTCCAATCTAGAACGCGACTTCCATTGAGGCTCTGCTGCCCTAGTAACCAGATTTGGTAAGGGAGAACTGCTGCCTCCTTCTGGCCGTTTCACACAGCAGCACCTTTAATCCCAGCGCTAATGGTCAGTGGATATTCCAAATCATTACAGGCCTGTAAATGACACCTTCCCTGAAAACAAATCCTGGGGTCATATATCGACCAAAAAATTCAAAAGACGGCCATATTTCAAAACGACAGTTTCAAGAGGCATATTTCACGCACATTAGTGTTCTGCTTCTTTTGATTTCTTTCTTTCTTTGTTAAAAAAACGGGAATGGAAAAAGGCAACCCTCAGAATGGGCGAAAACTTTCACAAACGAATCAATGGACAAAGGTTTAATCTCCAATATATATAAACAGCTCATGCAGCTTAATATTAATAAAACAAACAACCCAATACAAAAATGGGCAGAAGATCTAAATAGACGTTTCTTCAAAGAAGACACAGAGATGGCCAAGACGCACATGAAAAGCTGCTCAACATCACTAATTATTAGAGAAATGCAAATCAAAACTACAATGAGGTAAGACCTCACACCTGTTAGAATCGGCATCATCAGATAATCTACAAACAACAAATTCTGGGGAGGGTGTGGACAAAAGGAACCCTCTTCCGATATTGGTGGGAATGTAAATTGATACAGTCACTATGGAGAACAGTATGGAGGTTCCTTTAAAAAACTAAAAAGAGAATTACCATAGGATCCAGCAATCCCACTTCTGGGCATATACCCAGAGAAAACCATAAATCACAGAGACACATTCACCACAATGTTCATTGCAGCACTATTTACAATAGCCAGGTAATGGAAGCAACCTAAATGCCCACAGACAGACGAATGGATAAAGATGTGGTACATATATAAAATGGAATATTACTCAGCCATAAAAAGGAATGAAACTGGGTCATTTGTAGAGAAGTTGATGGATCTAGAGACTGTCATACAGAGTGAAGTCAATCAGAAAGAGAAAAACAAATATTGTATATTAATGCCTATATGTGGAACCTAGAAAAATGCTACAGATGAACTGGTTTGCAGGGCAGAAATAGAGACACAGAGGTAGAGAACAAACGTATGGACACAAAGTGGGGGAAGCCATGGGGTGGTGGTGGTGGGATGAGTTGGGAGATTGGGATTGACCTGTATACATGTCTATGCATAAAATAGATAACTAATAATAACCTACTGTATAAAAAAATAAATAAAATTAAATTTCCAAAATTTTATAAATAGAATGTAAAAATAAAACAGAAAAAATGTTCTTCCATTCACACTGATGTATTTATAAGAATGAATTATTTCCATGCTTATATCCATAAATACATAAAAGAGGAATAAAATCTAACTTGAACCAAAAAAGAAAAAAAAAACTGAACCTAACAGTTATACAGAGGAAAACACTACCAAGGCACTTGCTCCAGTGGTAAACAATTCTGAAATTGGTCAGAGGTGGGGAATCATCTCCCATAGAGCCAGCAGCCCCGCCCGCCCACGCAAGGAGCGTCCTTATTGCAAAGCTGGGGGACCGTGCCGAGGCCTCTGTGAGTAAACGTGAGCTGAGGCCCAGGCCAGCTGCTGCTGAACTGTTCCCACGCTTCGCAGGTGAAACACCTGAATATGTACAAGGGCTTGAAAGCCTAGAGGAAGGGCCGTGGAGCCACACCAGCGAGAGCACGCAGGCCACCTTGGTGCCTGCAGGTCAGCCAGGATGGTCCTGGCCACGGGCACTCTTCTGGAAGCTTTCC
Source organism: Mesoplodon bidens (assembly GCF_964165515.1). Lineage (NCBI taxonomy): Eukaryota > Metazoa > Chordata > Mammalia > Artiodactyla > Ziphiidae > Mesoplodon > Mesoplodon bidens. The sequence continues at coordinate 606,725 of NW_027672706.1, read as the reverse complement.
ATTGCCCTGCCTGTGATACCCCTCCTGTCCCGGCCCCCACTCCTTTTTTTCCTTCCTCACCTCAGCCCGCAGAGATATTCCAGTGGAAGTTATGGGTGACACATCCTCTTCTTTACAGGTGGCAGCCTGGCAACTCCTGCAGAAAGTCCAGCAGAGCCCCACTCACACCGGGCCACCCACAAAGCCGTGGACCCTCACACCCTCCCACCAGCACAGCCCCGAGAATGCTGACGGGGCAGAGAATATGGAGTCAGGCACAGCTGCAGGGGCTATTGCTGCCTGGAGTGCTGTTTATATTGACCTCAACCCAGGCACACCTGGGGAGGGCTTGCCGGCAGGGTCAGGCTGCCCAGGTCAGCTAATCCTCAGCCCTCAGGGAATCACATTGCAGAAAATGGACCTGGCTAAGACAGAATATTCGCCAAGGAAAAGAAGCACAAAATGCCATTTGCAGCAGCGTAGATGAGTCTAGAGGTAATCACGTTACTTGGAGTAAGTCAGAAAGTGAAAGACACATATCATATCATATCACTTATAGGTGTTACCTATAAATTGATACCAGGGCAGATATTTCCACGGAGAAGGGCAATCACAGACTCATTAAACAAACTTATGGTTCACCAAAGGAAAGGTGTGAGCATTGAATTCATTACGATATTGGGGTTAACAGACATATACAAACACAGTAGATGTATATAATCACCAAAGACCTCCGGAGTACCAAGAGAAGACTACTCAACATTCTGTCATAACGTACATGGGAAAAGGATCCCAGGAAGAACAGACATATGTATATGTGTAAAAGAACCACCTCTTGCACACCTACAACAAGCTAAACGTTGTACTCAAACTTGCTGTAATAAAAAATAAAAAATTAAATTAAAAACACGAACAAGAAGTAGTGAGACAAACTTGAGGGGCTTTCTCCTGGCACATTCCGTTCTACATTCCAATCTAGAACGCGACTTCCATTGAGGCTCTGCTGCCCTAGTAACCAGATTTGGTAAGGGAGAACTGCTGCCACCTTGTGGCCGTTTCACACAACAGCAGCTTTAATCCCAGCGCTAATGGTAAGTGGATATTCCAAATCATTACAGGCCTGTAAATGACACCTGCCCTGAAAACAAATCCTGGGGTCATATATCGACCAAAAAATTCAAAAGACGTCCATATTTCAAAAGGACAGTTTCAAGAGGCATATTTCACGCACATTAGTGTTCTGATTCTTTTGATTTCTTTCTTTCTTTGTTAAAAAAACGGGAATGGAAAAAGGTAACCCTCAGAAGGGGCGAAAACGTTCACAAACGAATCAATGGACAAAGGTTTAATCTCCAATATATATATACAGCTCATGCAGCTTAATAGTAATACAACAAACAACCCAATACAAAAATGGGCAGAAGATCTAAATAGACGTTTCTTCAAAGAAGACACAGAGATGGCCAAGACGCACATGAAAAGCTGCTCAACATCACTAATTATTAGAGAAATGCAAATCAAAACTACAATGAGGTAAGACCTCACACCTGTTAGAATCAGCATCATCAGATAATCTACAAACAACAAATTCTGGGGAGGGTGTGGACAAAAGGAACCCTCTTCCGCTATTGGTGGGAATGTAACTTGATACAGTCACTATGGAGAACAGTATGGAGGTTCCTTTAAAAAACTAAAAAGAGAATTACCATAGGATCCAGCAATCCCACTTCTGGGCATATACCCAGAGAAAACCATAAATCACAGAGACACATTCAGCACAATGTTCATTGCAGCACTATTTACAATGGCCAGGTAATGGAAGCAACCTAAATGCCCACCGACAGACGAATGGATAAAGATGTGGTACATATATAAAATGGAATATTACTCAGCCATAAAAAGGAATGAAACTGAGTCATTTGTAGAGAAGTTGATGGAACTAGAGACTGTCATACAGAGTGAAGTAAGTCAGAAAGAGAAAAACAAATATTGTATATTAATGCCTATATGTGGAACCTAGAAAAATGGTACAGATGAACTGGTTTGCTGGGCAGAAATAGAGACACAGAGGTAGAGAACAAACGTATGGACACAAAGTGGGGGAAGCCATGGAGTGGTGGTGGTGGGATGAGTTGGGAGATTGGGATTGACCTGTATACATGTCTATGCATAAAATAGATAACTAATAATAACCTACTGTATAAAAAAATAAATAAAATTAAATTTCAAAATTTTTAAAAATAAAATGTAAAAATAAAACAGAAAAAAAGTTCTTCCATTCACACTGATGTATGTATAAGAATGAATTATTTCCATGCTTATATCTATAAATACATAAAAGAGGAATAAAATCTAACTTGAACTAAAAAAGAAAAAAAAAAAAAACTGAACCTAACAGTTATACAGAGGAAAACACTACCAAGGCACTTGCTCCAGTGGTAAACAATTCTGAAATTGGTCAGAGGTGGGGAATCATCTCCCATAAAGCCAGCAGCCCCACCCGCCCACGCAAGGAGCGTCCTTATTGCAAAGCTGGGGGACCGTGCCGAGGCCTCTGTGAGTAAACGTGAGCTGAGCCCCAGGCCAGCTGCTGCTGAACTGTTCCCACCCTTCCCAGGTGAAACACCTGAATATGTACAAGGGCTTGAAAGCCTAGAGGAAGGGCCGTGGAGCCACACCAGCGATAGCACGCAGGCCACCTTGGTGCCTGCAGGTCAGCCAGGATGGTCCTGGCCACGGGCGCTCTTCTGGAAGCTTTCCATTGCCCTGCCTGAGATACCCCTCCTGTCCCGGCCCCCACTCCTTTTTTTCCTTACTCACCTCAGCCCGGAGAGATACTCCAGTGGAAGTTATGGGTGACACATCCTCTTCTTTACAGGTGGCAGCCTGGCAACTCCTGCAGAAAGTCCAGCAGAGCCCCACTCACACCGGGCCACCGACAATGCCGTGGACCCTCACACCCTCCCACCAGCACAGCCCCGAGACTGCTGACGGGGCAGAGAATATGGAGTCAGGCACAGCTGCAGGGGCTATTGCTGCCTGGAGTGCTGTTTATATTGACCTCAACACAGGCACACCTGGGGAGGGCTTGCCGGCAGGGTCAGGCTGCCCAGGTCAGCTAATCCTCAGCCCTCAGGGAATCACATTGCAGAAAATGGACCTCGCTAAGACAGAATATTCGCCAAGGAAAAAAAGCACACAATGCCATTTGCAGCACCGTAGATGAGTCTACAGGTAATCACGTGACTTGGAGTAAGACAGAAAGTGAAAGACACATATCATATCATATCACTTATAGGTGTTACCTATAAATTGATACCAGGGCAGATATTTCCACGGAGAAGGGCAATCACAGATTCATTAAACAAACTTATGGTTCACCAAAGGAAAGGTGTGAGGATTGAATTCATTATGATACTGGGGTTAACAGACATATACAAACACAGTAGACGCATATAATCACCAAAGACCTACGGAGTACCAAGAGAAGACTACTCAACATTCTGTCATAACGAACATGGGAAAAGGATCCCAGGAAGAACAGACATATGTATATGTGTAAAAGAACCACCTCTTGCACACCTACAACAAGCTAAACGTTGTACTCAAACTTACAGTAATAAAAAATAAAAAATTAAATTAAAAACACGAACAAGAATTAGTGAGAAAAACTTGAGGGGCTTTCTCCAGGTACATTCCGTTCTACATTCCAATCTAGAACGTGACTTCCATTGAGGCTCTGCTGCCCTAGTAACCAGATTTGGTAAGGGAGAACTGCTGCCACCTTGTGGCCGTTACACACAACAGCAGCTTTAATCCCAGCGCTAATGGTCAGTGGATATTCCAAATCATTACAGGCCTGTAAATGACACCTGCCCTGAAAACAAATCCTGGGGTCATATATCGACCAAAAAATTCAAAAGACGTCCATATTTCAAAACGACAGTTTCAAGAGGCATATTTCACGCACATTAGTGTTCTGATTCTTTTGCTTTCTTTCTTTCTTTGTTAAAAATACGGCAATGGAAAAAGGCAACCCTCAGAATGGGCGAAAACATTCACTAACGAATCAATGGACAAAGGTTTAATCTCCAACATATATAAACAGCTCATGCAGCTTAATATTAATAAAACAAACAACCCAATACAAAAATGGGCAGAAGATCTAAATAGACGTTTCTCCAAAGAAGACACAGAGATGGCCAAGACGCACATGAAAAGCTGCTCAACATCACTAATTATTAGAGAAATGCAAATCAAAACTACAATGAGGTAAGACCTCACACCTGTTAGAATCGGCATCATCAGATAATCTACAAACAACAAATTCTGGGGAGGGTGTGGACAAAAGGAACCCTCTTCCGCTATTGGTGGGAATGTAACTTGATACAGTCACTATGGAGAACAGTATGGAGGTTCATTTAAAAAACTAAAAAGAGAATTACCATAGGATCCAGCAATCCCACTTCTGGGCATATACCCAGAGAAAACCATAAATCACAGAGACACATTCACCACAATGTTCATTGCAGCACTATTTACAATAGCCAGGTAATGGAAGCAACCTAAATGCCCACAGACAGACGAATGGATAAAGATGTGGTACATATATAAAATGGAATATTACTCAGCCATAAAAAGGAATGAGACTGGGTCATTTGTAGAGAAGTTGATGGATCTAGAGACTGTCATACAGAGTGAAGTAAGTCAGAAAGAGAAAAACAAATATTGTATATTAATGCCTATATGTGGAACCTAGAAAAATGCTACAGATGAACTGGTTTGCAGGGCAGAAATAGAGACACAGAGGTAGAGAACAAACGTATGGACACAAAGTGGGGGAAGCCATGGGGTGGTGGTGGTGGGATGAGTTGGGAGATTGGGATTGACCTGTATACATGTCTATGCATAAAATAGATAACTAATAATAACCTACTGTATAAAAAAATAAATTAAATTAAATTTCAAAATTTTTAAAAATAAAATGTAAAAATAAAACAGAAAAAAAGTTCTTCATTCACACTGATGTATTTATAAGAATGAATTATTTCCATGCTTATGTCAATAAATACACAAAAGAGGAATAAAATCTAACTTGAACCAAAAAAAAAAAAAAACCTGAACCTAACAGTTATACAGAGGAAAACACTACCAAGGCACTTGCTCCAGTGGTAAACAATTCTGAAATTGGTCAGAGGTGGGGAATCATCTCCCATACAGCCAGCAGCCCCACCCGCCCACGCAAGGAGCGTCCTTATTGCAAAGCTGGGGGACCGTGCCGAGGCCTCTGTGAGTAAACGTGAGCTGAGCCCCAGGCCAGCTGCTGCTGAACTGTTCCCACCCTTCCCAGGTGAAACACCTGAATATGTACAAGGGCTTGAAAGCCTAGAGGAAGGGCCGTGGAGCCACACCAGCGACAGCACGCAGGCCACCTTGGTGCCTGCAGGTCAGCCAGGATGTTCCTGGCCACGGGCGCTCTTCTGGAAGCTTTCCATTGCCCTGCCTGAGATACCCCTCCTGTCCCGGCCCCCACTCCTTTTTTTCCTTCCTCACCTCAGCCCGGAGAGATACTCCAGTGGAAGTTATGGGTGACACATCCTCTTCTTTACAGGTGGCAGCCTGGCAACTCCTGCAGAAAGTCCAGCAGAGCCCCACTCACACCGGGTCACCCACAAAGCCGTGGACCCTCACACCCTCCCACCAGCACAGCCCCGAGACTGCTGACGGGGCAGAGAATATGGAGTCAGGCACAGCTGCAGGGGCTATTGCTGCCTGGAGTGCTGTTTATATTGACCTCAACCCAGGCACACCTGGGGAGGGCTTGCCGGCAGGGTCAGGCTGCCCAGGTCAGCTAATCCTCAGCCCTCAGGGAATCACATTGCAGAAAATGGACCTCGCTAAGACAGAATATTAGCCAAGGAAAAAAAGCACACAATGCCATTTGCAGCACCGTAGATGAGTCTAGAGGTAATCACGTGAATTGCAGTAAGTCAGAAAGTGAAAGACACATATCATATCATATCACTTATAGGTGTTACCTATAAATTGATACCAGGGCAGATATTTCCACGGAGAAGGGCAATCACAGATTCATTAAACAAACTTATGGTTCACCAAAGGAAAGGTGTGAGGATTGAATTCATTATGATATTGGGGTTAACAGACATATACAAACACAGTAGACGTATATAATCACCAAAGACCTACGGAGTACCAAGAGTAGACTACTCAACATACTGTCATAACGAACATGGGAAATGGATCCCAGGAAGAACAGACATATGTATATGTGTAAAAGAACCACCTCTTGCACACCTACAACAAGCTAAACGTTGTACTCAAACTTGCTGTAATAAAAAATTAAAAATTAAATTAAAAACACGAACAAGAAGTAGTGAGACAAACTTGAGGGGCTTTCTCCTGGCACATTCCGTTCTACATTCCAATCTAGAACGCGACTTCCATTGAGGCTCTGCTGCCCTAGTAACCAGATTTGGTAAGGGAGAACTGCTGCCACCTTGTGGCCGTTTCACACAACAGCAGCTTTAATTCTAGCGCTAATGGTCAGTGGATATTCCAAATCATTACAGGCCTGTAAATGACACCTGCCCTGAAAACAAATCCTGGGGTCATATATCGACCAAAAAATTCAAAAGACGTCCATATTTCAAAACGACAGTTTCAAGAGGCATATTTCACGCACATTAGTGTTCTGATTCTTTTGCTTTCTTTCTTTCTTTGTTAAA